>NW_006238705.1:5825-6046 GCF_000375325.1 Capsella rubella | reverse complement strand
AAAATATCATAAAATAAAAGGGTAGAACACAAAAGGTACTTCAAAAATGTTAATATAGATATTGAAATATATTTTGTATGATTCAATCGAGCGTATAACATCTACATATTAAACTATATGTTTTGAACTTCTTATTTAAACGAAACGAGTATAAATTTATTTTGAAAGTTATACCAAATAAATTTCTACAACATTATCCACCATATGGGTGTGATTCCGAA
>NW_006238705.1:0-5068 GCF_000375325.1 Capsella rubella | reverse complement strand
AGTATTCAAACCACTATTGTAAGATGGAAAAGCATGATATATATGGATGGGACTCTACGGTTATGAAATAGTCACATTTTTGGTTTTTTTTACTATTTCTCTTTTATGTAATGTTCTTAACTTAACAAAAACAAATCTGATAATTTCTTTATCTAAATCGAATTAAAAACAACATGAAACTGGTACGAATTCTTCTAATTATGAATTAAATACTATTATTTAAAAATATGTTTACAAACTTAACCTTGCATATATGTAATATATTGAAATCAACTCCGCACGCACGTATGTAATACAAACTTTTGAAATCAACCCCGCACGTACGTGCGGGTCCATCCCTAGTGTTAATTATTAGAGTGACTATATTAAATAATAGTATATACTCCCTCTGTTTCAGTTTAAGTGATGTTTAAGGTTTTGGCATACTAATTAATAAAACATATAACTTATCCATTTTTCATAAAAACATCATTAACTAATATGAATTCAACCAATAAGAAAATATGATGTAAAATATAATTGGTCGAAAAATATTAAATATAGTAAATTTTTGCAAAGAAAATTGAAAACATCACTTATAGTTTTTTTTCATCAATGTCAAGAAAACTAATAGAGTCCTGCAGTAACATTAGAGGAAAAAAATTTAAAAATCATGACTACTCGTACAAGGAACACCAGTGAAAAAAGGGCAAAAATGAAAATATAAAGTAGGACTTATATCTTCTCTGGAAATTGAGGTATTTGACTGAAAGTGCAAAGCACGAGAAGAAGAGAACGCAAAAACAGACAAGGACAGCTGCAGATACACCTATCATGTCTGGCTTGTACCCGAAGTAATGTTCGATAAACTCCTTCACCGTGTCATGGAACGTTGGTTCGTCGATAATGCTCTCCATGTCACCAAGCTGTGAGAGGATTACTCCTTGAAGTGTCCACGCCACTGGACATATGTAGTAGAAACATATCCACCACACTGGAATCAAAGGTTTTTGGACAAACAAAAATTGGTTAAAACATCATTTATAATGAAACAGAAAGAGTATTATTAGATCAATATCAAAACATCATCTAGGTTCCTAGTTAACTTTAAGCATTTAAAATAATTTAATATTAGAGGTAAAAGCTTGTTTTTTTAATTAATTTGGAAATTCTATTGTACAGTTTAAAATATATAGTTTAGTGTGTAATGTATTTTTTATATTTTCTGCTAAGAGTAATGTATATATCTACTTCAAAGACATTTGGACTAACTCCAAATTATCTACTTCAAACAAAACATTTCGAATATCAAACGACGACCAAACCAATTGAAAAACATATAGAAGTCCGAGAGCCTTCGCATGTAGGTAGAGTAGAGACTACTGAGAAGATTACAATTTTGCATATCCAGCATATCGTTTTGACCTTATTTTGACCATAGAGCACAATCTTTAGACCATCTCCATTACAAAACTTTAAAGGGTAGTTTAACCACAATCAATTAATAAAAAATAACAAAATTAAAGAAAAAAATAAGAATCGTTATTTAAAATGGTACCAATAGCAACGGTACTAATATAAAATATGATATATGACAAATTTTCATGAGTTAAACTTAAAAAATAAATAAATTAAATTAAATAATTTTGTTTTTTTAAGTAGCACGAGTGGAAATGGTCTTACTCAAATATATATATAACATCATCATATTGATGGTCTGATAACTTAATCCTCACTATCGTAAAATATTTTTTATTTGGTAGAGTAATAATTTCTATGAAATCGTAAATTCCAAAAGATTGAATGATCTTTGCATGTGACTATATAAGACATCAAGGAACACTACATAACACAATTTAAGATGTAAGAACACTATATAACACATATTTTTCTTTGATTTATATTGAAACAAGATACACAAAAACAAATATAATGGGGATCATTGATCCCTTTCAAACAGTGAAGCAAATAAACTTACAAAAAAATACAACGTGGGAGTCCTTACAAACGGATTAAAAAACATACAATTTATATATATATATATATATAGATATTTATATTTATTTTTGAGACTCTTATTATGAACTCAAAATAAATATATTGATGGATCTTTTTTTCTGGTTTGGTCGACGACTTCGTCTCATACGCTACCTAACCCGTCCAGGCAACCACAAAGACATTTTTGAATACACCTGCCAATATTGTAGACAGATAAATTTTTTTGGTAAGGGCAACATTATTGGTGGGATCTTAGAGGCTAAGATCCCCCGGTTTTTGCAAAGCAAAAATCTTATATAAGATCTTTTCTTTGCAAAAACCGGGGGATTTTACCCTTTAACATCCCATTGATAATGTTGGTATAAAAGATTGTATTGTAGACAGATGATATATCGCTAAGAAAGAAAAAACATGTCGAACAATTAATAAAGTAAATTAAAATAAATATTTATACTCTGTTATTTTTAAGGTTGCGTCGCTCACGCCCTTGGACGTTGTTTCCACTGCTACTGCCGGAGGATCACCCACCATCGCTTCTCTAGTCGGATAACCAATTGGCGGTGGCGGACTTGTGTAGGGACCTGATGAAATCTCTGAAGATTTTTCCACTGTGTGCCCAAAAAAAAGATTAATTAGTTATCTAATTGGTATGTATATAAAGTCACTAATGTTCATGGTTATATTTATACGTGGCCAAAATTAATATACGTCGTCGGACATTGATCATAACTTTAAGAAAATAACTGAAGAGTTACGTACGTACCGGAAAATGAATTCTGCTCGGATGGATCCATTATGATTTTGAGGAGTTGAGGAATGAGCTAGTGATCGAATTATGAAGAGGAGTGAGTGTTGTGGTTATACAATTAAGGAAGACGGGTATATTATATATATTAGGAACTTTTTTTGATAAATGAAGAAAGAAAAGTCAGAATTGAACAATGAAAACATCTAACTCAAGGACAACTCACCGGAGTGACCTACCTTAGCCGAGGAGAGCGACACCGATGGTTCAGATGAAAGATAAGAAATGGACGACGGAAGCATTTTCATCACATATTATTGCAAAGGACCCTTATCTCTCGAATCATGTCTCTGAACCAACGTTAATGGTTTCATGCATGCAGAGATGGCTTTCGTCACGTATATGACGTACACGTACGTGACGTAATCTCAATTATTTTGTTCATGAATATGTCTTTTAGCACCTCTTCAACACTCGGTTGTGTTTTCTTTTTGTATTGCAAGGTTTGTTGTTCAGAGTTTATGATTTAATTTTGAAAATATAGTTTTGAAATCTGGTAATATTTATATTTTTAATAATCTAAATTTCCAAAATATTCAGATTTTTATATATTTTGGATATTTTTAAGTATTAAACAATATTTTTGTTTTACTAAATTTCTATAAAACATATTCTAGGGTTTTGAGATAGTTAAGACATATTTAGATACTAAAAATTTGAGTTTTGGAAATTTTGAGTTTTAAAAACTTCGAGTAATTCGAATCCGATCCTGAAATTAATCTACAAATATCGGAACGGAATATATACCTCTAATCCCAAAATACCCTCTCTAAACATGAATGAGTTCCTGAACGCCCACCCACATACTCTTGGTTCAGTTTTATATATATCATGAGAGGGGCAGATCTAGGCATTAGAGGGGTGGGGCAAATGCCTCATACTCATTTTCTTAATTTTTGTAACTTTTAGCTAATTTTTCTAATACATTTGTTAAATTCAACAACAAGAAATTATGTTTCTTAAGGTTGTGCATGCCATATGTAAAAATGGTTTCTCAAAAGAAAAAGAATCAGCTTCTAGCTTCTTAAGATTGTGCTATATGTAAAATCGAGTTATATATGCATCCGTCACTATATATGAGGACCATGCTTTAGACAGTAAAGCAAAAGACAACCATGAATCCTCCCTAACGGCAACTTGTTTTCCCCGACATTGTTAAAATTTCGAAGTTAATGAGGGCATCCTCAACTAAGATTCTTGCATTGAGGATGGTCTGAGTCTCCCACACAAGGATCATTCAATGTTTATTGGAAATAAGATGTAATGTAACACAGTTCTTTGGTTTTTCATTGGTTTATATAGAAAAAGAAAAAAAATTAAAATACACACGAAGCAAATGGGGATCATCGTTCCCTTTCAAACAATAAAGCAAATAAACTTAAAATTGCAACATGGCAGTCCTTACAAACGAATGATATATGAATTACGTGTTGTTTGATCAACGTCTTCAGTCTCATTAGAAGTCTCACATTAGACATTTCTGTAACACTTCAAAGCAACAACAGACACATTTCTGAACCTTGCTGCCAATAGTGTACACAGACATATCATTAGTAAAGAAAAGTTGAACAGATAAAGTATAAAAAACATCAATGTAAATAAAAAGAAATAAATAGATATGTACGTACGCTGTTTTGTCGAGTGTTTCGTCGGTGATCTCCTTGGACTTTGTCTCCACTGGTCCTGCCGGAGGATCACCCACCATCGGTTCTCTAGTCGGATAACCAATCGGCGGTGGTGGACTTGTGTAGGGACCTGATGAAGCCTGTGAAGGTTTTTCCACTGTGACCAAAAAAAAGATTCATTAGTTATCTAATTGGTATGCATATGTGTGTGTATTTAATAATTGTTTATGATTATATTTATAAATGTGGCCAAGAAAGATTATACGTCGTTGACATTGATCATAACTTAAAGAAAATAATTGAAGCATTACGTACCGGAAAATGAACTCTGCTCCATTAGGATGTTGAGGAGTTGAGGAATGAGCAAGTGAGAGTTATGAAGTGAAGACGGATATGTAAATATATTTGGAAGTTTTTGAATTGTGCTCAAATTAAAGAAAGAAAAGTCAATATTGAACAATAAAAACATCTTAACTCAGGGACAACTCACCGGAGTGGCCTACCTTAGCCGAGGAGAGCGACACCGATGGTTGAGATGAAAGTGAGACGAACCTTATCTCTTGAATCATGTCTCTGAACACATGGTTTCATGCATAGATGGCTTTCGTCACGTACATGACGTACACGTACGTGACGTAATCTCAATTATTTTGTTCATGAA
>NW_006238706.1:3148-6497 GCF_000375325.1 Capsella rubella | reverse complement strand
CGAAGCGAAGCAAGTAATTCGCAAATATTACGAAAAATATTCGAATATTCGAAGTTCCGAATACTCGAAAATTTACGAATCGAAGCAAATAGCAAAATCAACTATTCGATCGAAGCGAAGCAAATAACAAATATCACAAATTTTCCGAATATTCGCTTCGTGCCCAGGGCTAAAATACAGTACAGAACACAATTCTTGAGATTTTGAAGGTGCGGATGATGAAACACCACAAAGCTAATACATAACACAATTTATTCAAATTCACAAGTGAAGGGATGTTCATACATTACAGTGAGGATTTGTATTTGTATAGAAGACATGAATCATGATTTGGATCATTAAAGACAAATGAACACACAAAGGCTTAATCGAAGAAGAGACAGAACAAGTCAAGAAGATAAAGACTGAAATGTTTCAAAGAGGAGAAGTGAAGCTATAAGAAGAATAAGACAAGGTACCAAGTTGCCAACTTGTGTGGATTTGCTCTGCCTTTGCATCTTCACCTGCTGCACCCATCGCAACGTGTAATGGGTACAAATGCTCGGGCCATGGATGCGCCATTTTCGCATTCGGAGCTTTCACTTCCCACTCATTCACATCTCCATACCTGAAAACAAACTTAATCAAAAAACTGAATGTAACATTAAGCAGCAAAAAAAAGGTTCAAACTTTCAAACCTTCCTTGAAGGAGAGAATCTCTAAGCCAATGATCAAACTCCAGAGCCCAAGGAACCGAGACGCCATTAGTGATACTTCTGTCAAGCTTCCTCAAGTTATGAGTAGCACTTCCAGAGCCAATGATAAGAACACCTTCATCTTTCAATGGAGCTAATGCTTTACCCATGTTATAATGATAGCTCCCATTTTGTTTTGACTGAACAGAGAGTTCACAAACAGGTATATCAGCTTCTGGATACATCAACATAAGAGGAACCCAAGCTCCATGATCAAGTCCTCTCTTTGTATCTTCATCAACACGTTTCATTCCTCCTTCTCCCATTAACAACTCTTTAACCCTCTTCCCCAATTCAATTGCTCCTGGTGCTTCATATTTCAGCTACAAACATTTCAAAATCGACCCAATAGAGAGAATCAAACATTTAAAAATCAAAACTTTATGCGTCGTTTCAACAATCTTATTGTGTGAATCTGTTGAAATGACCAAAGTTAGGTTTTTTTTTTTGGGTTTATACCTTGTACATGGGATCAGGGAAGCCATAGAAATCGTGGATCGTTGAATTGCGAAGAACAGTGTTGACGGATGGGTACTTGGTGTCCCAATGAGCAGAGATGACTAAGATCGATTTGGGTTTTTGAGGAAGAACCTTTTGACTCCATGATTTGAAGAATTGTCTCGCCTCTAAGGTATCGTCTATGCTTAAAGTTGGAGATCCATGAGATAAGAAGAAGGTTTGATTCACTTTCTCCATCAAAATTTCAATCTCTCTTCAAGTCTCAACCTTGATTTGTTGTTTCTTTTTTGCAAATGTTTGTTTCACCAACTCTGGTAATTTTCTTGATCTTGTCTGAATAAAAAGAAAGGGACACGCCCACCAAACCCCCACGACCCGACCAGGGATTGTTGTGTGTCTGAACGGGATTTATCACGATTGGATTAGCGATTAAAAAATAATAATAATTTCAATTTAACTTATGAACTAATTGTCTCTAATTTTAGTAAATTAAGTCATTGTTTGTTCCACTTGAAGATAATCTTGTTCAAGTTTAATCATCTCTTCATTGGCTCCTTTTGACTACTTTTTGAGTGTTTAAAGTAATGTTAACAAGAATAGAATTCCAAATTGCTTATGAACTTGATATACAAAAGGAGACTTGCGTATCTTTTTAAGATAAAAGTGTTACAAGGCTACATAGTTCTACGTGATCCCAAATCAGACCAGCCAATATCCCCACAATGTACAGAAAACCAAATCTAAACGATTTCATCTTGTCATTGCAACTCAAAACTCCATGGAGGAATATGGAGTTATCCTAATGTTTGAAAACAGCTTCTTGCAAAAATGTTTCCAAACTAATCAGACGTGTTACTATAGCTGTCTTGATGAACTACCAGGCAATTGGGCAGATCTCAAATGCTCTTCCTGAAAGAAAAATCAAATCAAAACATGTGGTTAAAGCACAAATACATTAATACTCATTCAAAGTGAATCAACTTAAAGAATTTATTCAGGCAGCTGAGACCTGTAAATTGTAAGTGAAATTGGGAGGTGGCCTGAAATCCATTTGGCCCTGCGCCAGACAATAAAACGAAACATATTACAATAAGATCATGGCTTCTATAATCAGTTTGGAGGATGTTATAATGTACCAGCCCAGGCATGGCTTGCTGATTTGTGAAGAAGCTGTCCTGCACCGGTGCTATAGAATTCAGTTGTCCCTAAAGTCGAAAAAAGCAAACCACATCATATCATTAACTTATACTTAAGACTGCTAATAAATATGGGGGACTCAAGAATTTAAGTATATACTAAACTCACCAGGCCTTGGATGGTTCTTTGATTAACATAGTAACCTTCGTGAGGTGGCTCCATTAAATTTAACTATATCCACATGTTAAAACAGGTTTGAGTATCAGGGTAATGGTAGATGTCGAAACGCTTAGAACAGATTTGTAACAATTTAACTAACATAGCATACCAATCCTTGAACGTTCTGTTGAGGACCATAGTAACCATTCATGCTCATTCCCTCTGAACTCATAGTTTCCTGTACAAACAATTAAAATGTTTCAACTATAAATAAAATATTCAAGACATCCTACTCTTTATCTCATATAAGAAAAATGCACTGTATTAATGACCAAATTAATCACAGAAAATCAAATCAAAGTACAAACCATTGGTTGCAAGCTCTGTTGAGATTCAAGCATTTGGTCAGCTTCTTGTTGTCCCTGCATAAAATCAATTTGAGTAGCTTAAGACTTTGAAAATTGAAACTAAGAACATGCACGAGTATCAAATACATTGGTTTGCAATAAAAGCCCACCTTTCTTTTCCTGATAACAGTCTTCTTTTTTGTTGCTTTTACTGCCATTAACTGATTTTCTTCTTCGCGAGCACCATTATTAAGCTGACAACTAGACTCAGCAATGTTGTTTCTGGCATTATTCAGATCGACACAATTTTTCAGGGTCTCGACTAGTGTGCGCAATACGATGCTGTAGTTTTCTTCTGACACACAACCTTCCTCGCTTAATTCGATGGCTCGACTACACAAATCGTTATAACGCTGAACTCTGGTTTGTATCTGGTCTGCTCCTTCACCAGCCATTACTCCACTCTTAGCATCTTTTGTCCACCTTTTCAAAATATAACGAGGT
The DNA here is from genome assembly GCF_000375325.1 of Capsella rubella. Lineage (NCBI taxonomy): Eukaryota > Viridiplantae > Streptophyta > Magnoliopsida > Brassicales > Brassicaceae > Capsella > Capsella rubella. The sequence continues at coordinate 3,157 of NW_006238706.1, read as the reverse complement.
GGGATGCTG
>NW_006238706.1:455-2021 GCF_000375325.1 Capsella rubella | reverse complement strand
CCGACCCTTATCAACGTGATTGTTGCCATCGTTCTGAAGAAGAGGCCCGATATTCTTATAACCCCCAGACTGTCTGGACATCTCAACATACATTTTCCTGGTTCGTTCACTAACAGCGTGCAAAATATCAATGTTGTTCTTCTCAGCTAACTTGACATTCCTCTGAATCCGGAAATGATAAGCAAGGGCAGGTAAAAGCTCATGATTATGATCCTTTATAAACTCATGAATTATCCATTTCCCATCGGCTCTTCTCTTCACATGCATACTTGCCTTGCAATCTGTTTTCTTCACACTCGATCTTCGACTACTACTACCACTCTCAGACTCAGGAGTCACACCATATCTAGAACAAGCAAACTTGGCATCAATGAACTCTTTAGTCTTCTTAGAGCGTCGGCTGTTTTTAATCGACGTAGTAAAACCCATAGATTTAGCATATTCTTGATAAAACAGATACGCTGCATCATTAGATTCAAAGTCTATACCATTTCGTGGCTCAAGATCCAGAACACCACTAAAGCCAAGATCTCCTCCAGCTTTGAGATCATCAACAATTCCTACATCTCTGTTGCTATTCGACTCAACCATAATGTCAACCATACATTCATCCCCTGCATCACTAACCTGATTCTCTTGCAAATCCATCCTCAAGTTAGCCACATTCGGATTCACTAACACACTCAAAAGCAACTATCCCACCATTGGCTCCCATGAAACTGGAAACTAAAATCTTTCCACTACATAATCTACCTTAACACCTGAAAATTGGCAGAATCAAAACTTCATAAGAACCATTGAACAGTGCTTATATCCTCTCAACCAAAAAGACGAACTTTCGAAACATACTTAATAGTACAATAGTTTCGATTCTGAGCCCAAAAAAAAAAGATTTTTTTTTTACAAAATCGGTGAAAGAGCTAAACTTTCAACAGTATCAGCATCAAAGATAAAGACTTTAGAGGATGAAACCTGAGAATTCGAACTAAGAAAGCATGAAATTTAAGAAATTTCAAGCCTTGAGGGATTGCTCAGAGGTCATCCTGCATTTTCCCGGCCACCCAGAGAGGGACAAAATGGGGGGAGAAGGCAAAATTCTAACGTCAAAAGAGCAAAGCAAAGGAGAACACGAAGCAGGCGAGTGGGAGAAGCAAAGCGAGTGAGGAACAAAGGAGCGTGAGAGATGAGAAAATCTATGGTTCGTTTTTTTTTGGAATTTTTAGGGATCTTGAAGATTGTCTTTTTTTTTTTCTTCTCTTTCACTCGCCTTTTACTCGTTTGACACACAGCGTTTGTTCTCGACGCGATTTCTTCTTCAGGCGCGTCTGGCGTTTTAGGCGCGTCTTTTTTTATTTGTTTAAGCGTTGCGTTTTCAATTTCGGCGCGGTCAAGAGTAACATATACAGTATGAGGTTTTTTTTTTTTGTAAACAAAAAAAAAATATAGAAATAAATAATAAAAAATCATTTAGGAGGTGAATGTTGTTTTTATGTGGTTGACCTGGAGTAATTTGATGATTCTGTTACCTTATTTTTACTTAATTTGTACAGTGATGTATTGATGTAC
>NW_006238706.1:0-313 GCF_000375325.1 Capsella rubella | reverse complement strand
TTTAAGATTTAGAATGTTTATTAATTTTGAAATCATACACATAAAATTTTAAATAACATAGTTTACTCATAAATTTATATTTTATTTATTTATTTAAACTTTAAATGAAAAACATGTGACTGCGGCAAAAAAATTAGAGTTTTAATAAATTTAAATACGATTTTAATTAATAATATTAATAACTCGTTAAATAAAAAACATGTGATCCCGACAAAATAAAATAAAATAACAAATTTAATAACACATGATTTTGTTTTAGATTTCTAAATCACTTAAGAATCAATGAACCAACAAGACAATAATCCATAAATAT
>NW_006238707.1:0-5373 GCF_000375325.1 Capsella rubella | reverse complement strand
AAAAAAGAAAAAACCTTATAAGCGACGCTCATCGGTGGCTGTGGGAAAACCTTCTCCTTTGACAACATGACCTAAATGTCCATCACATGTCGCACACGTTAGCTCCATTCGTCTCCCTCCTGCCTCCGGCTGTTAGATATAAATAAACATAAAAATTTGTTAGATTAAAAAACATTTTTTTACTAAAACAATATTGTGAGTGATAAAAGAATATGTCAAGTACCGTTTGTTTGATGGCACCAGGGATAGCATCAAAGAAGGAAGGCCAGCCACAACCAGAGTCGAACTTAGTGGTGGACTTGTAAAGAGGAGTTGCACAGCCAGCACAACTATAAGTCCCGTCGTCGAACAGTTTGGTATACTCTCCTTTACCTCTGGCTCTATACATATCAAAACCATTGCAAACAAAAATCAAGAAGACCGTCTAAGAGGAAATGATCATATATATGCATGGCATTTGACATAATTTTTTTTAGAAAATATATCTATTAAGCCGGACACCTTACTAACAACATGTTGTTTTTGAGAAAGATGCAATAACAAGATAAATTACGAAGTTACATATGTAAAGACAATTCTTACTCTGTGCCTTTTTCCCTGAGAACTCTAAACTGTTCAGGAGACAAAATCGCACGCCACTCTTGATCCTTCTTTTGAACAGATCCAGTTGATGGAGCCACCAATGTTGCGGACGTTGGCATGATTACGTTAGATAAGTGTCTATGAAAGTAACGGAGATATGGTAGTGTGTTTTGAGATCTTTTTAAGAAAACTAATGAAGATAAAATGTTGTGAGTAAATAGAACTTTAAAGGGGTGGAGTATAATTAACTACGCTGTTTAGGTAATAATGTAGGAGATATATTGATTTTGATTTGCTAAAGACTTGGTTTCATTGTGATTCATCATCTATGATAAATGGGAGTATATATAGGCATAGACGAGAAGAATAATACTTCTCAAAGAGCTTATGAGAATCGACCAAAGGAGACTATTCTAAACAAATACTAATAAAAAGTTTACGTATCAGTAACGCAATAGATTTTAAATGACAGCAAGGAGAGTGAGGCGAGGTAGTGCTTGTGGACTTGTTGACTCCTGTTGTTTTTTTATATACTATATAATAAATTTTCATTTTATCACGCTGCCAATACACTTTTTCTTTTTAAGTTTATTCTTTTTTTGTTGGTCACGTTTATTGGCTCATAAAACTCTGGTTCGTTGAAATGTCAAAAATCATAAATTAAAGTTAATTATTTATACGCAAATGAAAACTACGTTGTCCATGATTGGCTGCGCTGGTTGACCGAGCACGTCCTTTAGCCTCGGACTAGTTGAGCAAAGCATAACTAAAACTACATCCTATTAATTTTATTTTGGATGTTTACTAGTTGAGAAAAAGAAAATTATATTTTAATTTTTAATAAAAATCACCAGTTCACGTTAACGCTCCTAATTATCTTTGTCCATCCGAATCTATAGATCATTTCACGTCTAAATAGGATACTGGTAATTTGAAAGAGTTATAAACTCATGTATGAGGAACAATATATGTATTGGACTTGAAGTTAGATAATTGTTTCAGTAAGTGACAATATATAATAATATTTGGATGAGATCTGTAAATACGTACACATACATGAGTATGATGTGGGAAGTTTTGGTATTGCATAGGCAAGACATTTCCCATAATCTTTTCTAAAAATGATTACTAGCTACTCCAACAGTTGATCAGAGAAATTTACTTCAGAATTGAGATTTATACATAATATTTGTTGCAATAAATACTATATCCCATCACATGTGGTAGTTTTCTATACTTAGTCTTTCTCAACAATTTCACAATCTCATTTAGTTGACCTTTTTGACCTTTGCTCATCAACATTACACTCTTCCAACTAGTAATAAACTATTAAACAAAGATCTGATTAATCAAAAGGAAATTTTATTATAGACGACTTGCATTGAACATATCAATGGTCAATGAAAATATAACAAATAATACAATTATTAAGTGAAAGAATATCATACATTGGAAAAACTAACAACAATGAGAGCACATCACAAATGACTTGGAACAAAACATAACAATTCTCAAACGATCAGATTTTATCTTCAATTTTTCTTGAAGGAGATGAATTGGTCCAACAAAATATAGTGGTCATCAATGTGGATATGTCGTTTTATTGAGAAGAAATTTCAGAAAACTTGAGAGAAACACTGTTAACGCAGTGACGCTCATCTGTGGCTGTGGGAAAACCTTCTCCCTTGACAACATGACCTAAATGTCCATCACATGTCGCACACGTTAGCTCCATTCGTCTCCCTCCTGCCTCGGGCTGTTAGATTTAAATAAACATTATACAACTTGTTTAATCTTTATTACTAAAATAAGTATGTGTCATAAAAGAATAGAAAATAAGAATATGTCAAGTACCGTTTGTTTGATGGCACCAGGGATAGCATCGAAGAAGGAAGGCCAGCCACAACCAGAGTCGAACTTAGTGGTGGACTTGTAAAGAGGAGTTGCACAGCCAGCGCAGCTATAGGTTCCGTCGTCGAACAGTTTGGTATACTCTCCTTTACCTCTGGCTCTACATATATCAAAACCATTACAAAAATTAGGAAGACCGTCTAAGAGGAAGTGATCACATTTGACATAATTTACAAATTTTAATCTATCTTTATCATCGTGAGATTTTTTCCTCTTTTTATTAGTATCTTGGACTAGTACTACCGAAATTTTCTAATACATTATGGTGATTGTAGTTGTTTATGAGAAAGATGCGGAGAAAAACATAAATTAAGAAGTTAAATGTTCAAAGACGATTCTTACTCTGTGCCCTTTTCCCTGAGAACTCTAAACTGCTCAGGAGACAAAACCGCGCGCCATTCTTGATCTTTTTTGGGGAAAGATCCAGTTGATGGAGCCACCATTGTTGCGGGAGTTGGCATGATTACGATAGATAAGTGTCTATGTAGGCAAAAAGAGATGGTGGTGTGCTTTGAGGTTCTCTAAGAAAGAATTGATTTTGTGAGTAAAGAGAACTGCAAAGGGCCGGGTGGTGGGTGTCTAGGGTATACAACTAAGCTGTTTATGTGACAATGTTGGAGAGGTTTTGTTTGAAGTTTGTACTAAAAATTTGGTTTGATTGTGATTCAATATTGATGATGGATGGGGGTTTAAATAGGCATAGGACAAGAATATTTATCAAACAGCTCAGGAGATCGTCCAAAGGATACTATTCTAATTTCTAATAAAAATACTCCAATTATTTACGCATCATTTAAATGACAGCAAGGAGAGTACTGGGGGAGAGTTTGTCCTTTGTAGACTAGTTGACTCGGTTGTAATAAGGTATACTATATAATTTCATTTGATCACGATGCGAATACACTTTTTTAATATTTTTTGTAAGAGTTTGTATTGTTGAAATGTAAAAGTCCAAATTAAAACTTTTCAAAATATAGAACTCTTTTGTTGTACAAAATCAAGTTAAGAGCAAATGAAAAAAACATATATTGTAACTAATAATTAACTATTGCATCTAGAAATTAAAGTTCATTAATCTGCTAATTACATAATATTTTTTTGATGTTTTAAAAATATTGCATCTCATTACAACATGCATATGTCAAACGATCACTTTTTAATCAATTATCTGGGTAAAACCATCCTAAATTCATTATAAATAAGAAAATAACCAATTATCTTGTGCCATGTAATCTCTCCTCTCCTCTTTTGTTTTGGCAACAGAAAATAATGACATAAAGTGGTGCAGGGAAGCTTCTAGACAATTGGTTTTTGTTTTAGTTTCTTTTATTTTAATTTGGATATTCTTGTTTTAAAGTGTCTTTTACTTTTGTTTTCGGATAAGTCTTTAAGATACGAGATATGTCTCAATTCCTTATTAGAGACCTAGGTTTTTGGTGTTCTTATATATAGTTGTCGATCCCTTGACTTGTGAGGCACGACTTATTGAATTTTAATCAAAGAGCTTTCTAAACTCTAATTTCCTTATTACGGCTAGAATGAGAACGTTCTCAACGGAGTAAGAAGACATAGATTCTTGGTCATTCTTAGACTAAACAAGTTTCTTTGTGTTACCATAATATTGATCCTCATTATAAAGAATGTACAAATTTTAGAAATTGCATAAACTATAATAGAGTAATCGTTTCTGATAGCGAACTAATGTTTAGCACAGATGATACTTCTTGGCGAATGTAGCTTATGTTGTTGCAGATCAGTTTGTCAAATTGGCGAGAGAGATGAGTGGGAACACAATGATAAACTGCTGCTTGGAAAGCTAATATGATGAGGAGGATACTTGATACTTCACTCTCTCGCAATATTTTTAGCAATTCATTATTCTTCATTTTAGAAAGAAGATTATCTTTCAACGTAAGAAAATCCCTTACAACTAAAAATCTGGTATATACCCACAAACGCATTTATTAAATCATTAGGCTTAGTAATTAAATTATAAAACAAAGATATGATACAAAATCCAAACTTTTATTATATAAGACTAACGTACATTTAACATATCAAGGTGATCAATGGAAATATAACATATAATATTAAATAAGTAAAAAGAAAAAAAAATCACACAAGTGACAAACAACAATGGGAGCATATCACACATGACTCGGAACGAAACACAACAGAACAATCTCAAACAATCACACTTGATCTTCAAATTTTCTTGAAGGAGATGAAGAATTGGTCGAACAAGAGTGGTCATCAAATATAGATATGTCGTTTTATTGGGAAGAAATTTCGGAAAACTTGAGAGAAACACTGTTGACGCAATGACGCTCATCGGTGGCTGTGGGAAAACCTTCTCCTTTGACAACATGACCTAAATGTCCATCGCATGTGGCACACGTTAGCTCCATTCGTCTCCCTCCTGCCTCCGGCTGTTAGATTTAAATAAACATTATACAACTTGTTTAGTGGACATACTAAAATAATTGAGTGTAATAAAAGAATAGAAAAAAGAAAAGAAAATGTCAGTTACCGTTTGTTTAATGGCACCAGGGATTGCATCGAAGAAGGAAGGCCAGCCACAACCAGAGTCGAACTTAGTGGTGGACTTGTAAAGAGGAGTTGCACAGCCAGCACAACTATAGGTTCCGTCGTCAAACAGTTTGGTATACTCTCCTTTACCTCTGGCTCTATATTTATCAAAACCATTGCAAACAAATCAGTAAGACCGTCTAAAGGATCACATCTTCGTGACAATAGACATAATTTACACATTTTATCCATTTTCTAGAATTACTTAGCCGGACACATATAATAGCATGTTATGGTGAGGTTTATATCTCTTTTGAGAAGTGTAGTGGCTAATTAATCTTGGACTAGTAC
>NW_006238708.1:5467-6030 GCF_000375325.1 Capsella rubella | reverse complement strand
TAGGTTAGAATAAATTAAATTTTATTGATTAACAGTTCTAGAGATGCATGAAGAGTGTTTAGAAGAGTGTAGAAAGACTTGCTGAAATTTGGGACGAAATGGCTAAGAACCCACAACCATTGCTTTCAAGCATTAAATGACTTGAATAATGTTTTTTGTGGTTAAAATATGTTAGAATACAATAAGTTTGATTGATTACAAGTGCTAGAGCATCATGAAGAGTGTTTAGAAGTTTGGAGAAAGACTTGTTGAAATTTGGTCCCAAATGGGATAAGTACTCGGAAACATTGCGTTGAACACTAAATGGCTTGTTTAGTGTTTTTTTGGGCTAGAATAGGTTAGATTACATTAAATTTTATTGATTACAAGTTCTAGATATGCATGAAGAGTGTTTAGAAAACTGTAGAAAGACTTGCTGAAATTTGGGACGAAATGAGTTAACAACCCACAACCATTGCTTTCAAGCATTAAATGGCTTGTCTACTGTTTTTTGGGGTTAGAATATGTTAGAATACAATAAGTTTGATTGATTACAAGTGCTAGTGCATCATGAAGAGGGTTTA
>NW_006238708.1:2340-5367 GCF_000375325.1 Capsella rubella | reverse complement strand
AGCATTAAATAGCTTGAATAATGTTTTTTGTTGTTAAAATATGTTAGAATAAATTAAGTTTGATTGATTACAAGTGCTAGAGCATCATGAAGAGTGTTTAGAAGTTTGGAGAAAGACTTGTTGAAATTTGGTCCCAAATGGGCTAAGAACTCGGAAACATTGCGTTGAACCACTAACTGGCTTGTTTAGTGTTCTTTGGGGTTAGAATACGTTAGAGTACATTAAATTTGATTGATTACAAGTTCTAGAGATGCATGTAGAGTGTTTAGAAGAGTGTAGAAAGACTTGCTGAAATTTGGGGCGAAATGGGCTAAGAACCTACAACCATTGCTTTCAAGCATTAAATGGCTTGTCTACTGTTTTTTGGGTTTAGAATATGTTAGGATACAATAATTTTGATTGATTACAAGTGCTAGAGATCATGAAGAGTGTTTAGAAGTTTGGAGAAAGACTTGTTGAAATTTGGTCCCAAATGGGCTAAGTACTCGGAAACATTGCGTTGAACCACTAAATGGCTTGTTTAGTGTTCTTTGTGGTTAGAATAGGTTAGAATAAATTAAATTTGATTGATTACAAATTCTAGAGATGCATGAAGAGTGTTTAGAAGAGTTTAGAAAGACTTGCTGAAATTTGGGCCGAAATGGGTTAAGAACTCGGAAACATTGCGTTGAACCACTAAATGGGCTGTTTAGTGTTTTTTTTGGGCTAGAATAGGTTAGAATTTATTAAATTTTATTGGTTACATGTTCTAGAGATGCATGAAGAGTGTTTAGAAAAGTGTGGAAAGACTTGCTGAAATTTGGGACGAAATGAGCGAAGAACTCACAACCATTGCTTTCAAGCATTAAATGGCTTGTCTACTGTTTTTTGGGATTAGAATATGTTAGAATACAATAATTTTGATTGATCACAAGTGATAGACAATCATGACGAGTGCTTAGAAGTTTTGAGGAAGACTTGTTGAAATTTGGTCCCAAATGGGCTAAGAACTCAAAAACATTGCGTTAAACCACTAACTGGCTTGTTTAGTGTTCTTTGGGGTTTGAATAGTTTAAAATAAATTAAATTTGTATTGATTACAAGTTCTAGAGATGCATGAAGAGTGTTTAGAAGAGTGTAGAAAGACGTGCTGAAATTTGGGCCGAAATGGGTTAAGAACCCACAACCATTGCTTTCAAGCATTAAATGGCTTGTATACTGTTTTTTGGGGTTAGAATATGTTAGAATACAATAATTTTGATTGATTACAAGTGCTAGAGCATCATGAATAGTATTTAGAAGTTTGGAGAAAGACTTGTTGAAATTTGGTCCCAAATGGGCTTAGAACTCGGAAACGTTGCGTTGAACAACTAAATGACTTGTTTAGTGTTCTTTATGGTTAGAATAGGTTAGAATACATTAAATTTGATTGATTACAAGTTCTAGAGATGCATGAAGAGTGTTTAGAAGAGTGTAGAAAGACTTGCTGAAATTTGGGACGAAATGAGCTAAGAACTCACAACCATTGCTTTGAAGCATTAAAAGGCTTGCCTACTGTTTTTTGGGGTTAGAATATGTTAGAATACAATAATTTTGATTGATTAAGATTGCTAGAGCATCATGAAGATTGTTTAGAAGTTTGGAGAAAGACTTGTTGAAATTTGGTCCCAAACGGGCTAAGAACTCGGAAATATTGCGTTGAACCACTAAATGGCTTGTTTAGTGTTCTTTGGGGTTAGAATATGTTAGAGTACATTAAATTTGATTGATTATAAGTTCTAGAGATGCATGAAGAGTGTTTAGAAGAGTGTAGAAAGACTTGCTGAAATTTTAGCCGAAATGGGCTAAGAACCCACAACCATTGCTTTTAAGCATTAAATGGCTTGTCTACTGTTTTTTGGGGTTAGAATATGTTAGAATACAAAGTTTGATTGATTAAGAGTGCTAGAGCATCATGAAGAGTGTTTAGAAGTTTGGAGAAAGACTTGTTGAAATTTGGTCCCAAATGGGAAAAGAACTCGGAAAAATTGCGTTGAACCACTAAATGGTTTGTTTAGTGTTCTTTGGGGTTTGAATAGGTTAGAATACATTAAATTTTATTGATTAAAAGTTCTAGAGATGCATGAAGAGTGTTTAGAAGAGTGTAGAAAGACTTGCTGAAAATTGGGCCGAAATGGGTTAAGAACCCACACCCATTGCTTTCAATCATTAAATGGCTTGTCTACTGTTTTTTGGGGTTAGAATATGTTAGAATACTATAATTTCGATTGATCACAAGTGCTAGAGCATCATGAAGAGTGTTTAAGAGTTTGGAGAAAGACTTGTTTAAATTTGGTCCCAAATGGGGTAAGAACTCGGAAATATTGCGTGGAACCACTAAATGGATTGTTTAGTGTTCTTTGGGGTTCGAATAGGATAAAGTCCATTAAATTTGATTGATTACAATTTCTAGAGATGCATGAAGAGAGTTTAGAACAGTGTAGAAAGACTCGCTGAAATTTGAGCCGAAATGGGTTAAGAACCCACAACCATTGCTTTCAAGCATTAAATGGCTTGTATACTATTTTTTGGGGTTAGAATATGTTAGAATACAATAATTATGATTGATTACAAGTGCTAGAGCATCATGAAGAGTGTTTAGAAGTTTGGAGAAACACTTGTTGAAATTTGTTCCCAAATGGGCTAATGACTCGGAAACATTGCGTTGAACCACTAAATGGCATGTTTAGTGTTCTTTGGGGTTAGAATATGTTAGAATACATTAACTTTGATTGATTACAAGTTCTAGAGATGCATGAAGAGTGTTTAGAAGAGTGTAGAAAGACTTGCTGAAATTTGGGCCGAAATGGGCTAAAAACCCACAACCATTGCTTTCAAGCATTAAATGGCTTGTCTACAGTTTTTTGGGGTTAGAATATGTTAGAATACAATAATTTTGATTGATTACAAGTGCTAGAGCATCATGAAGAGTGTTTAGAAGTTTGGAGAAAGAGTTGTTGAAATTTGGTCCCAAATGGGATAAGAACTCGGAAACATTGTGTTGCACCA
>NW_006238708.1:1728-2240 GCF_000375325.1 Capsella rubella | reverse complement strand
AGTTTAGAAAGACTTGCTGAAATTTGGGCCGAAATGGGCTAAGAACCCACAACCATTGCTTTCAAACATTAAATGGCTTGTATACTGTTTTTTGGGGTTATAATATGTTATAATACAATAATTTTGATTGATTACAAGTGCTAGAGCATCATGACGAGTGTTTAGAAGTGTGGAGAAAGACTTGTTGAAATTTGGTCCCAAATGGGATAAGTACTCGGAAACATTGCTTTGAACCACTAAATGGCTTGTTTAGTGTTTTTTGGGATAGAATAGGTTAGAATACATTAAATTTTATTGATTAAAAGTTCTAGAGATGAATGAAGAGTGTTTAGAAGAGTGTAGAAAGACTTGCGGAAATTTGGGACGAAATGAGCTAAGAACCCACAACCATTGCTTTCAAGCATTAAATGGCTTGAATAATGTTTTTTGTGGTTAAATTATGTTAGAATACAATAATTTTGATTGATTACAAGTGCTAGAGCATCATGAAGAGTGTTTAGAAGTTTGGAGAA
>NW_006238708.1:556-895 GCF_000375325.1 Capsella rubella | reverse complement strand
GTAGAAAGACTTGCTGAAATTTGGGCCGAAATGGGCTAAGAACCTACAACCATTGCTTACAAGCATTATATGGCTTGTCTACTGTTTTTTGGGGTTAGAATATGTTAGAATACAATAATTTTGATTGATTACAAGTGCTAGAGCATCATGAAGAGTGTTTAGAAGTTTGGAGAAAGACTTGTTGAAATTCAGTCCCAAATAGGCTAAGTACTCGGAAACATTGTGTTGAACAACTAAATGGCTTGTTTAGTGTTCTTTGGGGTTAGAATAGGTTAGAATACATTAAATTTGATTGATTACAACTTCTAGAGATGCATGAAGAGTGTTTAGAAGAGTGTA
>NW_006238708.1:0-419 GCF_000375325.1 Capsella rubella | reverse complement strand
AGCATCATGAAGAGTGTTTAGAGGTTTGGAGAAAGACTTGTTGAAATTTGGTCCCAAATGGGCTAAGAACTCGGAAACGTTGCGTTGAACAACTAAATGACTTGTTTAGTGTTCTTTATGGTTAAAATAGGTTAGAATACATTAAATTTGATTGATTACAACTTCTAGAGATGCATGAAGAGTGTTTAGAAGAGTGTAGAAAGACTTGCTGAAATTTTGGCCGAAATGGGCTAAGAACCCACAACGATTGCATTGAATCATTAAATGGCTTGTCTACTGTTTTTTGGGGTTAGAATATGTTAGAATACAATAAGTTTGATTTATTAATAGTGCTAGAGCATCATGAAGAGTGTTTAGAAGTTTGGAGAAAGACTTGTTGAAATTTGGTCCCAAATGGGCTAAGAACTCGGACACATTGC
>NW_006238709.1:1301-5637 GCF_000375325.1 Capsella rubella | reverse complement strand
TCCTGTACTACTTCAAGTATTCGCACAACTCACCTTCTTGTACTACTTCCTGTATTGACGTCAGAACTAGTACAAGCACTGCTTCATCTTCTATGACAATTCTATCCAATCACTTCATGTATCATCGTAATATGTTGACATGTTAAGATAGCTTATAAAACTCATTCAACACCACATCTTCAATCTCTCCCTTGATGATTGAGTTTTATAATCCAAGCGCCTTATAAAACCAGTCAACACAACATCTTCAATCTCTCCCTTGATGATTGAGTTGTTTAATCCAAGCGCCTTATAAAACCAGTCAACACAACATCTTCAATCTCTCCCTTGATGACTGCGTTTTATAATTCATGCATCTTCTACAAACCAGTCAGCATCACATCTCTCCCTTGATGATTGCGTTTTAGAACCTAAGCACACATTATATGCTTTAAGTTACATATTAATCTCCAAAGATCTAACATGGCGTCATTCTCCCCCTTTTTAACTTAGTTTGATACTCAAGCATTCTGTTCTTTGAATCAAGCTTCAATCAAGTCCTCACAACTGGACTAGAACACTCCATCATTTGTTAAAATCCAACTACTCTCTTTATCTCCCCCTGCTTGAGTGCATAACTATGTTAAAAACTCTATGAAGATACTTCCAGAAAATCCTCTAACCAAAACCAAGATATGCTTGAGACTCTGCACAACACTTAGCAGCCTTGGTAGTTTACTTATGTGCATGATTCATCCGACAACGTATTCAAGAAGTTGAGTATTTTTGCTATAATCCTTTTTTTCATGCGCAGCCTTTAATACTCTTCGAATTTATGATAAGAACATCTCCACCGCATAATCGATTGCTGAATCCATATGAATAAATCACGAACACAAAACTCCACCAGCTCATCTTGTCGTCCATTCTAGTTGAAACTTTTCTCTGAAAAATTGAACCTCACTTGAGTAACTTGCATGCGCTTTTCCTGGAAATCTACCTAGAAGTCTCCTTCTCTTTGAACAACTCAAATAATGCAACTGGTTTCATCTGACATTCATGGAGCATCTTCTACATGATTCCTTATGATTTCCTCTCGGATGCAAAACATTAAGCTCTCCAAAACAATTCCTGCAAAGCTTCACTAAAACCACCATCTAATCCAGCAAAACCCAACATAAACTGTGGTTGCAATGCTTCCAGCCTGAAGCTCTATCGAGTTTCTATCAACTCTGATCAAACTCGTAATCACAATGGAGACATCTTAGGTTGATCCAATCAGCTTCTCAAATAGAGTGAATCATTACGCAGAATTTTCCTCTCCAAATGCTTTTCTTGAGCACCAAAAACAACATCCATGAATCGACCATATGAGCTGATACACGGTGTATAACACTCCCCCTACACAGTTGCATCACATTCTTCACTGCTTGGTTCCCGACTTTGTGTTGTTCAGTAGCATCATTATGATTTTATCTAGTCTTTGTCTCCAACTGCAGCTTATGCCAATATTCACAACTTCACTAAATCTTCTTAGTTAGCTCATGCTCCCAGCTATTTGTCATCAACAGTAGTTCTCATGTACAAATGAACCTATCTGCAATATACTCCACATAAAACTGAGGGTTATTGCTCTCTTTGAGTCATTCACCTTGGTTAGAAGACTTGACACGCTTGCAAACAGATAATGTCTTCATCATGAACAAATCTCTGCATATGTTTTCCATGAGAATATGCCTAGCAGTCCTCTTTTCTTTGAACAGACTGCTTCCTAAATTTCTTGCAGAAAACTTGAATCATATATGCTCCAAATCATTAAGAATCCCAGATTCTGAAAAATTCATCTAGCTTGAACAACTTAACCGTGGATTTTTCTGCGCATTGCTTTCTGCTAGCTGTTCTTGTTGTATCTCATACAAACTGATCCAGTGACGTTCTTGAGACTACTATTTACCACCATAGTTTCATAAACCTTAAAATCTGCAGATCCCTGAATCTTCTCTGAACTTTGTAAACCATAGCTTTTAAAGTCTTTATTGTCCAGGAGTGCCTTAAACTAAGTTCTTGAATTCCAAACCTGGTGCCCTTCTTCTAGGATCTAGTTTCACATATCTAGAGTATTTCTGCAAAATTTCATCTCGTTCCGAGTTCATCTGATCGTCCGTTTAATGTCTCCATCATAGCTGGTCAGATAAAAACTACAGATAAACTGTGCCTAGATCAGATTGAAGAAGCTCGAATAAAATACAAACCAACCGTCAAAATCTCAATCCCACCATTGAAACTCAAAACAGCATTCCCACGAACCTTGCTACCAAATTTCAGCTTGATCGGGTTACAATTTATCCACAAGACGTCGCCCTGAATCAGACACCTCGAAACTGTTTTCTCATCTCTTCTCTAATTCGTAAATCATATACATTGATGATGCAGTTCATATCTCATTTTTCCTGTCTTCTCCCCCAAAGTTTCAGCTCTCTATTCTTCATGACTAACAAGATACCCTTTTCTTTAAAAATATGATCTGCAAGTTAGCCTTCAAGATGCTACTTCACAACTTCTTCTCTTGAAGCAACCAAAATTCTGCCTTTCTTGTCAGTTTTGATACAGAGCACAAATTAAGGAGCAAACAAACCCAGAAAATTCTGAAATTTGGTGGGAATATCAACAACAGTCATATGAAGACACAACAAAAAGCAGATCACGATTCGGATTTACGGTTTGAAAGTTACCGCCATTTTTCAGAGCAGATCCGGAATGATGCAACTTGCGAGTAGCCAACTTTGAGAGCACTTTTCCCATCAAACCACAAAGATCCAGACAGCCATCTTTATATCATTGGAAAGATATCGCTCTCAAGTTTCCATAATAGTTTTTGTAGCTCAAATCCGTGGTCTGTAGCCAGAGTAACTGAAGAAGAAAGTAGCAACCCGGAGTCAGAACAATATCTTTTAAGTCTGAACCCTTAACATGAAATCATAGCAAATGCAGACTAAATTCCAAATCTCATGATGGTGATCCTACTCTACTCTTGATCATATGCATCAAGTCATGAGCTCAAACAAAACTTTCTCCACTGAAATCAACAATGATGTCTATCTATAGATTTTCTCATCCACAAGCTTCCTCCACTCTAAGATTGAAATAGGTTGTTGTTCATTGTGTTTCTCTTTTGAAGTAAATCAGACTTTACTTGATCTATTTAAGAATGCATCAATCTTCTCCTTCAGCATTTTTTGATTTCCTTTCTAAAGAGCCACCAATGAAACCTTTAAGAACCGCATTTCATAGGCTCATCTTTGATTCATCTTTCTTTCTCATGACAAGAACCATTTGTAGCTGCATAGGATTGTAATCTGCACCTATGAACTCAATATCTCGCAAAGCTTCCACCAATACCAGACTCAAAGACACTTCAAACTCCCAAATTAAGCCGCTTTGATTTTGTTCACACTAACGAGAAGACCAACCAAATATCCCAAAGATTGGCATATGCCTTTGATTTCTTTAGATTCGTGTGACGAGACAATCTCTTAATTCCAATCTTGTCGAATTTGGAAAACCAGAATTCTAAGTTCCGACCTGACAAATTTTCACCGGAAAACATATATCTTCCCTTATAAGAATTAACCTCAACAGAGACGAAGACTCTTAAACTCGATTTCTGATTGTTGAAGAAGAAGTTTTAGTCTATTCACAGATACTTAACCCCATTTTTTCTCATAAATCAGCAATCCCTAAACAAAAAACACCTTGATTTCTTCTCTTTCACACCACACGATTAAACCCCTATGTGCTCCATGTCGAACACAAACAAGAACAGGGCCATGTAATATCTTCAGGTCCATGTGCAGTTAACAGAAGCCCAAACAGAAACATAAGACCGTAACTGTTCTTTCTTCGTCTTTCTTCTTCCCCACGCTTGACATACTATCAGAAGCAAACCAGATTTTGATCGATGCTTTCCAGGTTCTAGGCTACTATTCATAGCAGAAGACATACTCTTATTAGTGACCGTAGATCATGTGCACTTTATTCACCTTTGCTTCGACTTTTCTCACGCATACACAACTACTTCTAACTCTTCGCTAGTCACACATCCAAGATCGAACACCCGAAACAAGAAAAGATCTCTATCGAGAACCCGCTCTGATACCAATTGAAAGTGCATATGTGTGACTAATTCAACTATGTGTATGATCTACTTCGAGTATGTATGAGCATAAAGTAAATAAGGCACAAGCTTTGTTAACGGGGTTCGGATAACCTACATCCCCGGGACCTAGTCCAGACTTCATTAACTAGAAAAGTTCGCAACCTACAATTGCTATATGGAATCCACCAACTCTTTCCTAGA
>NW_006238709.1:871-1201 GCF_000375325.1 Capsella rubella | reverse complement strand
CTCTCTATCTTGTTGATGGGGCGACGCCACACACCTTGTGTGCATCTTCTCGAGAATACCCTGAGGCGCGCAAGTCTTCATGAAGCGCCCTCTTGGTATTTATAACAATTTGCTCAACCCTAAAGATTGACAATTTTCCTATTCCTTCACCAAATAGGAATTGACTAATTTCCTTTGTTCTTTATAGATAAGGAAATTTGCCTTTCACGTTCTCATCTTGAATGTACTATTCAAGATGTTCATCCAGCTCAGCAACCGCCTCTTGGCTTGTCCAAGTCGGTCCCAAACTAATCTTCTCCAACTCTTCAAGTAGTCACACAGCTCGGCTTC
>NW_006238709.1:373-771 GCF_000375325.1 Capsella rubella | reverse complement strand
TTCCTGTATTGACGTCAGAACTAGTACAAGCACTGCTTCATCTTCTATGACAATTCTATCCAATCACTTCATGTATCATCGTAATATGTTGACATGTTAAGATAGCTTATAAAACTCATTCAACACCACATCTTCAATCTCTCCCTTGATGATTGAGTTTTATAATCCAAGCGCCTTATAAAACCAGTCAACACAACATCTTCATCACCTAATTATAATTTCGATTCTTTCTTCTTTGTCTACTATATTAATCCAGAAAGGAACACTTATACGTACACTATAGTTGAAATGCAAGGCATGGAAGCTTACAAGAATAGTAAAGCTTACATCTTCTTAGACTACGTAGAGGATCTGAAGCTTATGGCAAGTATTAATTAGGATCATGGGCTCTTAGCACA
>NW_006238709.1:0-273 GCF_000375325.1 Capsella rubella | reverse complement strand
ATAAAGTATGTAATAACAAAATAGTAAACAATACAACGCTAGAAAATATACTATACTTCATATATTGAAATATTGAAAATTCTTATAATTAAGTTTTTACTGTACAGTAAACTTGATGAGAATGAGATTGCTTGAGAGCTAGAGGATGAAGATGACCCGTTTCTACATGGTAGAACTATATGTGACGAATTGACAAACTTCATTAAGATTTTCTTATCCATAGAAACTCATTTAGAAAGAAGAAAAAATTTAATAACACATATGAAAACTGTC
>NW_006238710.1:410-5492 GCF_000375325.1 Capsella rubella | reverse complement strand
ACAGTGCATGGCTTTAGTTTCATTTCTCTGACGCCTCCGCATAGATTTTCATTTCCAAATACAGAAACTGTTGAAGCATTTCGAAACACTCCTATCGTTGGCACCCTTCCTTCGAACTTGTTCATAGAAAGATTCAGGTTTTGCAGCAAAGGAAGGTTGGCCAGATATCGAGGTATGGGGCCAGAGAGATTGTTGTTAGAGAGGTCAACTTTGGTTAGGCTTACCAACCGTCTTATATCTGGAATGGCTCCCTCAAACGAATTTCCTTGCATATAGAGAAATTCCATTGAGAGACAACCCCCTATAGCTTGTGGGACCTGTCCTGATAATCTGTTGTTCGAAGCACCTAGTCCAACAAGAAGTTCTAATTTTCCAACCTCTTCCGGAAAAGGGCCGGTCAACAAATTGTCTGACAAATCTATGTAACCGAGGGATGGAATTTGCAGTATTTCCTGAGGTATAGTCCCACTCAACCTATTTGTATCAATCCATAGGTCTAGCAAGTATTGACAACGTCCAAGATTCTGAGGGATCTTTCCGTGGAAACTATTGTTATTCAAATGGAGCTTTTGCAACTGAGTCATGTTGCCAAAATAAGATGGTATTTCCCCGGATATTGCATTTGAATACAGATCCACTACCTGCAATTTCAAAAGCTTCCCGAAAGAGACTGGAAGTCTTCCTGTCAAAAAATTTGTTTCCAAACTGAGTTCTTGCAGGCTTTCAAGATTCCCGATGTCGTGAGGAATGGTTCGAGAGATAAGATTTCCTCCAAGGTACAGTCTAGTCAATTTAGTGGACAGATTGGATATGGAGGCTGGCAGGTCACCTCCAAGTCTATTGTAACCAATATCTAAGTACTCTAGTTCAGTGCAGTTCGCCAAAGAACCAATAAATACAAGATCACTGAACATGTTATATCCCAGTGAGTTGTTACGAATCCCTAACCACTGCAGATTACGTAATTTTCCAAAGCTCAAAGGGATACTTCCTGTCAGGTAATTAGATGAGATATCAAACTTTTCAAGGCTTGAGATATTGGTAAGTGTTATAGGAATAGCTCCAGTGAACTGATTTGCTCCCAAAAAAAGCCTTCTTAGATTTGGTAGAAGACCACCAAAATCAGCCCTAAGGTTACCCGAAAAGAAATTGCCAGCTAGAGATAGAAACTCAATCGTGGAGATGTTGTACAATGCAGGAGGAAAACCACCTGAAAAACTATTCAGTGATATTTGGAAATACACCATTTGAGTCAATCTAGCTACTTCGTCTGGAATCTCTCCTTCCATATGGTTATATGCAAAGTCAAGCTTCTGGAGTGATGTCAAGTTTCCTAAAGATGCAGGAAAATTTCCCGTAAGGTTGTTTTTACTAATATCTAGAATGGCAAGCTTGGAAAGTGAACCTAGTTCTGAAGGAACGCCATGATCAAGTTGGTTTGAAGATAAATCAAGGGACGACAGTCTAGAGCAGCTAGAATGACTAGGCGGAATCCTTCCTTGGAGAAGATTAAAGCTCATGTTCAAGTACTGAAGCCTAAATAGCATTCCAACCTCTTGAGGGATGGAACTTCCAAAAGAGTTGTCTGAAAGATTAAGTAATCTGAGAAAGGAGAGATTACCAATGGAAGGTGAGATTGCACCGGCCAGTTTGAATCCTCCAAGGTTCAGACTTATAACTCTTTCTTGCCTGTGGCCACATGTGACCCCAATCCAATTGCAAAACGGGGATGAGTGGTTCCATGAGTCCAAGAGCTCTCTCTTGTTTTCAGAAACTTGAGACTTGAACTCAAGCAAAGCTTTCATGTCAGTCTCATTTGAAAACCTGGCTTCTGCAAAGAACACGCAGCAAACTTGAAGCAACAAGATAGTAGCATTGCAAGCAAGTGAAAGAGACAGCTTCATCACCCTTATACAAAGGTTTATGCTTTTTAACTTAAAACCAGAAAATGAGAGGAAGTTTTTAAGGTAAGAAGAAGAAAAATACAAAATACGATTCCATTGCTGTCGTGGGGATATCATATACGGTCCAAAACTCATTGAAAATAGTTACAATAAACAAAAAGCGTGTGGACTTTTGAGATAGTTTACTTTCTATTTTTCAGCAGTCAAACAAGGTGTGTGTGTGTAAACAGAGTAAAGCCAAAGCATTTGGACAAAAAAAAAACTTATTGGCCGATATATACAACCTGGTAAAAAGTCTTGTGTCAATCTTCTTCCGAAACATCCTTCAAAAGTTTGGATTTTTTCGAAGTTAATTCAAAGACATCTGATAGAAACTCTCTATTTAAAAACCCTGAAACAAATACTTCTACGAAAGACTTATAAAAAAACAAAAAGAGGATTTTTTACTTAACGATTATGAGTTTCTTGTATCGGTTTGGTCTCACGGCGACGGCGACTGTGTCGATAAAGTCGCTAATTTGAGGAAAGCCATCGATTTCTGCAATAGTGAGCTCAAATTCCTTTGAGCTGGTGAAGAGAAATTTGATGAGTGAGTTTGCGCGTCAGTGTGAAGCGTGTTGGTTATTTTTTACTAAAACGGCAAGTAGTTCTTCGCACCAAGAAAAAACTAAGCAAAACAGCTTGTAGTTTTTCAAGTGTTTGTTATGCGACTTTCTTTGATCAAATTGTCCACTCTTCTCTACTCCCTAAAAATTGTGATAATTAGCGACGAATCTGTATCTGACATTCAAACTAATCATTGCAAGATACATTTTAATCAGAAGGCGTTTATTCACTAAAATCTTTGAAGTTAATCGCATTAGAAGAGTTATAAGTCAAGGATTGTCAGCAATCAAGATTTGACTTTGTCCCTATGCAAACAGAGAGAAGTTTGGTAATTCAAGAAACTCATGAAAACAGAGTAAACGACAGTGTAGCAGTGTGCTCAAGACCAAACACGAAGGAAGCATATGTGTATGCAGAAAGATCTTTCTTAAAGAGGAAACAAATATCCACTAATGAAGAAGACATTGTTGTCTGTTGACAAAGAAAGAAAAGAGCAAGTAGTGACAATGGTTATAAAAGCTTCAAGAGATATATATTTTAAATGTTCTTTATTAATATGATAAAATAGCTTAAGATTCTTGCAATCGCATAACCTTTCTGTTTCGATGATGCAGAAGAAGATACACATTCACTGTTTCACCATAACTAGCTATGAAGGTGGTTGTGATGTCTTCATTTTCGTCTAGATTGTATGCATATCAGCATTTAATATTAATTCCTGGGGATAACTATGCAGAACATTCTGAGGACTCTGCTTGGCGGTAGTCATCTCAGAACTGAAGAACTTAGATCTGATTGAGAATAATTCTCGTACTGCTTCAGCCATTTGCATCCTATCCCTTTGATATTCTTCAGAACACCTTATTCCCAATTGCAAAACCAGTTTCAACCATTCATCAATGGTGTTGCTGCCTCCACTGCTTGTGCTACCCGACAATACTGACTTCGTGTAGCTGTGGAGGTTATAATCGCCAGCAAATGCTTCATCTGTTGGTTTCTTTCCAGTAAACATCTCCAAAAGTAGAATTCCAAAACTGTACACATCTCCGTGTATTGATGGTTGGCCTCCCATTCCATATTCTGCACATGTTTCCCAGAAACAACAGACAATGAGGTGAAATAATTCACAGTTAAACAATACTTTCTGCAGATAGATGTCTATTAACCTGGTGCGGCATAGCCAATGGTGCCTCTGAGACCGGCAGAACTAAACTTGTTTAGAAAGGATTCTCGATCGAATTTATACAAGAGCCGAACCAAACCAAAGTCACTAACATGAGCAGTCAGATCATCGTCTAGAAGAATGTTGCTTGGCTTAACATCACAGTGAACTACAGGGTCATGACAATGAACGTGCAGATACTCCAAAGCGGAAGCCACATCTATTGCTATGTTGAGTTTCTCTGCATGTTTTAGGGATCTAGAGTGACCGTCTCCCCTTTCCACATCTTCTGGGTGCAGCCACATATCCAGACTTCCTTTTGGCATGAACTCATAGACCAGAGCTCTGAATTCATTTCCCTTGGAATCGAGGCTTGAACAAACTGTTATCAGTCTTACAAGGTTACGATGCCGTATACTCTTGAAGGTCTCACATTCGGCCATAAAGCTTTTAGTTGCCCCATGCTTCAGGAGGTTCAGAACTTTGACAGCGACGAGGTTATTCTCAAGGCCAAGCAATCCTTTAAAAACATCACCAAAATTGCCTGAACCAATCAGATTGGTAGAAGAGAAGCCACTTGTAGCACTATGAAGCTCTTTATAACTTACCTTCTCATGGAACATCCCCAAAGTAGTAGAATCAAGTTGGTTACTATCGCTGGCATTGTTCTTCTTTCTCCTCTTCATGAGCCAACACAGAGAAGCCACAATAATGCATAGCAAAAGTGAAGCTATCCCTATACCAATACCACTGGCAACTTTCTTTCTACGTGAGAGAGGCTTTCTCTTCCTTGGTGATGCTTGTAAAATGCAGGGCTTTAGTTGCATTTCTATGATGCCTCCGCATAGATTCTTGTTTCCAAAAACAGAAAATGCTGTAGCATTTCGAAACACTCCTGTTGTTGGCAACGTTCCCTCGAACTTGTTCATAGAAAGATTTAGATTTCGCAGCAAAGGAAAATTGGCCAGATATCGAGGTATGTGGCCAGAGAGTTTGTTGTTGGAGAGGTCAACTTTTTTTAGGCTTACCAACCGTCTTATATCTGGAATGGCTCCCTCAAACGAATTTCCTTGCATATAGAGAAATTCCATTGAGAGACAACCCCCTATAGCTTGTGGGATCTGTCCTGATAATCTGTTGTTCGAAGCACCTAGTCCAACAAGAAGTTCTAATTTTCCAACCTCTTCCGGAAAATGGCCGGTCAACAAATTGTCTGACAAATCTATGTAACCGAGGGATGGAATTTGCAGTATTTCCTGAGGTATAGTCCCACTCAACCTATTTGTATCAATCCATAGGTCTAGCAAGTATTGACAACGTCCAAGACTCTGAGGGATCTTTCCGTGGAAACTATTGTTATTCAAATGGAGCTTTTGCAACTGAGTCATGTTGCCAAAATAGGATGGTATT
>NW_006238710.1:0-283 GCF_000375325.1 Capsella rubella | reverse complement strand
CTATGTCACGAGGAATGGTCCCATAGATAAGATTTCCTCCAAGGGACAGACTAGTCAATATAGTGGACAGATTCGATATGGAGGCTGGCAGCTCACCTCCAAGTTTGTTGTAACTAACATCTAAGTACTCTAATTGAGTGCAGTTCGCCAAAGCACCAATAAATTCAAGACCACTGAACGAGTTATTCCCCAGAGCGTTATAACTAATCCCTAACCACCACAAATTCCGTAATTTTCCAAAGCTGAGAGGGATACTTCCTGTCAGGTAATTATAACTGATATG
>NW_006238711.1:617-5666 GCF_000375325.1 Capsella rubella | reverse complement strand
GCTACCCAAATCAGGGTTTGTAAATTGATAACTTCCCACACAAGAAAGAGGACAACCAGAACTATTCTTGTTCAGGGTAGAGGAGAAAACGAACAGCTTAGAGCCTTCACAGCCTTCACAGACGCATAGCAATACAGAAGGCGGCGATGCCAAGGACCGAGTAGTGAAGGAGTTGATGAAATCTTGACTTGTGGTGATGGTCGACCAAAGCTTAGAGACGGAGCGAAATCTCCCAATAGATCTCGCAGGAAGTTTAGAGAGTATCTCAATGGTTAAGTCCAGAGGAATATGTTGTGATTGAGATGTGTCATCATCATGTGAGGACACTGAGGATGAAGATTTTCTTGTTCTTTGAATGTTTCCCGTCTTCTCTTCCATGGCCGATCGCTCTATTGTTTTTTCTGAAACCCTAATTTGTTATCAAAAAACCAATTCCACTTTCTTTAAACCCTCATCTTTTTCTTTTGCCTTTTTCCCCCTAATTATTTAGTGAAACCGTATTCTATAAAATAGAAATTCGAAGATCTCTAATTTTATTTTCAAACCCATTATCGATCGGACTCTTAAAATAAATATAATCAAAAACAAAAAAGAATTGTAAATATTGATTAGGGGAAATGTAATGCATGTATGTATCAGAAGAGAAAAAACAAGATTAGGGAATCCATAATTAACGAGAAAGTCAAAAGCAAAACATTAAAATGATATTATTTGTGAATTAAAAATAACACTTTTTTATGAAACAGATGGAAAATCAATTAAAGAGACAAATATAAAGTTGTTGAGAGATTTTGATACTTCTTTCGTTTTACATATTAAAAAATGTCGTTTCAATATTTTATTTGACAAAAAGTATAGTTTTGTAATTCTAATGCAGGTTTTAAACTAAATTATAATTATAGTTTATTATTTTAACTTATTAATTGGAGTGCAATTATTTTTTGAGTTTCCCAACAAAAATTAATGATACTAACGTTTATAAGCTCAACAAAAAATGTATATAACTTAGTTAAAAAGTGGTCCACGTCAAGCCAATAGCATCGTTTCGAGTTCGACCATTGCAATATTGTGCTGGCAAGTGGCAAGCAACGCAAGATATGTCCGTTACGTTACGTGGAAGATTCTTCTTCATCTACATAAACTAGAAACCAAATCAAGAAAACGTCTATACACATGCAAAAGAAAAAAATGGGAGAGAGAAAGGAAGTGAAACTATTGGGAGCATGGTACAGTCCATACGCCATAAGACCAAAGATAGCTCTTAGTCTTAAATCGGTCGAGTATGATTGCGTTGAGGAAGATCTCTTTGGATCCAAGAGTGAACTTCTTCTCAAATCGAACCCGGTTTACAAGAAAGTCCCGGTGCTCATCCACAACAATAAACCGGTTTGTGAGTCTCTTAACATCGTTGAGTACATCGATGAGACGTGGAACTCGTCTGGACCGTCCATTCTTCCTTCTCATCCTCATGATCGTGCTCTTGCTCGCTTCTGGTCTGCCTTCGTTGATAACAAGGTCTCGTTTCTTTTTTTGTGGTTTTTATTAATTGATCCAATAAATTTAGTTTCTTATATTCTTTTTAGGAGTTTCCCTTTGTTAATAATTAATAAGCAAAGCCCTAGAACTGGACTGTTATTAACAAGCAAAGCCCTAGAACTGGACTGTTTGGATGGCGTTTGGGACGAGACCTATAACATGCTCTGCTCTTGATTGAGAGAATGTATAGATTTAGGCTAAGAAGCTATTAGTTATTCTAAAAAAGAAACGTGTTAATTAGTGTGTTACATTCTTATGAATATCTCTCTCATGCATGGCTTGATCGCTCTCTGAGGGGATACTTAGATCGTCTATGTGAGTGTTTTTTAATTATATTATTCCTTAACTTTTCTTTTGAGAATGCAGTGGTTTGCGGCTTTGAAATTGGCGGTAATGACCAAATCAGAAGATGAAAAAGCAAAAGCCATGGAAGAAGTAGAAGAAGGGTTGTTGCAACTCGAGGATGCCTTTGTTTCTATTAGCAAAGGGAAACCCTTTTTTGGGGGTGAAGCAATCGGGTTCATGGACATTTGCTTAGGAAGCCTTTTGATTCTCTTGAAAGCTAGGGAGGAGCTTAAAGGAGAAAAGCTTTTAGACGAATCAAGAACTCCTTCTCTTTGTAAATGGGCAGGCGATCGAGTTCTTGTCTGATGAGACGGTGAAGAGTGTGGTGCCGGAGATTAATAAAGTAGCTGAGTTTCTACGTGATCTTGAGGTTAGAGCTCAGTCCTCACCTTCGAGATCATGAGATCATCTTAGACATGTATTGCAATATGCCAATAAAAGTGTCAAGTAAGCACATGTGAAAGAAATAAGTTTTAAGTTTAAGTGTTGTTCGGTGTATGCTAGGATCTATTATGATGCAATTTATGGGCTTAATCCATTTTATCTTTATAGATATTGTCACTGTCAACCCAAGATTATTCGCCGTAAATCTTTTGTTCAATAATTTAAAATTTTGGTACATGAATTCATTATTCGTGCACAAATAGTTTGGGTACCCTTAACTTAAACAAAAATAAGATTTTTGGGATCAGAAGTTTTGGTAATAAGGATAGTTTTGAAAAAATTTGCGAAAAAAGAACTATATATATATTAAAAAAATTAATCGTTTTACTAGAAGCAAATTTTTTTTATTTTAAAAGTAAATTATTATTCTTTTGGGTTAAATTTTGTTTTAATATTTGAATTGGCCTCGACGACCGTGGCCAAAGTGTAACGATAAACTACCTAATTACAGTGCTAATTTCTCTGTATTGATTTTTTTTAATTACTTCACTGCATGTACTCCTTAATAAGCCAAAACCAAAAAATAAAATTTATCATCCACTAAACAATCAAGTTTTCCCTGTCTGAGATCTAGATCCCACAAGCATATTTTATTTAACAAAAAAAAAAGCTACCAATTATTAAAAGAAAATCAATAGACAATAACTACCAAAAAAAGAACGAAATTGGCAATAACTACACAATAATTAATAATTAAAATAAGAAATATATAAATAATTCACCAAAAAAAAAAGTAAATGAAATATACAAATAATAAATAATTTAAATATAATAAAATACCTTTTTTCTGTAAAAGACAAGGTCCCAAAGACCCAGCTCAAAGTATATTCACACCAATCATCTTCAACATCTCCTTCTTCTCTCTATCAATGGAGTTTTTTCAAAAGGCCAAAGCAGTTCGTCTACGGAGCCACCACGACAACTAACTCAAGAACGTAACGGCTCAGCAGGAGCAACTAAATGGACCGTTGAGATAGTCCCTGGCTCAACCAACCTTATCTTTCTCAAAAGCGCTTACGGAAAATACATTGACACCCAAATTTCACACTAAATAACGATGTTGATGATATTGTATTTGATGATATTACTTCTCTTTTGGCCACATTATAATCCATTAGCAACAAAAATACGTATCAAGTTGATATTATCTTAGACATGTATTGCAACGTGCCAATACAAGTGTCAAGTATGTTACATGTACATGTGAAAAGAAAATAAGTTTTAAGTGTTGTTCCAATGTATGCTAGGATCTATTGTGATGAAGATCTTGGAGTACTCTCTATGAACACGTATACGTAGTATTATGTATTTACCTTCAATCGAATCATATCCTAAAATGCATTTTCTGTAGTAATGGCCTTTAGTAGAGCCTTTAGGTTTAGGTATAGTGACGGAGCGTTTCATGGTACCCTAATTTGTTAGAGCTTCTATATTGGTACATACTGATTTGATCCTTAATATATATTATCTTTAATATATGTTTTCGATTATTTCACTTTCTTTAAACCCTAATTTGTTAGATCTTCTACATTGGTACATACTCATTTGATCCTTAATATATATTATCCTAAAAATTTGAAAAATTACACTTTTATATTATAATTTAATATATATCTATAATCTATATATATATTTCGCTTCTAATTTGGGAATTTGATGGTAAATTTGTTGACCCTCGCGCAAGTTTATGATTTTTCTACTTTTAATTTATATTATGATTTTTTTTGTTGATTTTTTTTTTGTTTTTCAACGTTTTTTTTGTTTGTTACTGTTGTCAGTTTTATTATTCTATTTTTATATGTTTATTTTTTCTTAATTTGATATCAGTTTAGTATTTGAAATACAGCGAATTCGAGCAATCCAAAGCGGCGTGGAGCGTTTTCTACGATTGGTACTAATCGCTAACAACCGCAAACGCCCGCTACCAACCACTAGGCGGGTGAGAGCGGGAGAACGAATATCGTCAACTAACATTCATTCCATTGTTTCTAGGGTACAAAGCTAATAGTATGTAGAAGCTTTACCAATGGAGTTATCAACAAAAAATAAAAAAAAATGAATCAAAGACATAATTAAAGAGAATCATAGTAACAAAACGTAATTGAAAAATGAAAACATTGATAAGCATTGATAAGCATACTTCAAAAAGACACGATACTCTCAATGTGATTTGGCCAAACGTTCAAGTTGTAAAAACGTTCTTTATCAAATCCACAGCGGCGTCTAATATCATCACCCACAATTCCTTCAAACAAGACTTGTCTAATACTGTTCCCCTTAGGATGAAAACATAGAATAGAAAACGATTCAGAAAACCGCCATGGTGCAAAAATAAGCTCACCAGCATTAGTGACCCCTCTGAAGCATAGTGTTTTCTTCTGCATTGGGTCCATTTTAAAAGGAGGCAAAACAAATCGTTTATGCGTCCATTCGAATATATTTCCATCCTTCAAAATCCATAGATCAATAGAAGGGAAATCCGTAGTCTTAACTATGGCAAATCTTCCTTCATAAGGTATCATATCAGAAACAAAATAAGTATGAGTCTCCGGAAGTTTTATCGAATCGACCTTTTCAGATCTGATGTCACATCTTACTATACGGTGTTCAGTACCAGTACCAACAGAAAAAATGGCTGAATAGTACATGACTCCATTAATACATCTCCCAGAACTTAGTATAGGCCAATGCTTAGGGAGACCTTTGGTTATTATTCTACATGAC
>NW_006238711.1:283-517 GCF_000375325.1 Capsella rubella | reverse complement strand
AAAAATACATCGTGGGTGGCATTGCCCTTCTTTTGTGCCTTGAGGTTCAGGTAACGTGAAGAACTGTTTCATGGTAGGGTTCCAAATCACACGATTTTTAGAACCTTCCAATAAAATCAAATCAAGCCGTGCAGGGGATAATAACGATGGAGGCTACCCAAATCAGGGTTTGTAAATTGATAACTTCCCACACAAGAAAGAGGACAACCAGAACTATTCTTGTTCAGGGTAGAG
>NW_006238711.1:0-183 GCF_000375325.1 Capsella rubella | reverse complement strand
CATAGCAATACAGAAGGCGGCGATGCCAAGGACCGAGTAGTGAAGGAGTTGATGAAATCTTGACTTGTGGTGATGGTCGACCAAAGCTTAGAGACGGAGCGAAATCTCCCAATAGATCTCGCAGGAAGTTTAGAGAGTATCTCAATGGTTAAGTCCAGAGGAATATGTTGTGATTGAGATGTA
>NW_006238712.1:5824-6099 GCF_000375325.1 Capsella rubella | reverse complement strand
TCAATCAAATTCATTGTATTATAACATATTCTACCCAAAATAACTTTATACAAGCCATTCACTGCCACAAAGCAATGGTTTTGGGTTCTTATCCCATTTGTGACCAAATATCAACAAGTCTTTCTTCTCACTTTTCAACATTCTTCATGCATCTCTAGCACTTGTAAGCAATCAAATTCATTGTATTATAACATATTCTAACCCAAAATAACTTTATACAAGCCATTCACTGCCACAAAGCAATGGTTTTCGGTTCTTATCCCATTTGTGACCAA
>NW_006238712.1:5447-5724 GCF_000375325.1 Capsella rubella | reverse complement strand
ACTTCTCATTTCATACTCGAAAAAGGATTATGCTTACAAACTATTTAAAGACTAGATAAAGAGAATAAAATACACACAAATATACAATATAATTTGCTTCCCACTTGGTCAAGAAAGCGACGTGAGCAAGGAGAAGACTCTCCTTAAGTGAACATGTGATCTCTTCTTGTTTTGTGCTCCAACGGTCATATTAGAAGGATCTAGGTCTTCCTTCTCCTAGAGCGCACATGTGAAGGGCCAAGAGGGACCATGAGAGTTGGGCTTAGGCTTTATAGAG
>NW_006238712.1:2634-5087 GCF_000375325.1 Capsella rubella | reverse complement strand
CGGCCAATTGTTCTGAGTTCTCGGTGTAGCAAGGTAGGATTACACCAAGTCCTACTTGTTCTCGTACTTTGTGGCAATCAATCTCGATATGCTTTGTTCTCTCGTGAAACACCGAATTTGAAGCTATGTGGATTGCAGCTTCATTGTCACAATGCATTGTGATTGGCTTTGTTGACTCCACTCCTAAGTCTTTAAGAAGTGCTTTAAGCCACATCAACTCGGTAGTAAGCTTCCTCTTTGCCCGATACTCGGATTCGGCACTAGAAAGTGAGACCACCTTTTGTTTCTTGCTTTTCCAAGTCACCAAGTTTCCTCCAATGAAGGTGCAATAACCGGTTGTTGAGCGTATATCTCCATGATCACCGGCATAATCCGCATCACAATAGCCTATCAACTCTGTATTTTTATTGCATCCCATCCATATGCCTTGTCCCGGAGCTCCTTTAAGGTATTTGAGAATTCGGCTCACCATGTTCCAGTGATGCACCTTGGGAGCTTGCATATGTTGGCTCACCTGATTCACCGCATAAAAAATGTCAGGTCGAGTGATGGTTAAGTAGATAAGCTTACCTACTAGTCGACGGTATTGTGAGGCATCTTCATAAGGAGCTTCTTCTTGCTCCCCCTCTCGGATAACTTGGAAATCAACTTCAAGTGGTGATGCAACCGGTCTTGAACCTAGCTTACCTACTTCATTTAAAAGATCAAGAGTGTATTTTCTTTGTGATAAGAAGAGACCTTCCTTTGATCTACAAACTTCTATCCCAAGAAAATACTTTAGTTCACCTAGATCTTTAATATCAAAGACTGATTTTAAAAATAGTTTAGTATCTTGAATCCCTACCTTGTCATTCCCGGAGATG
Source organism: Capsella rubella (assembly GCF_000375325.1). Lineage (NCBI taxonomy): Eukaryota > Viridiplantae > Streptophyta > Magnoliopsida > Brassicales > Brassicaceae > Capsella > Capsella rubella. The sequence continues at coordinate 4,224 of NW_006238712.1, read as the reverse complement.
ATAATATCATCCACATAAACAAGAATGACAACAATACCTCTTTGGCTTTGTGATGTGAATAGGGTGTGATCAGCCTCGGATCTCTTAAAGCCTTTTTCCATCAAGGTGGTGCTCAACTTGTGATACCAAGCTCTTGGTGATTGTTTTAGGCCATAGATAGCTTTGTTGAGCTTGAACACTTTTCCGGGTGAGATGGTATCTTCTAAGCCCGGTGGAGGTCTCATCTAAACTTCATCTTCGAGTTCACCTTGAAGAAACACATTCTTGACGTCCATTTGCCATAGTTCCCATTCAAGGTTCACGGCTAAGGACAACACTACCCGGACAGTATGGAGCTTGGCTACCGGTGCAAAGGTATCAAGGTAATCTTCTCCATAGGTTTGTGTAAACCCTCTTGCAACAAGCCTAGCTTTGTAGCGTTCGATCCCCCCATCACTCTTGTACTTTATAGTGAATATCCACTTGGATGTGACCGCTTTCTTTCCCTTGGGGAGAGTAACTTCATTCCATGTGTTGTTTTGTTCCATGGCTTTAGTTTCTTCTTTAACCGCTTCTCTCCACTCTTTGTGCTCCTTAGCCTCTTCATTGCTTTGTGGAATCCATTGTGAGTCCACTTGGGTAATGTAGGCTTGATGTCCCAAGGGAAAGTGTGCAAGAGTGCATACGGCTTGTATGGGATGAGCAACGGCCATGTTGTTGTAGTAAACTCTTGTTTTCGTCCAATTTGATGGGTTAGACTTGATCCTTTCACTTCTTCTTAGCTCAATGACTTCGCCTTGTGGTTGTTCACTTTGTTCCATAGAACTTTGTCCCTCTTGATTTGCACTATCTTCTTGTTGTAGTGAATTTAAACCCTCTTCTCCTTGACCATAGTCTTGATCATCATTGTTTCTTCGGATAGGTTCTCATCTTCTTGTTCTTGTGAGTCATGTGTCTCATTTTCTTGGTCTTGATCCGTAGTATTCGGTGATGGTGAAGGTGAAGGTGATTCACTTCACTCTCGAGAATTCTCGACCCCAAGCTTTTCTAAGATGGCCCGAAGGTTGTTGGCACGATCGGATGGAGAGTGAGATAGGTCTTTTAGTTCTTCCCAATTCTTCTTTTCATAGTACCCATTTGCTTCAATGAACTTAACATCTCTCGAAACATGAACTCGTCTAGTTTCCGGATCATAGCACTTGTAGCCCTTTTGTGTTGGTGAGTACCCGATCAACATGCACTTGGTGCTTTTGGCTTCCAACTTGTTGCGAAGTTCACCTGGTTTCAACACATAGCACACACACCCAAACACACGTAAGTGATTAATATTGGGTTTAACTTTGTGGAGAACTTTAAAGGGTGAGAGATCGCTTAGTATTTTTGTAGGTGTGCGGTTGATCAAGTAGCAAGCCGCAACGACAGCGTCTCCCCAAAATGATTTTGGTACATTGGTGTGGAACATCATTGATCTTGCTACTTCCATGAGGTGCCTATTCTTTCTTTCGGCTACACCATTTTGTTGAGGGGTATATGGACAACTTGTTTGTTGAATGATGCCATGTTTGGTTAAGTGTTGTTTGAAGGCATGACTTGTATACTCCCCACCATTAT
>NW_006238712.1:1823-2534 GCF_000375325.1 Capsella rubella | reverse complement strand
AATCTTGGCATTATAGTGGTTAGTCACATAAGTTTGAAAGTTCATAAAAGCTTCAAGAACACGATCCTTAGAAGGAAGCAAGGTTAACCAAGTGTATTTAGATTTTTCATCAATGAAGGTAACATAATACTTTTGGTTTTCCCTAGACATGCAAAGTGAAGTCCACACATCCGAATGAATCAAGTCAAAGCAATTTTCATAGATAGTACTAGACTTGGGAAAAACAGATTTGCAATGCTTGCCAAGAATACATGCTTCACATTCATCATTTTTAAAAGAAACATTAGGCAACATTAAACTTAAAGCACGAGTATGAGGGTGACCAAGTCTAGCATGCCAAATAGCACTATTCGCACTAACAATAATAGAACTAAAACAAGATGAAGAAGGAGAAGTAGATAGGTCGGTATTTTTAAGAACATAGAGGTCATCTTTGGTCTTGCCTTGGCCAAGAAGCTTACTTGTCTTAATATCCTGAAAATAAACATCATTAGGTCCAAAGATAACATGACAATTTAGATCTTTAGTAGCTTTTCTAACCGATACTAAATTGGATGCAAAATTAGGCATATAGAAAGCTTTAGTATCTTTGTTAAACAACTTTAAAGTTCCAGTCCCTTTAACCGGTACCTTGTCCCCATTAGCAATAGTAACATTTCCTAAAGCCGGTTCTATATCACTTATTAACTTAGAATCGCTAATCATGTGATG
>NW_006238712.1:0-1723 GCF_000375325.1 Capsella rubella | reverse complement strand
CCTTGAGGGCCTTAATGATAGCATCAAGGTCACACCTCCTTACAACGTCCGATGATGCAGCGAGCGCCGCTCCTTGGGTCTCCACGGCTTGATTGTTGTTGTTGTTGTCCGGGTGAGTCACTTCACCGGATGCACAAGCTTGGTTAGCCCTCGGGTCGCGGTTGTCATCTCTTGGACGAAGATGGGGGTGAAGCACCCAACACTTCTCTTTGTTGTGACCGGATCTTTTGCAATGATGGCAAAATGGTCGCTTGTTGTTGGAGCTATTGTTGTTGTTGATACGGTAGTAGCTCTTGTTAGCCGTGGCTACTTCACTTTGGTTGGCGGTGATAAGTTCACCTTTTCCCCCAAATAGCCCGATAGACCCATGTTCTCTTTGAACTTGAGAGCACACGTCGTCAAGACTAGGGAGCTTGTCCGACCGGAGAATGTGCTTGATGAGGTCGTTGTACGACGAGTTGAGAGTCAAGAGAAGCCCAAAGACTTTGTCTTGTTCTCTCCTTTCATTGATGACCGCGGGGTCAACCGAGCTAGGTCGAAGCATCTCAAGCTCAGCCCAAAGAGAGCGAAATTTCCCAAAGTGTTTGGTGAACTCCATGTCTTCTTGGCTGAGGTTGTTGATGGCTCTTTTGACTTCGAAAACACGGTTAAGGTTGGTGACATTCCCAAAGACATTTTTGAGAGTGTCCCACAACTTCTTAGCGGTTTCACAATAAGAATAAGCTTCAAGGATTGGAGCTTCGAGGGAGTTTTGGATGAGAGCAAGAACATTTTGGTCCTCTTGGAACCACTTCTCTTCATCGACGGAAGCGACCTCCTTCTTCCCTTCTGTTGGAGTTTCACTCTTTTCGATGTGACTCTAAAGACCACGGCCACACAAGGCTGTCTTTGTGGTTCTTGCCCACAATAAGTAGTTACTCCCCTTGAGAGTAACCGGAACCACCAAAGATTTGAGATCTTCCATGGTAGATACGATGAGCTAGGAGATTATTATCCAACGGGTAAAGGCTTTGTCCATCGGTTAAAAGAAAACCGAAGAACAAGAAGATGATAAAGATGAGTTTAAGCGAGAGAGAACGGAAGAGATTTGAGATTTAAACGGTGATTAAGAGCAACCTGGCTTTGATACCATGTGAGATTTCAAGTATAAGATCGAGTATAAAGAGATTTAGGGTTGAATGAAAGAGAGAAATGAGAATAGGAGAGTTTGCGAGTTTAGAGATTGTGAAGAAAGAGAGAACTTCTCATTTCATACTCGAAAAAGGATTATGCTTACAAACTATTTAAAGACTAGACAAAGTGAATAAAATACACACAAATATACAAGATATTTTGCTTCCCACTTGGTCAAGAAAGCGACGTGAGCAAGGAGAAGACTCTCCTTAAGTGAACATGTGATCTCTTTTTGTTTTGTGCTCCAACGGTCATATTAGAAGGATCTAGGTCTTCCTTCTCCTAGAGCGCACATGTAAAGGGCCAAGAGGGACCATGAGAGTTGGGCTTAGGCTTTGTAGAGACTTGGGCTTTGCCTTGAATGATGGTTGTACGGACGGATTGATGTACGGACGGTCGAGTTGATTTCGGGTCGATACCCGGATGGTGCATGATTGATGTACGGACGTCCGAGGTTGATCTTCCGGTTGAATAGTGTTCCTTTTCACATTCACTGCCTCAAAGCAATGGTTTTGGGTTCTTATCCCATTTGTGACCAAATATCAACAAG
>NW_006238713.1:5435-7129 GCF_000375325.1 Capsella rubella | reverse complement strand
GTTTTTGTGGTTAGAATATGTTAGAATACAATAAGTTTTATTGATTACAAGTGCTAGAGCATCATGAAGAGTGTTTAGAAGTTTGGAGAAAGACTTGTTGAAATTTGGTCCCAAATGGGGTAAGAACTCGGAAACATTGCGTTGCACCACTAAATGTCTTGTTTAGTGTTGTTTGGGTTAGAATATGTTAGGAAACATTAAATTTGATTGATTACAAGTTCTAGAGATGCATGAAGAGTGTTTAGAAGAGTGTAGAAAGACTTGTTGAAATTTGGGCCGAAATGGGCTAAGAATCACAACCATTTGTATGAAGCATTAAATGGCTTGTCTACTGTTTCTTAGGGTTAGAATATGTTAGAATACAATAAGTTTGATTGATTACAAGTGCTAGAGCATCATGAAGAGTGTTTAGAAGTGTGGAGAAAGACTTGTTGAAATTTGTTCCCAATTGGGCTAAGAACTCGGAAACATTGCGTTGAACCGCTAAATGGCTTGTTTAGTGTTCTTTGGGGTGAGAATAGGTTAGAATACATTAAATTTTATTGATTACAAGTTCTAGTGATGCATGAAGAGTGTTTAGAAGAGTGTAGAAAGACCTGCTAAAATTTGGGCCAAAATGGGCTAAAAACCCACAACCATTGCTTTGAAGCATTAAATGGCTTGTCTAGTGTTTGGGGGGTTAGAATATATCAGAATACAATAAGTTTGATTGATTACAAGTGCTATATATGCATGAAGAGTGTTTACATGTGTGGAGAAAGCGTTCTTGAAATTTGCTCCCAAATGGGCTAAGAACTCATAAACATTGCGTTAAACTAGTAAATGGCTTGTCTAGTGTTGTTTGGGGTAAAAGTATGTTAGAATACAATGAATTTGATTGATTACAAGTGCTAGAGATTCATGAAGAGTGTTTAGAAGAGTGTAGAAAGACTTGCTGAAATTTGGGCCGAGATGGGCTAAGAACCCACAACCATTGCTTTCAAGCATTAAATGGCTTGTCTAATGTTTTTAGGGTTATAATATGTTAGAATACAGTAAGTTGATTGATTAAAAGTGCTAGAGCATCATGAAGAGAGTTTAGAATTTTGGAGAACGACTTGTTGAAATTTGGTCCCAAATGGGCTAAGAACTCGGAAACATTGCGTTGAACTAGTAAATGGCTTGTGTAGTGTGGTTTGGGGTAAAAACTATGTTAGAATACAATGAAATTGATTGATTTCAAGTGCTAGAGATGGATGAAGATTGTTTAGAAGAGTGTAGAAAAACTTGCTGAAATTTGATCCAAAATGGGCTAAGAACCCACAACCATTGCTTTCAAGCATTAAATGGCTTGTCTACTGTTTTTGGGGTTAGAATATGTTAGAATACAATAAGTTCTATTGATTACAAGTGCTAGAACATCATGAAGAGCGTTTAGAAGTTTGGAGAAAGACTTGTTGAAATTGGGTCCCAAATGGGCTAAGAACTCCGAAACATTGCGTTGAAGCACTCAATGGCTTGTCTAGTGTTGTTTTGGGTAATAATATGTTAGAATAAAATTAATTTGATTGATTACAATTGCTAGAGATGCATGAAGAGTGTTTAGAAGATTGTAGAAAGACTTGCTGAAATTTGGGCCGAAATGAACTAAGAACCCACAACCATTGCTTTCAACCATTAAATGGCTTGTCTAGTGTTTTTTGGGGTTAGAATAT
>NW_006238713.1:0-3884 GCF_000375325.1 Capsella rubella | reverse complement strand
AGAATACAATAAGTTTGATTGATCACAAGTGCTTGATATGCATGAAGAGTGTTTAGATGTGTGGAGAAAGCGTTCTTGAAATTTGCTCCCAAATGGCTAAGAACTCGGAAACATTGCGTCGAACCAGTAAATGGCTTGTCTATTGTTTTTTGGGAAAAATGTCATAAAAATCCCGAACTTTCAAATTTGGGACGATTTAATCATAAACTTTAAAGAAGTCATTTTAATCACAAAGTTTTGTTGACTTTTCCGTAAAATAGCTAAGTTTTGTTGACTTCACTTATTTAAGCATGAAATTTAGTTTTTTGTTAAAAACTTGAAGATGTGGTTAACTATCTGTGATATGCTTCTGTTTAGCCTAAATGACCATGTTTCTTAGACGACAAAACGACGTTGGAAGTCGTTTTCTTCCCCAAGGATCTGCGCTATGGCAACAATTCAACAATAAGTAAAGAGAATTTGTGGATTTTTCTAGGGTTAGGGAGTTAGATTTGTGAATTGTGAATCGATTCTGGGATTTAGTTTATTCAGTTTGTTAAACGATGTCGTTTTGTTGTTTGAAACGGAAGCAACTCACGGATAGTTAACCCCGTCTTTGCAATTTTAAGAGAAACTAAACGTCGTGTTTAAATCGGATAAGTCAACAAAACTTAGCTATTTTACGAAAAATTCAACAAAACTTTGTGATTAAAATGACTTCTTTAAAGTTCGGGATTAAATCGTCCCAAATTTGAAAGTTTGGGATTTTTATGACATTTTTCCCATTGTTTTTTGGGGTAATATTTTGTTATAATACAATGTATTTGATTGACTACAAGTGCTAGAGATGCATGAAGAGTGACTAGAAGAGTGTAGAAAGACTTGCTGAAATTTGGGCCAAAATGAGCTAAGAACCCACAACCATTGCTTTCAAGCATTAAATGGCTTGTATAGTGTTTTTGTGGTTAGAATATGTTAGAATACAATAAGTTTGATTGATTACAAGTGCTAGAGCATCATGAAGAGTGTTTAGAAGTTTGGAGAAAGACTTGTTGAAATTTGGTCCCTAATGGGCTAAGAACTCGGAAACATTGCGTTGCACCACTAAATGGCTTGTTTAGTGTTGTTTGGGGTTAGAATAGGTTAGGATACATTAAATTTGATTGATTACAAGTTCTATAGATGCATGAAGAGTGTTTAGAAGAGTGTAGAAAGACTTGTTGAAATTTGGGCCGAAATGGGATAAGAACCCACAACCATATGTTTGAAGCATTAAATGTCTTGTCTACTGTTTTTTGGGGTTAGAATATGTTAGAATACAATAAGTTTGATTAATTACAAGTGCTTGAGATGCATGAAGAGTGTTTAGAAGAGTGTAGAAAGACTTGCTAAAATTTGGGCCGAGATGGGCTAAGAACCCACAACCATTGCTTTCAAGCATTAAATAGCTTGTCTACTGTTTTTTGGGGTTATAATATGTTAGAATACAATAAGTTTTATTGATTACAAGTGCTAGAGCATCATGAAGAGCGTTTAGTAGTTTGGAGAAAGACTTGTTGAAATTTGGTCCCAAATGGGCTAAGAACTCGGAAACATTGCGTTGAACCACTAAATGGCTTGTTTAGTGTTCTTCGGGGTTAGAATAGGTTAGAATACATTAATTTTGATTGATTACAAGTTCTAGAGATGCATGAAGAGTGTTTAGATGCGTGGAGAAAGACTTGTTCAAATTGGGTCCCAAATGGGCTAAGAACTCGGAAACATTGCGTTGAAGCAATAAATGGCTTGGCTAGTGTTGTTTTGGGTAATGTTAGAATAAAATTAATTTGATTGATTACAACTGCTAGAGAAGCATGAAGAGTGTTTAGAAGATTGTAGAAATACTTGCTGAAATTTAGGCCGAAATGAACTAAGAAACCACAACCATTGCTTTCAAGCATTAAATGGCTTGTCTAGTGTTTTTTGGGGTTAGAATATGTTAGAATACAATAAGTTTGATTGATCACAAGTGCTTGATATGCATGAAGAATGTTTAGATGTGTGGAGAAAGCGTTCTTGAAATTTGCTCCCAAATGGGCTAAGAACTCGGAAACTTTGCGTCGAACCAGTAAATGGCTTGTCTAGTGTTGTTTGGGGTAATATTATGTTATAATACAATGTATTTGATTGACTACAAGTGCTAGACATGCATGAAGAGTGTTTAGAAGAGTGTAGAAAGACTTGCTGAAATTTGGGTCGAGATGGGCTAAGAACCCACAACCATTGCTTTCAAGCATTAATTGGCTTGTCTAATGTTTTTAGAGTTATAATATGTTAGAATACAATAAGTTTGATTTATTACAAGTGCTAGAGCATCATGAAGAGTGTTTAGAAGTTTGGAGAAAGACTTGTTGAAATTTATTCCCAAATGGGCTAAGAACTCGGAAACATTGCGTTGAACTAGTAAATGGCTTGTGTTGTGCTGTTTGGGGTAAAACATATGTTAGAATACAATGAAATTGATTCATCTCAAGTGCTAGAGATGGATGAAGATTGTTTAGAAGAGTGTAGAAAGACTTGCTGAAATTTGATCCAAAATGGGCTAAGAACCCACAACCTTTGCTTTCAAGCATTAAATGGCTTGTCTACTGTTTTTTGGGGTTAGAATATGTTAGAATACAATAAGTTCTATTGATTACAAGTGCTACAACATCATGAAGAGCGTTTAGAAGTTTGGAGAAACACTTGTTGAAATTGGGTCCCAAATGGGCTAAGAACTCGGAAACATTGCGTTGAAGCACTAAATGGCTTGTCTAGTGTTGTTTTGGGTAATAATATGTTAGAATAAAATTAATTTGATTGATTACAATTACTAGAGATGCATGAAGAGTGTTTAGAAGATTGTAGAAAGACTTGCTGAAATTTGGGCCGAAATGAACTAAGAACCCACAACCATTGCTTTCAACCATTAAATGGCTTGTCTAGTGTTTTTTTGGGGTTAGAATATGTTAGAATACAATAATTTTGATTGATTACAAGTGCTAGATATGCCTGAAGAGTGTTTACATGTGTGGAGAAAGCGTTCTTGAAATTTGCTCCCAAATGGGCTAAGAACTCGGAAACATTGCGTCGAACCAGTAAATGGCTTGTCTAGTGTTGTTTGGGGTAATATTATGTTATAATACAATGTATTTGATTGACTACAAGTGCTAGACATGCATGAAGAGTGTTTAGAAGAGTGTAGAAAGACTTGCTGAAATTTGGGCCGAAATGAGCTAAGAACCCACAACCATTGCTTTCAAGCATTAAATGGCTTGTATAGTGTTTTTGTGGTTAGAATATGTTAGAATACAATAAGTTTTATTGATTACAAGTGCTAGAGCATCATGAAGAGTGTTTAGAAGTTTGGAGAAAGACTTGTTGAAATTTGGTCCCAAATGGGCTAAGAACTCGAAAACATTGCGTTGCACCACTAAATGGCTTGTTTAGTGTTCTTTGGGGTGAGAATAGGTTAGAATACATTAAATTTGATTGATTACAAGTTCTAGAGATGCATGAAGAGTGTTTAGATGTGTGGAGAAAGACTTGTTGAAATTGGGTCCCAAATGGGCTAAGAACTCAGAAACATTGCGTTGAAGCAATAAATGGCTTGTCTAGTGTTGTTTGGGGTAATAATATGTTAGAATAAAATTAATTCGATTGTTTACAAGTGCCAGTGATGCATGAAGAGTGTTTAGAAGAGTGTAGAAAGACTTGCTGAAACTTGGGCCGAAATGAACTAAGAACCCACAACCATTGCTTTCAAGCATTAAATGGCTTGTCTAGTGTTTTTTGGGGTGAGAATATGTTAGAATACAATAAGTTTGATTGATTACAAGTGCTAGATATGCATGAAGAGTGTTTAGATATGTGGAGAAAGCCTTCTT
>NW_006238714.1:4733-6029 GCF_000375325.1 Capsella rubella | reverse complement strand
GGGACCAATTTCAACAAGTCTTTCTCCATACTTCTAAACAGTCTTCATTCATATCTAGCACTTGTAATCAATAAAATTTATTGTATTCTAACATACTCCAACCCCAAACAACACTAGACAAGCCATTTAATACTTCAAAGCAATGTTTGTGGGTTCTTAGCCCATTTCGGATCAAATTTCAGCAAGTCTTTCTACACACTTCTAAACAGTCTTCATCCATCTCTAGCACTTGTAATCAATCAAATTTATTGTATATTAACATATTATAAACCCAAACAACACTAAAAAGCCATTTAATGCTTCAAAGCAATGTTTGTGGGTTCTTAGCCCATTTCGGACCAAATTTCAGCAAGTTTTTGTGCACACTTCTAAACACTCTTCATCCATATCTAGCACATGTAATCAAAAACTTTCATTGTATTCTAACATATTCTAACCCCAAACAACACTATACAAGCCATTTAGTGGTTCAACGCAATGTTTCTGAGTTCGAAGCCCATTTTGGACCAAATTTCAACAAGTCTTTCTCCACACTTCTAAACAGTCTTCATCCATCTCTAGCACTTGTAATCAATCAAATTTATTGTATATTAACATATAATAACCCAAACAACACTAAAAAGCCATTTAATGCTTCAAAGCAATGTTTGTGGGTTCTTAGCCCATTTCGGACCAACTTTCACCAATTCTCTACACACTTTTAAACACTCTTCATGCATATCTAGCACTTGTAATAACAAAAAATCATTGTATTTTAACATATTATAACCCTAAACAACACTAGATAAGCCATTTAGTGGTTCAACGCAATGTTTCTGAGTTCTTAGCCCATTTGGGACCAAATTTCAACAAGTCTTTTTCCACACTTCTAAACAGTCTTCATTCATATCTAGCACATGTAATCAATCAAATTTATTGCATTCTAACATATTCCAACCCCAAACAACACTATAGAAGCCATTTAATACTTCAAAGCAATGTTTGTGGGTTCTTAGCCCATTTCGGACCAAATTTCAGCAAGCCTTTCTACACACTTCTAAACACTCTTCATGCATATCTAGCACTTGTAATAAAACAAATTCATTGTATTCTAACATATTCTAACCCCAAACAACACTAGACAAGCCATTTAGTGGTTCAACGCAATGTTTCTGAGTTCTAAGCCCATTTGGGACCAAATTTCAACAAGTCTTTCTACACACATCTAAACACTCTTCATGAATATATGGCACTTGTAATAAAACAAATTCATTGTATTCTAACATATTCTAACCCCAAACAACACTAGACAAGTCA
>NW_006238714.1:4313-4633 GCF_000375325.1 Capsella rubella | reverse complement strand
TCAAAGCAATGATTGTGAGTTCTTAGCCCATTTCGGACCAAATTTCAGCAAGTCTTTCTACACACTTCTAAACACTCTTCATGCATCTCTAGCATTTGTAACCAATCAAAGTCATTGTATTCTAACATATTCTAACCCCAAATAACACTAGACAAGCTATTTAATATTCAAAGCAATGTTTGTGGGTTCTTAGCCCATTTTGGACCAAATTTCAGCAAGTCTTTCTACACACTTCTAAACACTCTTCATGCATCTCTAGCATTTGTAATCAATCAAATTGAATGTATTCTAACAAATTCTAACCCCAAACAACACTATAT
>NW_006238714.1:3336-4190 GCF_000375325.1 Capsella rubella | reverse complement strand
CATTTATTTTATATTAACATATTATCAACCCAAACAACACTAAAAAGCCATTTAATGCTTCAAAGCAATGTTTGTGGGTTCGTAGTCCATTTTGGACCAAATTTCAGCAAGTCTTTCTACACACTTCTAAACACTCTTCATGCTTCTCTAGCATTTGTAATCAATCAAATTCATTGTATTCTAACATATTCTAACCCCAAATAACATTTGACAAGCCATTTAATGGTTCAACGCAATGTGTCTTAGTTCTAAGCCCATTTGGTACCAAATTTCAACAAGTCTTTCTCCACACTTCTAAATAGTATTCATTCATATCTAGCACTTGATATCAATCAAATGTATTTTATTCTAACATATTTTAACCCTAAACAACACTAGAAAAGCCATTTAATAATTCAAAGCAATGTTTGTGCGTTCTTACCCCTTTTCGGACCAAATTTCAGCAAGTCTTTCAACACACTTCTAAACACTCTTCATGCATATCTAGCTCTTTTAATCAAACAACTCATTGTATTCTAACATTTTTCTAGCCTCAAACAACACTAGACAAGCCATTTAGTGGTTCAACGCAATGTTTCTGAGTTCTAAGCCCATTTCGGACCAAATTTCAACATGTCTTTCTCCACACTTCTAAACAGTCTTCATTCATATTTAGCACTTGTAATCAATCAAATTTATTGTATTCTAACAGATTCTAACCCCAAACAACACTAGACAAGCCATTTAATACTTCAAAGTAATGTTTGTGGGTTCTTAGCCCATTTCGGACCAAATTTCAGCAAGTCTTTCTACACACTTCTAAACACTCTTCATGAATATATGGCACTTGTAATAAAACAAATTCATTGTATTCT
>NW_006238714.1:341-3236 GCF_000375325.1 Capsella rubella | reverse complement strand
AACCCCAAAAACCACTAGACAAGCCATTTAGTGGTTCAACGCAATGTTTCTGAGTTCTAAGCACATATGGGACCAAATTTCAACAAGTCTTTCTCCATACTTCTAAATAGTATTCATTCATATCTAGCACTTTTAATCAATCAAATTTATTGTATTCTAACATATGCTAACCCCAAACAACACTAGACAAGCCATTTAATACTTGAAAGCAATGTTTGTGGGTTCTTATCCCATTTCAGACCAAATTTCAGCAAGTCTTTCTACACACTTCTAAACACTCTTCATGCATCTCTAGCATTTGTAACCAATTAAAGTCATTGTATTCTAACATATTCGAACCCCAAACAACACCAGACAAGCCATTTACTGGTTCAACGAAATGATTATGAGTTCTAAGCCCATTTGGGACCAAATTTCAACAAGTCTTTTTCCACACTTCTAAACAGTTTTCATTCATCTCTAGCACTTGTAATCAATAAAATTTATTGTTTATTAACATATTATAAACCTAAACAACACTAAAAAGCCATTCAATACTTCAAAGTAATGTTTGTGGGTTCTTAGCCCATTTCGGACCAAATTTCAGCAAGTCTTTCTACACACATCTAAACACTCTTCATGAATATATGGCACTTGTAATAAAACAAATTCATTGTATTCTAACATATTCTAACCCCAAACAACACTAGACAAGCCATTTAGTGGTTCAAAGCAATGTTTCTGAGTTCTAAGCACATATGGGACCAAATTTCAACAAGTCTTTCTCCATACTTCTAAACAGTCTTCATTCATATCTAGCACTTTTAATCAATCAAATTTATTGTATTCTAACATATGCTAACCCCAAACAACACTAGACAAGCCATTTAATACTTGAAAGCAATGTTTGTGGGTTCTTAGCCCATTTCGGACCAAATTTCAGCAAGTCTTTCTACACACTTCTAAACACTCTTCATGCATCTCTAGCATTTATAATAAATCAAAGTCATTGTATTCTAACATATCCGAACCCCAAACAACACCAGACATGCCATTTACTGTTTCAACAAAATGTTTATGAGTTCTTAGCCCATTTGGGACCAAATTTCAACAAGTCTTTCTCCACACTTCTAAACAGTGTTCATTCATCTCTAGCACTTGTAATCAATCAAATTTATTGTATATTAACATTTTATAAACCCAAACAACACTAAAAAGCCATTTAATGCTTCAAAGCAATGTTTGTGGGTTCTTAGCCCATTTCAGACCAAATTTCAGCAAGTCTTTCTACAGACTTCTAAACACTCTTCATGCATATCTAGCACTTGTAATAAAACAAATTCAATGTATTCTAACATATCCTCACCCCAAACAACACTAGACAAGCCATTTAGTGGTTCAACGCAATGTTTCTGAGTTCTAAGCCCATTTGGTACCAAATTTCAACAAGTCTTTCTCCACACTTCTAAACAGTCTTCATTCATATCTAGCACATGATATCAATCAAATTTATTGTATTCTAACATATTTTAACCCCAAACAACACTAGAAAACCGATTTAATAATTCAAAGCAATGTTTGTGGGTTCTTAGCCCATTTCGGACCAAATTTCAGCAAGTCTTTCTACACTCTTCTCAACACTCTTTATGCATATCTAGCTCTTTTAATCAAACAAATTCATTGTATTCTAACATATTCAAACCCCAAACAACACTAGATAAGCCATTTAGTGGTTCAATGTTTCTGAGTTCTAAGCCCATTTGGGACCAAATTTCAACAAGTCTTTCTCCACACTTCTAAACAGTCTTCATTCATATCTAGCACTTGTAATCAATCAAATTTATTGTATTCTAACATATTCTAACCCCAATCAACACTAGACAAACCATTTAATACCTCAAAGCAATGTTTGTGAGTTCTTAGCCCATTTCGGACCAAATTTCAGCAAGTCTTTCTACACACTTCTAAACACTCTTCATGCATCTCAAGCATTTGTAATCAATCAAATTCATTGTATTCTAACATATTCTAACCCCAAACAACACTAGACAAGCCATTGAATGGTTCAACGCAATATTTCTGATTTATAAGCCCATATGGGACAAATTTCAACAAGTCTTTCTCCATACTTCTAAACAGTCTTCATGCATCTCTAGCACTTGTAATCAATAACATTTATTGTATATTAACATATTATCAACCCAAGCAACACTAAAAAGCCATTTAATGCTTCAAAGCAATGTTTGTGGGTTCTTAGTCCATTTCGGACAAAATTTCAGCAAGTCTTTCTACACACTTCTAAACACTCTTCATGCATATCTAGCACTTGTAATAAAACAAATTCATTGTATTCTAACATATTCTAACCCCAAACAACACTAGACAAGCCATTTAGTGGTTCAACGCAATGTTTCTGAGTTCTAAGCCCATTTGGGACCAAATTTCAACAAGTCTTTCTCCATACTTCTAAACAGTCTTCATTCATATCTACCACTTTTAATCAATCAAATTTATTGTATTCTAACATATTCTAACCCCAAATAACACTAGACAAGCTATTTAATATTCAAAGCAATGTTTGTGGGTTCTTAGCCCATTTTGGACCAAATTTCAGCAAGTCTTTCTACACACTTCTAAACACTCTTCATGCATCTCTAGCATTTGTAATCAATCAAATTGAATGTATTCTAACAAATTCTAACCCCAAACAACACTATATAACCCATTTAATGGTTCAATGCAATGTTTCTGAGTTCTAAGCCCATATGAGACCAAATTTCAACAAGTCTTTCTCCATACTTCTAAACAGTCTCCATGCATCTCTAGCACTTGTAATAAATCACATTTATTTTATATTAACATATTATCAACCCAAACAACACTAAAAAGCCATTTAATGCTTCAAAGCAATGTTTG
>NW_006238714.1:0-241 GCF_000375325.1 Capsella rubella | reverse complement strand
CACTTCTAAACACTCTTCATGCTTCTCTAGCATTTGTAATCAATCAAATTCATTGTATTCTAACATATTCTAACCCCAAATAACACTTGACAAGCCATTTAATGGTTCAACGCAATGTGTCTTAGTTCTAAGCCCATTTGGTACCAAATTTCAACAAGTCTTTCTCCACACTTCTAAATAGTATTCATTCATATCTAGCACTTGATATCAATCAAATGTATTTTATTCTAACATATTTTAA
>NW_006238715.1:8588-9929 GCF_000375325.1 Capsella rubella | reverse complement strand
TGCATGAAAAGTGTTTAGAAGTGTGGAGAAAGAATTGTTGAAATTGGGTCCAAAATAGGCTAAGAACTCGGAAACATTGCGTTGAAGCACTAAATGACTTATCTAGTGTCATTTAGGGTTAGAATATGATAGAATACAATAGTTTTGATTGATTAGAAGTGCTAGAGATGCATGAAGAGTATTTAGAAGTGTGGAGAAAGACTTGTTGCAATTGGGTCCCAAATGGGCTAAGAACTCGGAAACATTGCATTGAACCACGAAATGACTTATCTAGTGTTGTTTCTGGTGATAATATGTTAGGATACAATAAATTTGATTGATTACAAGTGCTAGACATGCATGAAGAGTGTATTGAAATGTGGAGAAAGACTTGTTAAAACTGGGTCCCAAAGGGCTAAGAACTCGTAAACATTGCATTGAACCACGAAATGACTTATCTAGTGTTGTTTCTGGTTATAATATGGTAGGATACAAGAAATTTGATTGATTACAAGTACTAGAGATGCATGAAGAGTGTTTAAAAGTGTGGAGAAAGACTTGTTGAAATTTGGTCCCAAATGGGCTAAGAACTCGGAAACATTGAGTTGAACCAATAAATGACTTATCTAGTGTGGTTTGGGGTTAGTTAGAATATGTTAGAATAAAATAAATATGATTATTTAAAAGTGCTAGAGATGCATGAAAAGTGTTTAGAAGTGTGGAGAAAGAGTTTTTGAAATTGGGTCCAAAATAGGCTAAGAATTCGGAAACATTGCGTTGAAGAACTAAATGACTTATCTAGTGTTATTTAGGATTAGAATATGATAGAATACAATAAATTTGATTGATTCGAAGTTCTAGAGATGCATGAAGAGTGTTTAGAAGTGTGGAGAAAGACTTGTTGAAATTGGGTCCCAAATGGGCTAAGACCTCGGAAACATTGCGTTGAACCACAAAATGACTTATCTAGTGTTGTTTGAGGTTAGAATATGACAGAATACAATAAATTAGATTGATTACAAGTGCTAGAGGTGCATGAAGACTTTTTAGAAGTGTGGAGAAAGACTTGTTGAAATTGGGTCCCAAATGGGCTACGAAATCAGAAACAACTATTTGAAGAACTAAATGACTTATCTAGTGTTGTTTGGGGTTATAATATGTTAGAATACAATAAATATGATTGATTAAAAGTACTAGAGATGCATGAAAAGTGTTTAGAAGTGTGGAGAAAGACTTGTTGAAATTGGGTCAAAAATAGGCTAAGAACTCGGAAACATTGCGTTGATGCACTAAATGACTTATCTAGTGTTGTTTAGTGTTAGAATATGATAGAATACAATAAATTCGATTGATTACAAAAGC
>NW_006238715.1:6843-8488 GCF_000375325.1 Capsella rubella | reverse complement strand
ACATTGAGTTGAACCACTAAATGACTTATCTAGTGTTTTTTGGGGTTAGAATATGTTAGAATAAAATAAATTTAATTGATTACAAGTTCTAGAGATGGATGAAGAGTGTTTAGAAGTGTGGAGAAAGACTTGTTGAAATTGGGTCCCAAATAGGCTAAGAACTCGGAAACATTGCGTTGAACCACTAAATGACTTATCTAGTATTATTTGGGGTTAGAATATGTTGGAATACAATATATTGTATTGGTTACAAGTGCTAGAGATGCATGAAGAGTGTTTAAAAGTGTGGAGAAAGACTTGTTGAAATTTGGTCCCAAATGGGGTAAGAACTCGGAAACATTGAGTTGAACCACTAAATGACTTAACTACTGTTGTTTGGGGTTAGAATATGTTAGAATACAATAAATATGATTGATTAAAAGTACTAGAGATGCATGAAAAGTGTTTAGAAGTGTGGAGAAAGACTTGTTGAAATTGGGGCCTAAATGGGCTAAGAACTCGGAAACATTGCGTTGAACCACTAAATGAGTTATCTAGTGTTGTTTTGGGTTCTAATATCTTAGGATACAATAAATTTAATTGATTACAAGTGCTAGAGATGCATGAAGAGTGTTTAGTGTGTGCCGAAAGACTGGTTGAAATTAGGTTCCAAATGGGCTAAGACCTCGGAAACATTGCGTTAAAAGACTAAATGACTGATCTAGTGTTGTTTGGGGATATAATATGTTAGAATACAATAAATTTAATTGATTACGAGTTCTAGAGATGCATGAAGAGTGTTTAGAAGTGTGGAGAAAGATTTGTTGAAATTGGGTCCCAAATGGGCTAAGAAATCGGACACATTGATTTAAACCACTAAATGACTTATCTAGTGTTATTTGGGGTTAGAATATGATAGAATACAATAAATTTGATTGATTACAAGTGCTAGAGATGCATGAAGAGTTTTTAGAAGTGTGGAGAAAGACTTGTTGAAACTGGGTCCAAAATAGGCTAAGAACTCAGAAACATTGCGTTGAAGCACTAAATGACTTATCTAGTGTTATTTAGGGTTAGTATATGATAGAATACAATAAATTTGTTTTATTACAAGTGCTAGAGATACATGAAGAGTGTTTAGAAGTGTGGAGAAAGACTTGTTGAAATTTGGTCCCCAAATGGGCTAAGAACTCGGAAACATTGCGTTGAACCACTAAATGACTTATCTAGCGTTGTTTGGGGTTAGTTAGAATATGTTAGAATACAATAAATATGATTATTTAAAAGTGCTAGAGATGCATGAAAAGTGTTTAGAAGTGTGGAGAAAGACTTGTTGAAATTGGGTCCAAAATAGGCTAAGAACTCGGAAACATTGCATTGAAGAACTAAATGACTTATCTAGTGTTATTTAGGGTTAGAATATGGTAGAATACAATAAATTTGATTGATTACAAGTGCTAGAGATGCATGAAGAGTGTTTAGAAGTGTGGATAAAGACTTGTTGAAATTGGGTCCAAAATAGGCTAAGAACTCGGAAACATTGCGTTGAAGCACTAAATGACTTATCTAGTCTTATTTAGGGTTAGAATATGATAGAATACAATAAATTTGATTGATTACAAGTGCTATAGATGCATGAAGAGTTTTTAGAAGTGTGGAGAAAGAC
>NW_006238715.1:912-3042 GCF_000375325.1 Capsella rubella | reverse complement strand
GTTAGAATATAATAAATTTTATTTATTAAAAGTGATAGAGATACATGAAGAGTTTTTAGATGTGTTGAGAAAGACTTGTTGAAATTGGGTCCCAAATGGGCTAAGAACTCGGAAACATTGCGTTGAACCACTAAATTACTTATCTAGTGTTGTTTGGGGTTAGAATATGTTAGAATACATTAAATTTGATTGCTTACAAGTGCTAGATATGCATGAAGAGTGTTTAGAAGTGTGTAGAAAGACTTGCCAAAATTTGGTCCAAAATGGGCTAAGAACCCACTACCATTTCTTTGAAGCATTAAATAGCTTGTATATTTTTGATTGGGGTTTTATAATACAATCAATTTGATTGATTACAAGTGTTAGAGATGCATGAAGAGTTTTTAGAAGTGTGTAGAAAGACTTGTTGAAATTGGGTTCCAAATGGGCTAAGAACTCGGAAACATTGCGTTGAACCACTAAATGACTTATCTAGTGTTGTTTGGGGTTAGAATATGATAGAATACAATATATTTTATTGATTACAAGTGCTATAGATGCATGAAGAGTTTTTAGAAGTGTGGAGAAAGACTTGTTGAAATTGGGTTCCAAATAGGCTACGAAATCAGAAACAATTATTTGAAGAACTAAATGACTTATCTAGTGTTGTTTGGGGTTAGAATATGTTAGAATACAATAAATATGATTGATTAAAAGTACTAGAGATGCATGAAAAGTGTTTAGAAGTGTGGAGAAAGACTTGTTGAAATTGGGTCCAAAATATGCTAAGAACTCGGAAACATTGCGTTGAAGCACTAAATGACTCATCTAGTGTTGTTTAGGGTTAGAATATGATAGAATACAATATATTTGATTGATTACAAATGTTAGAGATGCATGAAGAGTGTTTAGAAGTGTGGAGAAAGACTTGTTGAAATTGGGTCCCAAATAGGCTAAGAACTCGGAAACATTGCGTTGAACGACTAAATGACTTATCTAGTGTTTTTTGGGGATAGAATATGTTAGAATACAATAAATTTGATTGGTTACCAGTGCTAGAGATGCGTGAAGAGTGTTTAAATGTGTGGAGAAAGACTTGTTAAAATTGGGTCCCAAATGGGCTAAGAACTCGGAAACTTTGAGTTGAACCACTAAATGACTTATCTAGTGTTGTTTGGGGTTAGTTAGATGTTAGAATACAATAAATATGATTAATTAAATGTGCTAGAGATGCATGAAAAGTGTTTAGAAGTGTGGAGAAAGACTTGTTGAAATTGGGTCCAAAATAGGCTAAGAACTCGGAAACATTGCGTTGAAGCACTAAATGACTTATCTAGTGTTATTTAGGGTTAGAATAGGATAGAATACAATAAATTTTATTGATTACAAGTGCTAGAGATGCATGAAGAGTGTTTAGAAGTGTGGAGAAAGACTTGTTGAAAGTGGGTCCCAAATGGGCTAAGAACTCAGAAACATTGTGTTAAACCACTAAATGACTTATCTAGTGTTGTTAGGGGTTAGAATATGTTAGAATACAATAAATATGATTCATGAAAAGTGCTAGAGATTTGTGAAAAGTGTTTAGAAGTGTGGAGAAAGACTTGTTGAAATTGGGTCCAAAATGGGCTAAGAACTCGGTAAAATTGCGTTGAACAACTAAATGACTTATCTAGTTTTGTTTGGGGTTAGAATATGATAGAATAATATAAATTTGATTGATTACAAGTGATAGAGATGCATGAAGAGTGTTTAGAAGTGGCGAGAAAGACTTGTTGAAATTGGGTCCCAAATGGTCTAAGAACTCGGAAACATTGCGTTGAACCAAGAAATGACTTATCTAGTGTTGTTTCTTGTTATAATATGTTAGGATACTATATAATTGATTGATTACAAGTGCTAGAGATGCATGAAGAGTGTTTAGAAGTGTGGAGAAAGACTTGTTGAAATTGGGTTCCAAATGGGCTACGAAATCAGAAACAATTATTTGAAGCACTAAATGACTTATCTAGTGTTCTTTGGGGTTAGAATATGTTAGAATACAATAAATATGATTGTTTACAAGTGCTAGAGATGCATGAAAAGTGTTTAGAAGTGTGGAGAAAGACTTGTTGAAACTGGGTCCCAAATGGGCTAAGAACTCGGAACATTGCG
>NW_006238715.1:0-314 GCF_000375325.1 Capsella rubella | reverse complement strand
AGAGTGTTTCGAAGTGTGGAGAAAGACGTTGAAATTGGGTCCCAAATGGGCTAAGAAGTCGGAAACATTGCGTTAAACAACTAAATGATTTATCTAGTGTTGTTTAGGGTTAGAATATGGTAGAATGCAATGAATTTGATTGATTACAAGTGCTAGAGATGCATGAAGAGTGTTTAGAAGTGTGTAGAAAGACTTGCCGAAATTTGGTTCAAAATGAGCTAAGAACACAGAAACATTGCGTTGAACCACTAAATGGCTTGTCTAGTGTTGTTTGGGGGTATAATATGTTAGATTACAATAAATTTGATTGATTA
>NW_006238716.1:4041-5831 GCF_000375325.1 Capsella rubella | reverse complement strand
TTGGGTTCTTATCCCATTTGGGACAAAATATCCACAAGTCTTTCTTCTCACTTCTAAACATTCTTCATGCATCTCTAGCACTTGTAATCAATCAAATTCAATGTATTATAACATATTCTAACCCAAAATAACTTTCTACAAGCCATTCACTGCCTCAAAGCAATGGTTTTGGGTTCTTATCCCATTTGAGACCAAATTTCAACAAGTCTTTCTTCTCACTTCTAAACATTCTTCATGCATGTCTTGTAAACCGGATGAAGAAATGGTCATGATCGATCGGTTGTCATCCGGGATCGATCGGTCGTCAATCGGATCGAGAGAGTTCATCGATCCGGATCGAGAAACTCATCCGTCCGGGATCGAGAAATCCATCCGTCCGGGATCGAGAAATCCATCCGTCCGGGATCGAGAAATCAGCCCATCCGAACAAGCCCGTCCGTACAAGCCCGTCCGTACAACATCGTTTTGTTCCATCAAGCCCCACTCTCTAGGCCCATGAACTACCTCGCAAGAAGCCCTACCAAGGTTCAAGAAGCTGAACTAAAGACCTAGAATCTTCCCTTGCACAATATAACCGTTGGAGCTTAAAAACAAGGAAGGATCACATGTTGGCTTAAGGAACAACACCCAAAGCACCCGTCGCTTTCTCTCGCAAGTTGGACCGAAAATATCTTGTATATTTGTGATTATTTTTATGCTCTTTGTCTTGTCTATAAGTAGGTTGTATCTAGGTTATTTTACATGTATGAAAAGAGAAATCTCTCTTTCTTCACCAAAACTCTTCTCCTCTTTCAAACTCGCATTCTTCTTTAACTCTCACTTAAACTCACTCGATCTCTCTTTTCTCTCATTCTCTTTGAAATCTTACATGGTATCAGAGCCAGGTTGCTAAGATCCTAGCTATTCTCGTTTCTAAAAGAGCAATTTCTTCTTTCGGTTCTCTAAATCTTGAAAGCTTAAAGCTTAGTCTTGAAATCGTTGGTCATGGATGTCATGAAGAATTTGGTTATTCCAGTTACTCTCAAGGGAGGTAACTATTTGTTGTGGGCAAGGACCACAAAGACGGCCTTGTGTGGTCGTGGACTTTGGAGTCACGTTGAGAACGGTGAAGCTCCAAAGGAAAGTAAAGATGGCAAGGAGATTGTTTCTTGCGATGAAGTGAAGTGGTTTCAAGAAGACCAAACTGTTTTGGGGCTCATTCAAAACTCTCTAGAGGCGCCTATTCTTGAAGCTTACTCCTATTGCGAGACGGCAAAGGAATTGTGGGATACACTCAAGAATGTTTTTGGAAATGTTACTAACTTGAATCGGGTCTTTGAAGTCAAACGTGCTATCAACAACCTCAGTCAAGAAGACATGGAGTTCACCAAGCACTTTGGGAAGTTTAGATCTCTTTGGGCAGAGCTTGAAATGTTGAGACCAAGCTCGGTGGATCCGGTGGTCATCAACGAACGCTGTGAGCAAGATAAGGTGTTCGGTCTTCTCTTGACTTTAAACCCTTCCTACAATGACCTCATTAAGCATATTCTTCGGTCGGATAAGCTTCCAAGTCTTGATGAGGTGTGTTCCCAAGTCCAACGGGAGCACGGTTCCATGGGGTTGTTTGGTAGTAAGGGGGAGCTTGTGACGGCTAACAATGTGGAGCTAGCCGCGGCTAACAAGAGTTACTACCGAGGAAACAACAACAACAACAAGAGGACCATTCCTACTTGTCACCATTGCAAGAAACCGGGTCATATCAAGGACAAGTGTTGGGTACTTTACCCTCACCTTCGCCCAAGAGAAGACAA
>NW_006238716.1:3623-3845 GCF_000375325.1 Capsella rubella | reverse complement strand
CCGCTTATTGTTGACTCCGGAGCCTCTCACCATATGATAAGTGATTCTAAGTTGATTAGTGACATTAAACCGGCTATTGGAAATGTGGTTATTGCTAATGGAACTAAAGTACCGGTTAAGGGAGTAGGAGATTTAGAATTGTTTGATAAGAAGTCTAAAGCTTTCTATATGCCTAGTTTCACTTCAAACTTGTTATCCGTTAAGAAAGCTACTACCGATTTA
>NW_006238716.1:335-3523 GCF_000375325.1 Capsella rubella | reverse complement strand
CAGGATATTGAAACAAGTAAGGTGCTTGGTCATGGAGCCACTAAAGATGACTTATATGTGCTTGAGGACTTGAAACTATCCCCTACTTTATCTTCTTGTTTTAGTTCTATTCTTGTTAGTGCTAATAGTGCAATTTGGCATGCTAGACTTGGTCATCCTCACTCTCGTGCTTTAAATCTCATGTTGCCTAATATGTCTTTCCAAAATGATGATTGTGAAGCTTGTATTCTTGGCAAACATTGCAAAAGTGTTTTTCCTAAATCAAGTACTATTTATGATAATTGTTTTGATTTGGTTCATTCGGATGTGTGGACATCACCATGTTTATCTAGAGAAAATCAAAAGTATTATGTGACTTTTATTGATGAAAAATCTAAGTATACTTGGCTAACCTTGTTACCTTCAAACGATAGGGTTCTTGAAGCTTTTATTAATTTTCAAAATTATGTTACTAACCACTATAATGCCAAGATTAAGATTTTGAGATCAGATAATGGTGGGGAGTACACAAGTCATGCTTTTAAACAACACCTAGCTAAACATGGGATCATTCAACAAACAAGCTGTCCTTATACACCACAACAAAATGGTGTGGCCGAGAGAAAGAACCGTCATCTCATGGAAGTGTCCCGATCAATGATGTTTCATACGAATGTACCTAAGAGATTTTGGGGAGATGCTGTAGTAGCCGCATGCTACTTGATCAACCGAACACCAACAAAAATACTAAGCGATCTCTCTCCTTTTGAAGTCCTTAACAAAACTAAACCGTCTATTAATCACTTACGTGTGTTCGGGTGTGTTTGTTATGTGTTAAAACCAGGAGAGTTGCGTAACAAATTGGAAGCCAAGAGCACCAAGTGCATGTTGATCGGCTACTCCTCAACGCAAAAAGGGTACAAATGTTATGATCCGGAAGCTAGAAGAGTGTTGGTTTCTAGAGATGTGAAGTTTGTAGAATCAAGTGGGTATTATGACAAGAGGAATTGGGATGAACTCAAGGACCTATCCCAATCACCGTCCGACCGTGCAACAAATCTTCGGGTCATCTTAGAAAAGCTCGGTCTCGATGGCTTCCGACACAAAACCGGTACCACCGAGATTCCAACTTCGGATCAAACAAACAACAATCAAGAGGAAAGTAGAAACGACACACATCATGAAGAAGAACCCCTAGATAACAACAATGATGATCTTGGTCATGAGTATAGTGAAGGAGAAGAGGGTTTAAATTCACTTGGTGAAGGAGAAAACTCTACAAATGAGGAGTCTAATGATGTGAATCAAGAAGATCAACCTCAAGAAGAAATTATTGAACTAAGGAGGAGTGAACGCATCAAATCTCACCCATCAAATTGGAAGAACACCCGGGTGTATTACAACAACATGGCCGTAGCACATCCAATTCAAGCCGTATGTTCTCTAGCACATCTTCCGGTGGAATATCAAGTCTTTCTAACTCAAGTCGACTCACATTGGATTCCCCAAAGTTATGATGAGGCTAAAGAACATAAAGAATGGAAAGATGCGGTGAATAGTGAAGTTAAGGCCATGGAAGACAACCACACTTGGGATGAAGTTGAATTACCAAAGGGGAAGAAGGCGGTCACATCACGGTGGATCTTTACAATCAAATACAAGAGCAATGGAGAGATTGAACGTTATAAAGCTCGCCTTGTAGCTAGGGGTTTCACACAAACCTATGGGGAAGACTATCTTGATACTTTTGCTCCGGTAGCCAAACTCCACACTATTCGGGTAGTACTCTCGTTGGCCGTTAACTTGGAATGGGAGTTGTGGCAAATGGACGTCAAGAATGCGTTCTTACAAGGCGAGTTAGAAGAAGAGGTGTACATGAGACCGCCACCGGGTCTAGAAGACACTATTGAATCCGGGAAGGTGTTCAAGCTCAACAAGGCAATATATGGGCTAAAACAATCTCCTCGAGCGTGGTATCACAAGTTAAGCAATACCTTGATGGAAAGAGGCTTCAAGAGATCCGAAGCCGATCACACCCTATTCACAATCACTAGCCAAGAAGGTATTGTAGTCATTCTTGTATATGTTGATGATATCATCATATCCGGGAATGACAAGGTAGGGATACAAGACACCAAGTTATTTCTAAAATCTGTTTTTGATATTAAAGATCTTGGTGAGCTTAAATACTTTCTTGGAATTGAAGTTTGTAGATCTAAGGAGGGTCTTTTCCTATCTCAAAGAAAATACACTCTTGATCTTTTAAGTGAAGTAGGGAAACTTGGATCAAGACCGGTAGCTTCTCCACTTGAAGTGGATTTCCAAGTTGTTCAAGAAGGGGAGGAAACTCCATTCGATGATCCATCACAATACCGACGTCTTGTAGGTAAGTTAATATACTTAACCATAACAAGACCTGATATATGTTATTCCGTGAATCAGGTGAGCCAACATATGCAAGCCCCAACAATGCATCATTGGAACATGGTGAACCGCATACTCAAGTATCTCAAGGGTGCACCGGGTCAAGGCATATGGATGGGGTGCAACAAGAACACGGAACTAGTAGGCTATTGTGATGCGGACTACGCCGGAGATCATGGAGATAGACGTTCTACAACCGGCTATTGTACATTCATTGGAGGGAACTTGGTGACTTGGAAGAGCAAGAAGCAAAAGGTGGTGTCCATGTCTAGTGCCGAATCCGAGTATCGAGCTATGAGGAAGTTAACTACCGAGTTGATATGGCTCAAAGCGCTTCTCAAAGACTTAGGAGTTGAGTCATCAAAGCCAATCACAATGCATTGTGATAATCAAGCCGCCATCCACATTGCATCCAACTCGGTGTTTCATGAAAGGACAAAGCATATTGAAGTAGATTGTCACAAGGTTAGAGAACAAGTTGGTCTTGGAGTAATCTTGCCATGCTATACGGAAAGCTCGGAACAACTTGCGGACATTTTCACCAAAGCTGCCAGTCCACAAGTGTGTGAATACATCCACTCCAAGCTTGGCCTTGTTGATCTCACCAAACCATAACACTCACACTCTTTTTCCCTTAAGTATAGTTTTTCCCAAGTGGTTTTCTATACTAAGGTTTTTAATGAGGTGAGTGGTTAGTGTGTGGTCATTGTTTCAAGCTTAACCTTAAAGACATTCTTAAAGGTAAAGCTTGAGGGGGAGTGTAAACCGGATGAAGAAATGGTCAT
>NW_006238716.1:0-235 GCF_000375325.1 Capsella rubella | reverse complement strand
TTGTCATCCGGGATCGATCGGTCGTCAATCGGATCGAGAGAGTTCATCGATCCGGATCGAGAAACTCATCCGTCCGGGATCGAGAAATCCATCCGTCCGGGATCGAGAAATCCATCCGTCCGGGATCGAGAAATCAGCCCATTCGAACAAGCCCGTCCGTACAAGCCCGTCCGTACAACATCGTTTTGTTCCATCAAGCCCCACTCTCTAGGCCCATGAACTACCTCGCAAGAAG
>NW_006238717.1:0-5630 GCF_000375325.1 Capsella rubella | reverse complement strand
GGAGGCCTAGATCCTTCCAATATGACCGTTGGAGCTCGAGACAAGAAGAAGTCACATGTTGTGCTAAGGAGACAACCTCGAGCTCACGTCGCTTTCACCTTCAAGTGGGAAACAAAATATCTTGTATATTTGTGTGTATTTTATTCTCTTTGTCTAGCCTTTAAATAGTTTGTAAGCATAGTTCTTTTTAGAGTATGAAATGAGAAGTTCTCTCTTTCTTCACAATCTCCAAACTCGCAAACTCTCCTAATCTCATTTCTCTCTTTCATTCAACCCTAATTCTCTTTATACTCGATCTTATTCTTGAAATCTCAGATGGTATCAGAGCCAAGTTCCTCTTAATCACCGTTTAAATCTCAAATCTCTTCCGCTCTCTCGCTTAAACTCATCTTCTTCATCTTCTTGTTCTTCGGTTTTCTTTTAACCGTTGGACAAAGCTTTTACCCGTTGGATAATAATCTCTTAGCTCATCTTATCTACCATGGAAGGTCTCAAATCTTTGGTGGTTCCGGTTACTCTCAAGGGGAGTAACTACTTATTGTGGGCAAGAACCACAAAGACGGCCTTGTGTGGCCGTGGTCTTTGGAGTCACATCGAAAAGAGTGAAACTCCAACAGAAGGGAAGAAGGAGGTCGTCTCCGTCGATGAAGAGAAGTGGTTCCAACAGGACCAAAATGTTCTTGCTCTCATCCAAAACTCCCTCGAAGCTCCAATCCTTGAAGCTTATTCTTATTGTGAAACCGCTAAGGAGTTATGGGACACTCTCAAAAATGTCTTTGGGAATGTCACCAACCTTAACCGTGTTTTCGAAGTCAAAAGAGCCATCAACAACCTCAGCCAAGAAGACATGGAGTTCACCAAACACTTTGGGAAATTTCGCTCTCTTTGGGCTGAGCTTGAGATGCTTCGACCTAGCTCGGTTGACCCCGCGGTCATTAATGAAAGAAGAGAACAAGACAAAGTCTTTGGACTTCTCTTGACTCTCAACTCGTCGTACAACGACCTCATCAAGCACATTCTCCGGTCGGACAAGCTCCCTAGTCTTGACGACGTGTGCTCCCAAGTTCAAAGAGAACATGGGTCTATCGGGCTATTTGGGGGAAAAGGTAAACTTATCACCGCCAACCAAAGTGAAGTAGCCACGGCTAACAAGAGCTACTACCGCAACAACAACAACAATAGCTCCAACAACAACAAGCGACCATTTTGCCATCATTGCAAAAGATCAGGTCACAACAAAGAGAAGTGTTGGGTGCTTCATCCCCATCTTCGTCCGAGAGATGACAACCGCGACCCGAGGGCTAACCAAGCTTGTGCATCCGGTGAAGTGACTCATCCGGACAACAACAACAACAATCAAGCCGTGGAGACCCAAGGAGCGGCGCTCGCTGCATCATCGGACGTTGTAAGGAGGTGTGATCTTGATGCTATCATTAAGGCCCTCAAGGAGTCATCCGATAATGTTAACCTTGCCCTTACTTCCATTAAGCCTCTTATAGTTGATTCTGGAGCCTCTCATCACATGATTAGCGATTCTAAGTTAATAAGTGATATAGAACCGACTTTAGGAAATGTTACTATTGCTAATGGGGATAAGGTACCGGTTAAAGGGATTGGAACTTTAAAGTTGTTTAACAAAGATACTAAAGCTTTCTATATGCCTAATTTTGCATCTAATTTAGTATCGGTTAGAAAAGCTACTAAAGATCTAAATTGTCATGTTATCTTTGGACCTAATGATGTTTATTTTCAGGATATTAAGACAAGTAAGCTTCTTGGCCAAGGCAAGACCAAAGATGACCTCTATGTTCTTAAAAATACCGACCTATCTACTTCTTCTTCTTCATCTTGTTTTAGTTCTATTATTGTTAGTGCGAATAGTGCTATTTGGCATGCTAGACTCGGTCACCCTCATACTCGTGCTTTAAGTTTAATGTTGCCTAATGTTTCCTTTAAAAATGATGAATGTGAAGCATGTATTATTGGCAAGCATTGCAAATATGTTTTTCCCAAGTCTAGTACTATCTATGAAAATTGCTTTGATTTGATTCATTCGGATGTGTGGACTTCACCTTGCATGTCTAGAGAAAACCAAAAATATTATGTTACCTTCATTGATGAAAAATCTAAATACACTTGGTTAACTTTGCTTCCTTCTAAGGATCGTGTTCTTGAAGCTTTTATGAACTTTCAAACTTATGTGACTAACCACTATAATACCAATATTAAGATTTTAAGGTCGGATAATGGTGGGGAGTATACAAGTCATGCCTTCAAACAACACTTAACCAAACATGGCATCATTCAACAAACAAGTTGTCCATATACCCCTCAACAAAATGGTGTAGCCGAGAGAAAGAATAGACACCTCATGGAAGTAGCAAGATCAATGATGTTTCACACCAATGTACCAAAATCATTTTGGGGAGATGCTGTCGTTGCGGCTTGCTACTTGATCAACCGCACACCTACAAAAATACTAAGCGATCTCTCACCCTTTGAAGTTCTTCACAAAGTTAAACCCAATATTAATCACTTACGTGTGTTTGGGTGTGTGTGCTATGTGTTAAAACCAGGTGAACTTCGCAATAAGTTGGAAGCCAAAAGCACCAAGTGCATGTTGATCGGGTACTCACCAACACAAAAGGGCTACAAGTGCTATGATCCGGAAACTAGACGAGTTCATGTTTCGAGGGATGTTAAGTTCATTGAAGCAAATGGGTACTATGAAAAGAAGAATTGGGAAGAATTAAAAGACCTATCTCACTCTCCATCCGATCGTGCTAACAATCTTCGGGCCATCTTAGAAAAACTTGGGGTCGAGAATTCTCGAGAGTCAAATGAATCACCTTCACCGTCATCAACACCGAATACTACGGATCAAGACCAAGAAAATGAGATGCATGACCCACAAGAACAAGAAGATGAGAATCAATCCGAAGAAACAATGATGATCAAGACTATGGTCAAGGAGAAGAAGGTTTAAATTCACTACAACAAGAAGCTAGTTCAAGTCAAGAGGGACAAAGTTCTATGGAACAAAGTGAACAACCACAAGGCGAGGTCATTGAGCTAAGAAGAAGTGAAAGGATCAAGTCTAACCCATCAAATTGGAAGAAAACAAGGGTTTACTACAATAACATGGCCATTGCTCATCCCATACAAGCCGTATGCACTCTTGCACACTTTCCCTTGGAACATCAAGCCTACATTACCCAAGTGGACTCACAATGGATTCCACAAAGCTATGAAGAGGCTAAAGAGCACAAAGAGTGGAGAGAAGCGGTTAAAGAAGAAACCAAAGCCATGGAACAAAACAACACATGGAATGAAGTTACTCTCCCCAAGGGAAAGAAAGCGGTCACATCCAAGTGGATATTCACTATAAAGTACAAGAGTGATGGGGGGATTGAACGCTACAAACCTAGGCTTGTTGCAAGAGGGTTTACACAAACCTATGGAGAAGATTATCTTGATACATTTGCACCGGTAGCCAAGCTCCATACCGTCCGAGTAGTGTTGTCCTTAGCCGTTAATCTTGAATGGGAACTATGGCAAATGGACGTCAAGAATGCGTTTCTTCAAGGTGAACTCGAAGATGAAGTCTACATGAGACCTCCACCGGGTCTAGAAGACACCATTTCACCCGGAAAAGTGTTCAAGCTCAACAAAGCTATCTATGGCCTAAAACAATCACCGAGAGCGTGGTATCACAAGTTGAGCACCACTTTGATGGACAAAGAGTTCAAGAGATCCGAGGCTGATCATACCCTATTCACATCACAAAGCCAAAGAGGTATTGTTGTCATTCTTGTTTATGTGGATGATATTATCATCTCCGGGAATGACAAGGTAGGGATTCAAGATACTAAGCTATTTTTAAAATCAGTCTTTGATATTAAAGATCTAGGTGAACTAAAGTATTTTCTTAAGATAGAGGTTTGTAGATCAAAGGAAGGTCTCTTTTTATCACAAAGAAAATACACTCTTGATCTTTTGAATGAAGTAGGTAAACTAGGTTCAAGACCGGTTGCATCACCACTTGAAGTTGATTTCCAAGTTATCCGAGAGGGGGAGCAAGAAGAAGCTCCTTATGAAGATGCCTCACAATACCGTCGACTAGTAGGTAAGCTTATCTACTTAACCATCACTCGACCTGACATTTGTTATGCGGTGAATCAGGTGAGTCAACATATGCAAGCTCCCAAGGTGCATCATTGGAACATGGTGAGCAGAATTCTCAAATACCTTAAAGGAGCTCCGGGACAAGGCATATGGATGGGTTGCAACAAGAGTACGGAGTTGATCGGTTATTATGATGCGGATTATGCCGGGGATCATGGAGATAGACGCTCAACATCCGGCTATTGCACATTCGTTGGGGGAAACTTGGTGACTTGGAAGAGTAAGAAGCAAAAGGTAGTTTCACTATCTAGTGCCGAATCGGAGTATCGGGCAATGAGGAAGCTTACAACCGAATTGATGTGGCTTAAGGCACTTCTTAAAGATCTTGGAGTAGAGTCAACTAAACCAATCACCATGCATTGTGACAATGAGGCAGCCATTCACATAGCATCTAACTCGGTGTTTCATGAACGAACAAAACACATCGAAGTTGATTGCCACAAGGTGCGAGAACAAGTTGGTCTTGGGGTAATTCTTCCGTGTTACACTGAAAGCTCCGAGCAATTGGCTGATATATTCACTAAAGCAGCTAGCCCTCAAGTGTGTGAGTATATTCACTCCAAACTTGGCCTCATGGACCTAACTAAGCCATGATACCCACACTCTTTTTCCCTTATGTATAGTTTTTCCCAAGTGGTTTTCTATACTAAGGTTTTTAATGAGGTGGGTGTTCTTAGTGTCAAGCTCAACCATCAAAGTCTTGCTGTTTAACCTTGAGGGGGAGTGAAAACCAGAACACCATTTCCACCATTGAGACCGATCGATCCCTCACCGATCGACCACGAGACCGATCGATCTCCTTCTATCCGGATCGAGTGATGCTTCTCGATCGTCCGTACGACCGGTCGTCCGTACATCCATTCATCAAGGCCAAGCCCGAGTCTTCCCAATGCATCAGCCCATCTCTTAAGGCCTTTGGTTACACTCCACAAGTTTGCCCTAGAAGAATGGAGGCCTAGATCCTTCCAATATGACCGTTGGAGCTCGAGACAAGAAGAAGTCACATGTTGTGCTAAGGAGACAACCTCGAGCTCACGTCGCTTTCACCTTCAAGTGGGAAACAAAATATCTTGTATATTTGTGTGTATTTTATTCTCTTTGTCTAGCCTTTAAATAGTTTGTAAGCATAGTTCTTTTTAGAGTATGAAATGAGAAGTTCTCTCTTTCTTCACAATCTCCAAACTCGCAAACTCTCCTAATCTCATTTCTCTCTTTCATTCAACCCTAATTCTCTTTATACTCGATCTTATTCTTGAAATCTCACATGAATGGCTTGTATAAAATTATTTTGGGTTAGAATATGTTATAATACAATGAATTTGATTGATTACAAGTGCTAGAGATACATGAAGAATGTTTAGAAGTGAGAAGAAAGACTTGTTGATATTTGGTCCCAAATGGGATAAGAGCCCAAAACCATTGCTTAGAGGCAGTGAATGGCTTGT
>NW_006238718.1:5120-5366 GCF_000375325.1 Capsella rubella | reverse complement strand
GTTGGAAAAAACGATAGAAGACAGAAGATAAAATTGGATGAATGGATGATTTATATGGAAGAGAATTCAAAGATTCAAGTAGAAAAACTGTGCAAAGTAGATTCAATATTCAATATAGAGAAAGATTCTCAGACACCATAATAACTGATGAGAACTCATGATCTAACAAACGAAGAAGATGGAGATTATTATGTAATTTCTCATCCAGTAACAATTACAGTGAGGCCTCTTTTTATAAGAGAGTGT
>NW_006238718.1:4551-5020 GCF_000375325.1 Capsella rubella | reverse complement strand
GTTTTTGAACGTGAGTTTATTCTATAAAAATTTGTTTAGTCTTTGTTTTTTTTTTGTTTTAATAATCTATGTTCGAAGACTTTGTTCATTTAACTGAATTTCAAATCCTAATAACCTTACCATTCACTAATAAATGTTAACTATACTTGTAATTTTTTTTTGGTGGGAAAAAGGGAGACAAGATCTCCCACAAATTAAAAACAAAGAACAGAAAAATAGAAGAAAATGAAAATATATAGAGAAACACACAGACATTTAAGCTTGAAACGCGCCAAACAAACGCTTTTTCCTTCGATCTTTATTAACAAAATTTATCTTTTCCTATGATACAATTTTGTCTCGGCTCTTACTCAATCTATTCCTACCAATAGAATTGAACCCGACTAAAGAACGAGCACTAAACCTATCTCTCCTACACCCGTGTAGTCCCAAGAGAAAACAAACACTCACCTTCTCAGCTTTTTGTTTT
>NW_006238718.1:819-4451 GCF_000375325.1 Capsella rubella | reverse complement strand
ATGTTTAAACATATTACAGACCCAAAAGCTAAAAGCTAACGAAACAAGATTCTGTAATAAAAATACATTGTTGCTAACAACCAAAAACAAACAGCAACAACAGCAACTGCTCCCCCAGGACAAATGCTCCCCCACAAATCAACCAGTCCTATGATCATCAGAATCAGAATCATCTCCCCCTGCTTGTTTGCACAACTAAGTCAAAAACAAGTAACTTATGGATCACATGAATGACAGATTGAAAGAAGAAACACTTACCTGCATCGATGATACGCTGCATGATCTGAATTGCACGACGCAAAGCCTTGCGATCATCTGAAAAGCACACTGGAACCTCAGCAGTCTGTCCTCTCTTCGCTTCGCCCTTCTTGTTGGACTTTGGCACTGGCTGAGATACATCCGGATGCACAGGGTGTTGTGACTGGATCAGCTGATAAATCAAACTGGGAAACGGCAGACACCACTTTGAGACAGGGGTCAGACTCATGTTGATGATCAGCTTAAAGACCATCCTCCCAAAATCAAACGGCTTCTGATGCATCACCTTGTAGACCAGTTTGGCTCTGTCAGGAGTGACATACCCATCATTGGTTGGAGGCAGCCAGTTGGTACAATAGATCTTGAGAAGATCTTTAGTGTTGTTGTCCTCAACCTTAGACAATTGGAACTGCTTGAAGACCTTGGCTTTACCTCCATACACAAAGAGAGCTATGTCTGAGGTAATCACTTCAGCCATATGCCGTTGTTCTGTGCGCTCATCCACAGCCGGAAGTCCAAACAACGCATTAATCCTGTCAGGACTAAACTCATACACCCAATTCCGGACCAGCACATCTGCGGAGTCTGTCTCTGGCTCAACAGTTGGCAAATTCGCCCAAAACTCATACACAACTTGGGGATCAAAAGGCTTACTCTCAGATACAGTTCTAAGCAGACCCGCAGCATTTATCAGTTCCCTGACCTCATCAATCTCACCAAAAGTGATATTCACCTCAGCATGCAATTTCCGAGAAGTAAAAGAACCATACCTCTGAAATGCGATGACAGATCCGAACCGAGTTTGATCGAATTCCACCGAATGTTCGTCTTTCACAACTGGTCCTTTTCCTCGTGCGGACGAACGTCGATTCTTCTGCTCAGACGGCATCGCACTCGTCTGCGCACGCTTCAGTACCCGAGACGAGACAGACGGCCCTGTAGTTCCGGTCACTTGAACCGACTCGGAACCATCGGAGATTTCTTCAATCAGCAGATCGGGGATCGGATTGCAAGGTTCAGTCGGCTGAGATCTTTGGGGGTTAGCCGAAGAGTCGCAGTCTCCATCAACAGCCATTGGAGATTTGGGAATCGGAAGCGACTCGATCTCTTGGTTCTCGGTTTCAAGAAGAATGGCCGAATACGGAACCAACTGATTGTTGGGTTCCGTCGCCTCAAAACCCTGTGGTCTGGGGACCCGTTCTTCGTCAGTCGGAGATGGCTGTGTCGTCGGAGAAGACTGTTCTGGCAGAGGCGTATCGGGCTCCGGCGACTGGCTTGACACAAGCTTCTGGATTCCGCTGAAGATGGACCTCATGATGAATTTCTTGCTCGATTTAGGGTTTTTTGAACTCGTGGACTTGAGAGAGAAAAGAACAATGAGCAATCTCGAAACTTTTCAACTTCCACGACTAGGTTTTAACCCTAGTTTTTCCCTCCTAAACACGCTTATCAACATCATGGGCCTTAAAAACAAATGGGCCTTGCTGATATAACTTTAAAAACCCACGATCCTGAAACACTTAATAAACCCATTAGTGCACACTTATCAACCAAGTCTTAAATCCGATTTTCAACCCATTTTTTTTTTTTTACATTCTTGAGTTCAAGACAGAACCTCAAAACACTTTCTTTTAGAAAGACTCAGTTTACTCATGAACATGCTTTAGGGACCCATAATGATAATTAACATGTGAGTACTTGGAAGTATTATCATAAAATCATTCAAAAACATGTACCTTGAGTCTCTATCTCGTCTGTGTTCTGTGCCAGCCATTTGTTCAGCACAGAGCGAGAAGCTACCACAACCTTCTAAATCTTTTACAGATCAGCTCTGAGTTCAGTGGCTCGTCTTTCACTCTTGCATACCTTCAACTCAAGCTTCGAAACCCAACATGAACAGGCAGCTGGAATACCCTTTAGAGAGTGCAGGAACAGGAGTGTGTTAAACCCTTTTTCTCCTTTTTTTTTTTTTATTATTATTATTTTTTTCTTTTTTTTTGTTTAACACACTGCCTGTGGATCTATGATTTAACAGTCAGGCAGAGCCTTCTCTCAGAACGTTTATTTTTGACCAAGCCTCTGTTAAACCTTCTGATTTGTGGATCAGTGATATCACTTGACTTCTCAACCACTGATCCTTGTGCATGTCTTCAATAGCATATTCAGAGCTCCATTAATAGAGTACTGGAATTGACTTATTGATGTATCACAATTCCAAGTACATCTCGTGACATGCACACTTCCACCTCTCCTCAGCTCTTTGACCTCCGTTATCACGACAACGTTTTACAGGAATGTGCACAAGAGTTGGCATGACAGGCAGCTATTTTCCACTCTCTTTAAACCGAAGTACAGGGTGCTGATCTTCTATTCATTCTTAGGATTTTCATGATCTGTTCTTGCTCTAGTCCCTGTCTTAAATCAGCACAACTCACAGAGAAGGTTAGATCTCACAAATCCCAATGGATTTTCTCAGATTCACGAATCTGTTAAAATCCAATGGTTTAGTAAACAAATCAGCCAGTTGAAATTCTGTACTCACATGATCAACCACAATCAGTTTCGCCTCAACAAGTTCACGAATAAAATGATGTCTAATATCGATATGCTTAGTACGTGAATGTTGAACAGGATTCTTAGCTATGTTGATTGCACTTTGGTTATCACAATGAATTAAAAGAGTTTCAGAATCCATACCATAGTCAGCAACCATTTGTTTCATCCACATGAGTTGAGTGCAGCAGCTTCCCAGTGCAATGTACTCGGCTTCTGCTGTTGACAGAGAAACACTGTTCTGTTTCTTGCTGTGCCATGAAATCAGGTTGTTGCCCATGAAGAAACATCCACCACTTGTGCTTATACGATCATCCAATGAACCAGCCCAATCAGCATCACAGTAGCCTGTCAAGCTCCTGGTTGTATCCTTGGTGTAATATATTCCAAGATTTACAGTCCCTTTGATGTACTTGATGATCTTCTTAACAGCCAACAAATGAGAATTCTTTGGTTTGGCTTGATACCGAGCACAGATTCCAACAGATAAACAGATGTCTGGTCTGCTGGTAGTTAAGTACAACAGACTCCCGATCATTCCTCTGTAAACTCGTTCATCAACATCCTCTCCTGCTTCATCCTTTGAGAGCTTGTCAGTCACACTCATTGGGACCTTCGCCTCTTTACTCTTGGCGAGACCAAAACGTTCAACTAAATTATTGGCATAAGTGCTTTGTGAAACAAATATTCCATCAGCTGATTGTTTCACTTGCAGTCCCAAGAAATAGTTTAACTCCCCACACATGCTCATTTCAAATTCTTGAGTCATGTTCTTCACAAACTTATCAACTAGCGGCTGACATGTGGATCTAAAGACAATA
>NW_006238718.1:0-719 GCF_000375325.1 Capsella rubella | reverse complement strand
ATGTTTTGTCTACATTCCCACGCACATATCCTTGTTTGATCAGAAATGTTGTCAGACGCTCGTACCAAGCTCTTGGAGCCTGTTTCAGTCCGTAGAGAGCCTTCTTTATCTTGTACACATGATCAGGACGCTGAGGATTCTCAAATCCTTTAGGTTGCTCCACATACACTTCTTCTTGGAGAATTCCATTTAGAAAGGCACTCTTAACATCCATCTGATGCAATATGAAATTTAGAGCACATGCCATGCCAAACAGAAACCTGATGGATTCCAGTCTTGCTACAGGAGCAAAAGTCTCGTCAAAATCAATGCCTTCTATCTGAGAGTATCCTTGAGCAACCAACCGCGCCTTATTGCGAACAATACATCCATGTGCATCACTTTTGTTTTTGAAGATCCACTTATTTCCCACAACATTGACATCAGCTGGTCGTTGTTTGAGTTCCCAGACATCACTCCGTTCAAACTGCTCTAGTTCATCTTGCATAGCAGCAATCCAATATTCGTCAACAAGAGCATCTCTGTGATTCTTGGGCTCCAGGGTTGACACGAAGCAAGCAAACTGCACAACCGCAGCCATCTGTGGAACTTCAGCAGCAACATTCTTCTGCTTCTGACCAGCGAGTTGCTTGAAGTCAATCTTCTTTCCTTTAGTAACTCTGCCCCCCTGAATCGTACCTATAATATCATTAGAGGTGTGATTCTTATGCACCTGAGGA
>NW_006238719.1:0-5675 GCF_000375325.1 Capsella rubella | reverse complement strand
ACGACCATTTCTTGAAAAATTCCTCTGCTTTCTGAAACTCTTTTGCCTTTTTATACATTTGAAGAACAATCCCCGTCGTAACTTCATCAGGCTGCATCCCAATCTTGCTCATCTTCCCTAGCCAACAAAGCGCATGTACTTTAAGCCCGCCTTTGCTATAAACATCAATGAGAGTCCCATACGTAGAATTAATTGGCTTGATACCTTTTCTAATCATTTCATCCCATAAACTCTGCACATACCTCCATTTACAAGCTTTCCCAAGAATCCGAAGCATAATATTATAGTGAATCACATTCAACTCATAACAACCCTTGCTCTTAAACCACTCGAAAATCTCCACGGCTCTCTCCCATCTTATCTGCTCCTTTAATATAATCGTCCTCTCCTTGTTACTAAGCCTCTCTGCCCACGGACTCAACGCATCTTCAACATCCTCAATACAATCCAAAGCCTCTAAAATAGCGGGAATACATCCTCCGTAACTCAGACGTTTCGTCGAACACTTGGTGTGCACTTTACCAACCAAACCATTCCCACCAAATCCGCCATCTTTACCTCTCTTATCAACAAACCCATCACTAATCAAAGATTTTCCGACGCAACCATTACCTGGGTTTACAAAAAGTAAGTTTCTTCCGGAGACAACTTCATGGGTAACAGTACCACAACCTCGGTCGCCATTTCTGGTGCTTCTCTGTGGTCCTTTGTCACTCTCGTGAGTTCCTGGTACGTAATTCGGCTTCACTTTCTTGACTGATGGGAACTTATCGAGAGGCGAAATCGGTAAAGTTTTTGTAGAACAGAGAACATGTAAGCTACAGCCATCTAGACGAAGATTCAACAACATTTTTGAGCTGCAACGAGCATTAGTTTAGTCTCTAGAGAAAAGGAAAAGGATTTGCTCCGCCAATTGAGACGACGGTGGTATTTAATTCTCCGGCGAACGTGTTTCTCTGTAAATTCCGACGAGTTTTTTTTTCCTGGGGAGTTGCAAATGGATATAATTGCGCGCGCACACGTCCTTTGTCCGATTGAAAAGAGAGAACAGTTGGGGGTTAATTGATAGTTTCGTAATAGTTTAAGCCCTTAAAGGAAATAAAAAGAAGTAATTTCCTGAAGATTGTTATTTATACAAAACAACTCTATTATATATTTTTGTCTCCAAATATTCCTAAACTTTTATCAGATGCACATAAAGAACCATGAAAAAGTTAACATTTCACCTCCAAACTTCGTAACACAAATCTCAGCCACAGACTTCTATGGGGGTTCACATAATGAAAAAAATCATACTTGAAACACTTCAGGTGTAGTTTCCATGATCCCTATCTGGAGAGAATCTTGCTGTATGAGCTGTATCTCTTTTTAACTTTCCCAGCAATGTAGACATATGCGAACATAGCAAGGAAGCTCGCTTCTTCACTGTACTTCTTGAACCAGCAACCGATGTTCAGAAAGCTTTCAAAATTGGTCTGTGGTCTGTGCACACAAATGTATTTTCAAAATGCTATGTAATGAAAAGAAAATATGCTGTAAATTTTACCTATCAAGGGGATGATTATCGTTGGGGAATACTAAAACTTTTATCGGGACTCCTTTCTCCTTCAGTGCTCTCACGTACTTGCATGTTTCAAGAACAGAAGATTAAGCACCATGTTTTAGCAATTTAGTTTGTGTCAACGGAAGTATAACCCCAAAAGATCTTACTTGCAATCCATTTGATACTGGAACACGAAGATCCTTAGTTCCCAAAAGAAATAAGGTGGGAGTTTTCACCTGCACTAGTGTAACACAAGACTATTATGAATGTCTTTAATGTCCTCAAGAACCAAAAGACATAAGTATTGTGTCAGAAGAAATGATAATAGGTAGATATGGTGGCTTGACCTTGGAGACATGCGATATAGGAGACATCTGATGAAAACGAGAAAGATCATCAGGTGAAGGTGCTTCTGTAAAGTGATTCGTGTCTCCATAGGCTTCAAAGAAGCACCAATCAGGTATATCTGAAATGCCAACCATTGATGCTAAATTGCAAACAGGATTCCTTGCAACTGCAGCTACAAATTTATCTGGCGCCTGTTGAAAAAGAATTAGCAGGAAAAATGAGAATTTATGACTAGGTGTTCAGAACGAAGAAAAAAAATTGAAGACTAAAGTAAGTACTTGGCCAATCAAGTGAGTGGTCAGAAATCCACCATGAGAACCACCTAACAGTGTTATTCTTGATGCATCTGCAAATCCCATGTCAATGGCGTAATCAACAGCTGTAAGCACATCTTGCACGTCCTGTAGCACATAAGTTAGGCTGTTTTCAGATCCATGAAGAAGAGATAGCGGGATAGATAGAAAGAAGAAAAATCAAACTGCAGGTTGCATACATACTTGCGAACAAACTTTCCTAGGAAGATACTGCAAAGCATCCTCACCAAATCCTAACGAACCCCTTTAATTGAACCACATTATACATCAAAGAAAAGTTAGATTCATGAGAACTATAGCACAAGCTTGATGCACTGGTGGAAAAATTGACAAGGCATAGAAGCTTAGCACCTGTAATTTACAATCAGCAGACTGTTTCCAATCGAGGAGAGATAAGCCAGGCTGTTGGAGAAGCTGGATGGAGAGAGAGAATGAGGGCCTCCATGAATAACAACGACTAGAGGATCACATTTGTCGCTCTTTGAAGATGATACATATATGGCTTCAATGGGTTTCTTGGCCCCTGCAATTGGTTGATTATGGATTAGTCATAACATGTATACAGGTACACGTGAACAAGATACACTAGCAGATAATCATATTGCATAATACAATCTCCTTTTTGGCATTGAAAGCAATGTCTTAAACTAAGTGTAAATTACCTTCGGTAAGATCTTCAGAAACACCACTTACTGGAATTTCCAGAATTTCGAACTGAAGAGATGAAAGTCCTAACATAACCTGAGATAATAGAATCATGTCAAAAACATCAACCAAACCAAAAATGGTGGTTGCAATATGATATACCTTGTCAGGGCATTTGAAGATTGGGCTTGAGATATTCAACCACTGCCATGAAAGTTTACCAGATCTGCTGAGAATTTTCTTCCCATACTTAATTTCAGGAACCTTCACTGGACTACTACACACTATTCACACAAAAAAATATCATATGTCTCAAGCTGCATGTGTTTAATGGGACAGTAAGTAATTAAAGATAATAAAAAATGTTCAACATGTTACCAGCGACAATATCATCACCGTCTAACGCCACGATATTCCATGAATGATTTGAATCACTAGGGCTGACCCGCGATACTTCCCCGCTGTAAAATTCTCATGATATTTATATCATTATTTTGTGGCAGCAGACCAGGTTTTAGAATTACACACCTATTGACAATTGTGCTGTACCTCAACAAATTCACGGCAAGAATTACTTGACAGCTGCGCCAAAAGGAACTCAATACGAGAGTTTGTTCGTCTGATAGCCATGGATCACTTAGAAGCCTGGAACTGTAGAGCCCTGGGAAACAACCATCCTCAGCATACTTCACTACCTGTATCTGCAGTATAAGATATATAGGCATATCAGAATCAGACAACAGAGAAGAACGAAAGATTTGTTTGGTTAGAATATATTAAAAGTTTTAGTCAGATAAATATCCATAAAATCTGACCACATTAAGAATATTTGTGGTTTCGGAAAAATTCCCATCACTAGGCCAGTTAATCCTGTGAAGTGATTCAGTTGCCCGATGTGCCCCAGAGTCAACAGCACTTTTTGAGGATAAAAACATAAGGAACTTCCCATCTTTGCTGAGAAAAGAAATTTGATACAGATGTAGTTAATGGTGAGAAGATCAAAACCAAACTTAATATCTGTTTACACAAGTTTTATAAGAAAGTCTCAGTTAGAAACAGAGTAACTAGAAAAACAAATGTTGGTTTCAAATGCATAAACATAAGGCAAGGAAAAGCGGTTTAAAACAGCAAGATCTGTTGAACGATGAGTAAAATTTTCTTTTCAATATAATTTTTGCTACATCTCAGCAAAGGTTATCGGAATATTATCAGTTGCAGTTTAAAATGCTAACCTGAACCGAGGAGAGAAACCACTGCTTATGCTCTTTGTCAGATTATATAGAGGATATGCTTCATTTTCGTTATTTCTAGAGGACAAGTAAACACCCAGAAGTTAAGACCATTTTAAGATTATGAATCCTCATGTGAATCAAATGCCACAAACTTACTTGGATTCATCTGAACATGATGATGACGTATCTGTAAACTTAGTTGTGTATATCGCACAAGGTCGGTTGGAGCAGTACTTAATACCAAGTTTTCTTTTACCTCCTGACCATCCCACAAAAACTAAATACTGATCTGAACCTTTACTGTTAGGACTCCAAATAACCTGTCCAACACTTAAAGATCTTGGAATTCCTTTGATAGGTTGGACTTCCCCACTGTCAAATCAAAAGCAAAGCATTTAACAAGAAGTGTCAGCCATCATTGAGGAGACCTTTTTTCTTTCTCAAGTATTAAATCAAGGGTAGCGAGACCTGTCAAGATTGATAACAAACATCGCAGGCTGCCTTTTTCCGGCATATGCTTCTCCCCACTCATCTTCCCAATCTCCTTGACCTTTCCAGCTTCCACAATCATCACCAAAGGAATCTCCTTTCTTATAACCCAGATGGTTAAAAGTAGGCTTAGACGGTAAAGGTTCCTCAGCAACATAAGCTACATGAGTCTCATCAGAGTTCCAAGAAATACCTTCAAACCTGCATTACACACAGCCTTATCATCTCTTCTACTCACCAGCAATTTTCACATCAAAACCAAAAAAAAGTTACCAATGCACTACCATCCATCAACGTATATAGAACCATGAACTTTCTGAGTAATATGAAACTCCTTCTCTAGCTGACACGAACTCCATATCTCAAACTGAGTAGGAGATTCTACATTTTCAGAATTCCGAACTACAAGAAGCTTCAGTCCTGATGGAGATGGAACAAAAGCTGAAACACCATTCATCTCAACTGGAAACGGAGACCAATGAAACTTCACAAACTCTCTACTCTCCTTGGAGATATGAGTTGACAGCAAAAACTTTCTCCTTTTGTTAGCCAAAAGATTTGCTTGACTCATAGCAAACATTAACTGAGAACCTACAGATATGAGTTGATAACAAAACTTGAACTTTCTCCAATTACACACTAAATTCATCACTGAACTAAGAGAAAAATAAAATTAAGTAGCCAATGAAATTGAGGGTACCAGAATCAGACTTAAAAATCCAAGCTTTGTCAATGTTGGGGATACACATGAACTCTTCGAGTAACTTCGATTGCGAAGAATCATACTCTTCCTCAAATCCAGAAGAATCCATAGACACGGTTCTCTAATTTCGTTTTCAACTGTGATGTGTAAAAACTAAACGTGTAGCTAAACAAAGAATTTTTTGATATTAACCCAAAATTTGAGATTAGATTAACGAAGGAAGAAGACGACGATGCGAGTGGAAAGTCAACATCACAAATCGTTGACCAACCTGAGTAATTTTTGTTTTGTATTCATTGTTTTTCCGATATACCTTGGTATTTAAGTAATAACCCATAATAAATTAATTATAATTAATCTGACCCCAAGTAAACTAAATTTAAACAATCTGACCCAAGAAA
>NW_006238720.1:5238-6163 GCF_000375325.1 Capsella rubella | reverse complement strand
GTTCTACGCAATGTTTCCGAGTTCTTAGCCCAATTGGGACCAAATTTCAACAAGTCTTTCTCCAAACTTCTAAACACTCTTCATCATGCTCTAGCACTTGTAATAAATCAAACATATTGTATTTTAACATATTCTAACCCAAAAAAACAGTAGACAGGCCATTTAATGCTTGAAAGCAATGGTTGTGTGTTCTTAGCCCATTTCGGCCCAAATTTCAGCAAGTCATTCTAAACTCTTCTAAACACTCTTCATGCATCTCTAGAACTTGTAATCAATCAAATTTAATGTATTCTAACCTATTCTAACCCCAAAGAACACTAAACAAGACATTTAGTGGTGCAACGCAATGTTTTCGAGTTCTTAGCCCATTTAGGACCAAATTTCAACAAGTCTTTCTCCAAACTTCTAAACACTCGTCATGATGCTCTAGCACTTGTAATCAATCAAAATTATTGTATTCTAACATATTCTAACCCCAAAAAACAGTAGACAAGACATTTAATTCTTGAAAGCAATGGTTGTGGGTTCTTAACCCATTTCGGCCCAAATTTCAGCAAGTCTTTCTACACTCTTCTAAACACTCTTCATGCATCTCTAGAACTTGCAATCAATCAAATTTGATGTACTCTAACCTATTCTAACCCCTAAGAACACTAAACAAGCCATTTAGTGGTTCAACGCAATGTTTCCGAGTTCTTAGCCCTTTTGGGACCAAATTTCAACAAGTCTTTCTCCAAACTTCTAAACACTCTTCATGATGCTCTAGCAGTTGTAATCAATCAAAATTATTGTATTCTAACATATTCTAACCCCAAAAAACAGTAGACAAGCCATTTAATTCTTGAAAGCAATGGTTGTGGGTTCTTAACCCATTTCGGCCCCAAATTTCAGCAAGTCTTTCTACACTCTTCTAAACACTCTTCAT
>NW_006238720.1:3591-5138 GCF_000375325.1 Capsella rubella | reverse complement strand
AACAAGTCTTTCTCCAAACTTCTAAACACTCGTCATGATGCTCTAGCACTTCTAATCAATCAAAATTATTGTATTCTAACATATTCTATCCCCAAAAAACAGTAGACAAACCATTTAATTCTTGAAAGCAATGGTTGTGGGTTCTTAACCCATTTCGGCCAAAATTTCAGCAAGTCTTTCTACACTCTTCTAAACACTCTTCATGCATCTCTAGAACTTGTAATCAATAAAATTTAATGTATTCTAACCTATTCTAACCCCAAAGAACACTAAACAAGACATTTAGTGGTTCAACGCAATGTTTCCGAGTTCTTAGCCCATTTGGGACCAAATTTCAACAAGTCTTTCTCCAAACTTCTAAATACTCTTCATGATCCTCTAGCACTTGTAATCAATCAAAATTATTGTATTCTAACATATTCGGACCCCAAAAAACATTAGAGAAGCCATTTAACGCTTGAAAGCAATGGTTGTGTGTTCTTAGCCCATTTCGGCCCAAATTTCAGCAAGTCATTCTAAACTCTTCTAAACAC
This sequence comes from Capsella rubella, assembly GCF_000375325.1. Classification (NCBI taxonomy): domain Eukaryota; kingdom Viridiplantae; phylum Streptophyta; class Magnoliopsida; order Brassicales; family Brassicaceae; genus Capsella; species Capsella rubella. Next base: position 4,605 of record NW_006238720.1, on the reverse strand, counting down.
TCTTCATGCATCCCTAGAACTTGTAATCAATCAAATTTAATGTATTATAACGGGAAAAATGTCATAAAAATCCCGAACTTTCAAATTTGGGACGATTTAATCCTGAACTTTAAAGAAGTCATTTTAATCACAAAGTTTTGTTGACTTTTCCGTAAAATAGCTATGTTTTGTTGACTTGACTTATTTAAGCATGACATTTAATTTTTGTTAAAAACTTGAAGCTGTGTTTAACTATCTGTGAGCTGCTTCTCTTTAGCCTAAATGACCATGTTTCTTAGACGACAAAACAATGTTGGAAGTCGTTTTCTTCCTCCATGGGTCCGCGCTATGGCAACAATTCAACAAGAAGTAAAGAGAATTTGTGGATTTTCTAGGGTTAGGGAGTTAGATTTGTGAATTATGAATCGATTCGGGATTTAGCTTCTTAGTTTGTTAAAAAACGTTGTTTTGTTGTTTGAAACGGAAGCAACTCAAGGATAGTTAACTCCGTCTTTGCAATTTTAAGAGAAACTAAATGTCGTGTTTAAATCGGCTAAGTCAACAAAACTTAGCTATTTTACGGAAAAATCAACAAAAATTTGTGATTAAAATGACTTCTTTAAAGTTCGGGATTAAATCGTCCCAAATTTGAAAGTTCGGGATTTTTATGACATTTTTCCCGTATTTTAACCTATTCTAACCCCAAATAACACTAAACAAGCCATTTAGCGGTGCAACGCAATGTTTTCGAGTTCTTAACCCATTTGGGACCAAATTTCAACAAGTCTTTCTCCAAACTTCTAAACACTCATCATGATGCTCTAGCACTTGTAATCAATAAAAATTATTGTATTCTAACATATTCTAACCCCAAAAAACAGTAGACAAACCATTTAATTCTTGAAAGCAGTGGTTGTGGGTTCTTAACCCATTTTGGCCCAAATTTCAGCAAGTCTTTCTACACTCTTCTAAACACTCTTCATGCATCTCTAGAACTTGTAATCAATCAAATTTAATGTACGTTAACCTATTCTA
>NW_006238720.1:2264-2556 GCF_000375325.1 Capsella rubella | reverse complement strand
TTAGTTGTTCTACGCGATGTTTCCGAGTTCTTAGCCCATTTGGGACCAAATTTCAACAAGTCTTTCTCCAAACTTCTAAACACTCTTCATGATGCTCTAGCACTTGTAATAAATCAAACATATTGTATTCTAACATATTCGGACCCCAACAAACAGTAGAAAAGCCATTTAACGCTTGAAAGCAATGGTTCTAGGTTCTTAACCCATTTCGGCCCAAATTTCAGCAAGTCTTTCTACACTCTTCTTAACACTCTTCATGCATCTCTAGAACTTGTAATCAATCAAATTTAAT
>NW_006238720.1:1141-2164 GCF_000375325.1 Capsella rubella | reverse complement strand
TTCTTAACCCATTTCGGCCCAAATTTCAGCAAGTCATTCTACATTCTTCTAAACACTCTTCATGCATCTCTAGAACTTGTAATCAATCAAATTTAATGTATTTTAACCTATTCTAACCTCAAAGAACACTAAACAAGCCATTTAGTGGTTCAACGCAATGTTTCCGAGTTCTTAGCCCATTTGGACCAAATTTCAACAAGCCTTTCTCCAAACTTCTAAACACTCTTCATGATGCTCTAGCAGTTGTTATCAATCAAACTTATTGTATTCTAACATATTTTAATCACAAAAACATTAATCAAGCCATTTAATGCTTAAAAGCAATGGTTGTGGGTTCTTAGCTCATTTCGGCCCAAATTTCAGCAAGTCTTACTACACTCTTCTAAACACTCTTCATGCATCTCTAGTACTTTTAATTAATCAAATTTAATTTATTCTAATATATTTATACCCCAAACAACACTAGACAAGCCATTTATTGGTTCAACGCAATGTTTCCGAGTTCTTAGCCCATTTTGGACCCAATTTCAACAAGTCTTTCTCCACACATCTAAACACTCTTCATGCATATCTAGCACTTGTAATCAATCAAAACTATTGTATTCTAACATATTCTAACCTCAAAATATACTAGACAAGCCATTTAATGCTTCAAAGCAATGGTTGTGGGTTCTTAGCCCATTTCGGCCCATATTTCAGCAAGTCTTTCTACACTCTTCTAAACACTTTTCATGCATTTGTAGAACTTGTAATTAATCAAATTTAATTTACTATAACCTATTCTAACCCCAAAGAACACTAAACAAGCCATTTAGTGGTTCAGCGCAATGTTTCCGAGTTCTTAGCCCATTTGGGACACTATTTCAACAAGTCTTTCTCCAAACTTCTAAACACTCTTCATGATGACCTAGCACTTGTAATCAACCAAACTTATTGTATTCTAACATATTCTAACCCCAAAAAACACTATACAAGCCATTTAATGCTTGAAAGCTATGATTGTGGGTTCTTAGCCCATTTCGG
>NW_006238720.1:335-1041 GCF_000375325.1 Capsella rubella | reverse complement strand
AACTTGTAATCATACAAATTTAATGTACTCTAACCTATTCTAACCCCAAAGAACACTAAACAAGCCATTTAGTGGTTCAACGCAATGTTTCCGAGTTCTTAACCCATTTGGGACCAAATTTCAACAAGTCTTTCTCCAAACTTCTAAATACTCTTCATGATTCTATAGCACTTGTAATCAACCAAAATTATTGTATTCTCACATATTCTAACCCCAAAAAACACTTTACAAGCCATTTAATCCTTGAAAGCAATGGTTGTGGGTTCTTAGCCTATTTCGGCCCAAATTTCAGCAAGTCTTTCTACAGTCTTCTAAACACTCTTCATGCATCTCTAGAACTTATAATCAATCAAATTTAATGTATTCTAACCTATTCTAACCCCAACCAACATTTAACAAGCCATTTAGTGGTGCATAGCAATGTTTCCGGGTTCTTAGCCAATTTGGGACCAAATTTCAACAAGTCTTTCTCCAAATTTCTAAACACTCTTCATGATGCTCTAGCAGTTGTAATCAATCAAACTTATTGTATTCTAACATATTTTAATCACAAAAACATTAATCAAGCCATTTAATGCTTGAAAGCAATGGTTGTGGGTTCTTAGCTCATTTCGGCCCAAATTTCAGCAAGTGTTTCTACACTCTTCTAAACACTCTTCATGCATCTCTAATACTTTTAATCAATCAAATTTAATGTATTCTAACA
>NW_006238720.1:0-235 GCF_000375325.1 Capsella rubella | reverse complement strand
AATTTCAGCAAGTCATTCTAAACTCTTCTAAACACTCTTCATGCATCTCTATAACTTGTAATCAATCAAATTTAATGTATTCTAACCTATTCTAACCCCAAAGAACACTAAACAAGACATTTAGTGGTTCAACGAAATGTTTCCGAGTTCTTAGCCCATTTGGGACCAAATTTCAACAAGTCTTTCTCCAAACTTCTAAACACTCGTCATGATGCTCTAGCACTTGTAATCAATC
>NW_006238721.1:7156-7739 GCF_000375325.1 Capsella rubella | reverse complement strand
ACAAATACTAGAGATGCATGAAAAGTGTTTTCAAGTATCGGAAATGACTTGTTGAAATTGGGTCTCAAATGGGCTAAGAACTCGGAAACATTGCATTGAACCACTAGATGACTTATCTAGTGTTGTTTGGGGTTAGAATATGTTAGAATACAATGAATTTGATTGATTACAAATGCTAGAAATGCATGACGAGTGTTTAGAAGTGTGTAGAAAGACTTGTTGAAATTAGGTCCCAAATGGGCTAAGAACTCGGATATATTGCAATGAACCACTAAAAGACTTATCTACTGTTTTTTGGAGTTAGAATATGTTAGAAAACAATACACTTGATTGATTACAAGTGCTAGAGAGGCATGAATAGTGTTTCAAGTATGGAGAAAGACGTGTTGAAATTGGGTCTCAAATGGGCTAAGAACTCGGAAACATTGCATTGAACCACTAAATTACTTATCTATTTTTGTTTGGGGTTAGAATATGTTAGAACACAATAAATTTGATTGATTACAAGTGCTAGAGATGCATGAAGAGTTTTTAGAAGTGTGTAGAAAGACTTGTTGAAATTGGGTCCCAAATGGGCTAAGAA
>NW_006238721.1:6011-7056 GCF_000375325.1 Capsella rubella | reverse complement strand
AATAAATTTGATTGATTACAAGTGCTAGAGATGCATGAAGAGCTATTAGAAGTGTGTAGAAAAATTTGTTGAAATTGGGTCCCAAATGGGCTAAGAACTCGGAAACATTGCGTTGAACCACTAAATGACTTATCTAGTGTTGTTTGGGTTTAGAATATGTTAGAATACAATGAATTTTATTGATTACAAATGCTAGAGATGCATGAAGAGTGTTTAGAAGTGTGTAGAAAGACTTGTTGAAATTGGGTCCCAAATGGGTTAAGAACTCGGAAATATTGCGTTGAACCACTAAATGACTTATCTAGTGTTTTTTGGGGTTAGAATATGTTAGAATACAATGAATATGATTGACTACAAGTGCAAGAGATTCATGAAGACTGATTTGAAGTGTGTAGAAAAACTTGTTGAACTTGGGTCCCAAATGGGCTAAGAACTCGGAAACATTGCGATGAATCACTAAATGACTTATCTACTGTTTTTTGGGGTTAGAATATGTTAGAAAATAATACACTTGATTGAGTCCAAGTGCTAGAGAGGCATTAATAGTGTTTTCAAGTATGCAGAAAGACTTGTTGAAATTGGGTCCTAAATGGGCTAAGAAGTCGGAAACATTGCTTTGAACAACTAAATGACGTATCTAGTGTTGTTTGGGGTTAGAATATGTTAGAATACAACGAATTTGATTGATTACAAATACTAGAGATGCATGAATAGTGTTTTCAAGTATCGAGAATGACTTGTTGAAATTGGGTCTCAAATCGGCTAAGAACTCGGAAACATTGCATTGAACCACTAAATGACTTATCTAGTGTTGTTTGGGGTTAGAATATGTTAGAACACAATAAATTTGATTGATTACAAGTGCTTGAGATGCATGAAGAGTGTTTTGAAGTATGGAGAAAGACTTGTTGAAATTGGGTCCAAAATGGGCTAAGAACTCGGAAACATTGCGTTGAACCACTAAATGAATTATCTAGTGTTGTTTGGGGTTAGAATATGTTAGAATACAATGAATTTGATTGATTACAAATGCTAGAGATGCATG
>NW_006238721.1:5183-5735 GCF_000375325.1 Capsella rubella | reverse complement strand
GGGGTTAGAATATGTTAGAATACAACGAATTTGATTGATTACAAATACTAGAGATGCATGAAGAGTGTTTTCAAGTATCGAGAATGACTTGTTGAAATTGGGTCTCAAATCGGCTAAGAACTCGGAAACATTGCATTGAACCACTAAATGACTTATCTAGTGTTTTTGGGGTTAGAATATGATAGAATACAATAAATTTGATTGATTACAAGTGCTAGAGATGCATGAAGAGTTTTTAGAAGTGTTTAGAAGTGTGTAGAAAGACTTGTTGAAATTGGGTCCCAAATGGGCTAAGAACTCGGAAATATTGCGTTGAACCACTAAATGACTTATCTAGTGTTTTTGGGGTTAGAATATGTTAGAATACAATGAATATGATTGACTACATGTGTAAGAGATTCATGAAGACTGCTTTGAAGTGTGTAGAAAAACTTGTTGAAATTGGGTCCTAAATGGGCTAAGAAGTCGGAAACATTGCGTTGAACAACTAAATGACTTATCTAGTTTTGTTTGGGGTTAGAATATGTTATAATACAACGAATTTGATTAATT
>NW_006238721.1:3550-5083 GCF_000375325.1 Capsella rubella | reverse complement strand
GGTTAGAATATGTTAGAATACAATGAATTTGATTGATTACAAATGCTAGAGATGCATGAAGAGTGTTTAGAAGTGTGTAGAAAGACTTGTTGAAATTGGGTACTAAATGGGCTAAGAACTCGGAAATATTGCGTTGAACCACTAAAAGACTTATCAACTGTTTTTGGGGTTAGAATATGTTAGAAAACAATACACTTGATTGATTACAAGTGCTAGAGATGCATGAATAGTGTTTTCAAGTATGGAGAAAGACGTGTTGAAATTGTGTCTCAGATTGGCTAAGAACTCGGAAACATAGCATTGAACCACTAAATGACTTATCTAGTGTTGTTTGGGGTTAGAATATGTTAGAACACAATAAATTTGATTGATTAAAAGTGCTAGAGATGCATGAAGAGTGTTTTGAAGTATGGAGAAAGACTTGTTGAAATTGGGTCTAAAATGGGCTAAGAACTCGGAAACATTGCGTTGAACCACTAAATGACTTATCTAGTATTGTTTGGGGTTAGAATATGTTAGAATACAATGAATTTGATTGATTACAAATGCTAGAGATGCATGAAGAGTTTTTAGAAGTGTGTAGAAAAATTTGTTGAAATTGGGTCCCAAATGGGCTAAGAACTCGGAAACATTGCGTTGAACCATTAAATGACTTATCTAGTGTTGTTTGGGGTAAGAATATGTTGGAAAACAATAACTTTGATTGATTATAAGTGCCAGAGATGCATGAAGAATTTTTAGAAGTGTGTAGAAAAATTTATTAAAATTGGGTCACAAATGGGCTAAGAACTCGGAAACATTCCGTTGAACCACTAAATGACTTATCTAGTGTTCTTTGGGGTTAGAATATGTTAGAATACAATGAATTTGATTGATTACAAATGCTAGAGATGCATGAAGAGTGTTTAGAAGTGTGTAGAAACACTTGTTGAAATTGGGTCCCAAATGGGCTAAGAAATCGGAAATATTGCGTTGAACCACTAAATGACTTATCTAGTGTTTTTTGGGGTTAGAATATGTTAGAATACAATGAATATGATTGACTACAAGTGCAAGAGATTCATGAAGACTGCTTTGAAGTGTGTAGAAAAACTTGTTGAACTTGGGTCCTAAATGGGCTAAGAAGTCGGAAACATTGCGTTGAACAACTAAATAACTTATCTAGTGTTGTTTGGGGTTAGAATATGTTAGAATACAACGAATTTGATTAATTAAAAATACTAGATATGCATGAAGAGTGTTTTCAAGTATCGAGACTGACTTGTTGAAATTGGGTCTCAAATGGGCTAAGAACTCGGAAACATTGCATTGAACCACTAAATGACTTATCTAGTGTTGTTTGGGGTTATAATATGTTAGAACACAATAAATTTGATTAATTACAAGTGATAGAGATGCATGAAGAGTTTTTAGAAGTGTGTAGAAAAATTTGTTGAAATTGAGTCCCAAATGAGCTAAGAAGTCGGAAACATTGCGTTGAACAACTAAATGACTTATCTAGTGTTGTTTGGGGTTAGAATATGTTAGAATACA
>NW_006238721.1:1193-1717 GCF_000375325.1 Capsella rubella | reverse complement strand
AAAACAATAACTTTGATTCATTACAAGTGCTAGAGATGCATGAAGACTTTTTAGAAGTGTGTAGAAAAATTTGTTGAAATTGGGTCCCAAATGGGCTAAGAACTCGGAAACATTGCGTTCAACCACTAAATGACTTATCTAGTGTTGTTTGGGCTTAGAGTATGTTAGAATACAATGAATTTGATTGATTAGAAATGCTAGAGATGCATGAAGAGTGTTTAGAAGTGTGTAGAAAGACTTGTTGAAATTGGGTCATAAATGGGTTAAGAACTCGGAAATATTGCGTTGAAACACTAAAAGACTTATCAACTGTTTTTGTGGTTAGAATATGTTAGAAAACAATACACTTGATTGATTACAAGTGCTAGAGATGCATGAATAGTGTTTTCAAGTATGGAGAAAGACGTGTTGAAATTGGGTCTCAGATGGGCTAAGAACTCGGAAACATTGCATTGAACCACTAAATGACTTATCTAGTGTTGTTTGGGGTTAGAATATGTTAGAACACAATAAATTTGATTGAT
>NW_006238721.1:0-1086 GCF_000375325.1 Capsella rubella | reverse complement strand
AATGACTTATCTAGTGTTTTTTGGGGTTAGAATATGTTAGAATACAATGAATATGATTGACTACATGTGCAAGAGATTCATGAAGACTGCTTTGAAGTGTGTAGAAAAACTTGTTGAAATTGGGTCCTAAATGGGCTAAGAAGTCGGAAACATTGCGTTGAACAACTAAATGACTTATCTAGTGTTGTTTGGGGTTATAATATGTTAGAATACAACGAATTTGATTGATTACAAATACTAGAGATGCATGAAGAGTGTTTTCAAGTATCGAGAATGACTTGTTGAAATTGGGTCTCAAATGGGATAAAAACTCGGAAACATTGCATTGAACCACTAAATGACTTATCTAGTGTTGTTTGGGGTTAGAATATGTTAGAACACAATAAATTTGATTGATTACAAGTGCTAGAGATGCATGAAGAGTTTTTAGAAGTGTGTATAAAAATTTGTTGAAATTGGGTCCCAAATGGGCTAAAAAGTCGGAAACATTGCGTTGAACAACTAAATGACTTATCTAGTGTTGTTTGGGGTTATAATATGTTAGAACACAATAAATTTGATTGATTACAAGTGCTAGAGATGCATGAAGAGTGTTTTGAAGTATGGAGAAAGACTTGTTCAAATTGGGTCCAAAATGGGCTAAGAACTCTGAAACATTGCGTTGAACAACTAAATGACTTATCTAGTGTTGTTTAGGGTTAGAATATGTTAGAATACAATGAATTTGATTGATTACAAATACTAGAGATACATGAAGAGTGTTTAGAAGTGTGTAGAAAGACTTGTTGAAATTGGGTCCCAAATGGGCTAAGAACTCGGAAATATTGTGTTGAACCACTAAATGACTTATCTAGTGTTTTTTGGGGTTAGAATATGTTAGAATACAATGAATATGATTGACTACAAGTGCAAGAGATTCATGAAGACTGCTTTGAAGTGTGTAGAAAAACTTGTTGAACTTGGGTCCTAAATGGGCTAAGAAGTCGGAAACATTGCGTTGAACAACTAAATGACTTATCTAGTGTTGTTTGAGGTTATAATATGTTAGAATACAACGAATTTGATTGATTACAAATACTAGAGATG
>NW_006238722.1:0-5704 GCF_000375325.1 Capsella rubella | reverse complement strand
AGTGAGAAGAAGACTTGTTGAAATTTGGTCTCAAATGGGATAAGAACCCAAAACCATTGCTTTGAGGCAGTGAATGGCTTGTATAAAGTTATTTTGGGTTAAAATATGTTATAATACAATGAATTTGATTGATTACAAGTGCTAGAAATGCATGAAGAATGTTTAGAAGTGAGAAGAAAAATTTGTTGAAATTTGGTCTCAAATGGGATAAGAACCCAAAACCATTGCTTTGAGGTAGTGAATGGCTTGTATAAAGTTACTTTCGGTTAGAATATGTGATAATACAATGAATTTGATTGATTACAAGTGCTAGAGATGCATGAAGAATGTTTAGAAGTGAGAAGAAACACTTGTGGATATTTGGTCCCAAATGGGATAAGAACCCAAAACCATTGCTTTGAGGCAGTGAATGGCTTGTATAAAGTTATTTTGGTTTAAAATATGTTATAATACAATGGATTTTATTGATTACAAGTGCTAGAGATGCATGAAGAATGTTTAGAAGTGAGAAGAAAGACTTGTTGAAATTTGGTCTCAAATGGGATAAGAACCGAAAACCATTGCTTTCAGGCAGTGAATGGCTTGTATAAAGTTATTTTTGATTAGAATATGATATAATACAATGAATTTGATTGATTACAAGTGCTAGACATGCATGAAAAATGTTTAGAAGTGAGACGAAAGACTTGTTGAAATTTGGTCTCAAATGGGATAAGAACACAAAACCATTGCTTTGAGGCAGTGAATGGATTGTATAAACTTATTTTGGGGTAGAATATGTTATAATACAATGAATTTGATTGATTACAAGTGCTACAGATGCATGAAGAATGTTTAGAAGTGAGAAGAAAGACCTATCGATATTTGGTCCCAAATTGGATAAGAACCCAAAACCATTGTTTTGAGGCAGTGAATGGCTTGTATAAAGTTATTTTGGGTTAGAATTGTAAGATATTAGGTAATCTCCGTGAGGAGGCTAATCTCATATATCATCAATATATATAGAGTGTACAATTAGGGTTATGTGTATCGAGTATATTCTATACAAGAGACTAATAGGAATATTTCCATATCTATTCTATCACTCCCCCACAGTCGGAGCATGAGGAGGGCGAATGCTCAGGCTGGAGCGAAAGTCAAGAAACAGAGGAGAAGGAAGGCCTTTAGTGAAGATATCGGCATACTGATGAGCAGAGGGGACATGGAGAACACGTATTTGTCCAAGACCAACTTTCTCCCGGACGAAATGAATATCGATCTCTATATGCTTGGTACGTTGATGTTTAACCGGGTTCGAAGAAAGATATACGGCACTGATGTTGTCACAATACACCACGGTTGCCCGATTGAGAGGAACATGAAGTTCAAGAAACAAGTTACGTAGCCAAGTAGCCTCCGAGACTGCATTAGCAACGCCTTTGTATTCAGCTTCGGCACTGGAACGAGAGACTGTCGGTTGACGTTTGGAGGACCAAGAGATTAAATTATCGCCGAGAAAAATGCAAAAACCAGAAGTAGACCTTCTTGTAGATGGACATCCGGCCCAATCAGCGTCGGAATAGGCGGTGAGAGTAGAGTTGGTGGTGGGAGAGAGATATTCAGCATCCGAATAGGCCGTGAGAGAGGTGGAGGAGTTCTTGTAGAAGTGGAGGCCGTGAGTGAGAGAGCCTTGCAGGTAACGAAGAATCCGCTTCAGTGCATTGAAATGAGACTCTCGTGGATCGTGCATGAAGAGACAAACTTGTTGTACAGCAAAAGAAATGTCCGGTCGCGTGAATGTCAAGTATTGTAGCGCACCGGCGAGACTACGATACAAGGTGGGATCTTCAACCGGTGGTCCCGCATCCGCAGCTAACTTGCCTTGTGTATCGACCGGGGTGAGACAAGGTTTGCAATTACTCATTCCAGCACGGGCAATAATATCAGAGGCATAGTTGCGTTGATGAAGGAAGAGGCCGTTGGCATCGCGGGTGAAAGTGATACCGAGAAAGTGATGTAGTTGTCCGAGATCCGTCATTTCGAATTCCTTGTTGAGCGAGTGAATGATCGTGTCAAGGAGAGGAGTCGAAGAAGCGGTGAGTGCAATGTCATCGACATAGAGGAGGAGATAAGCCATGTCAGCGCCGCGTTTGAGGACAAAGAGAGACGGGTCCGAGATACTTTGCTTGAAACCAATTTGTTTTGCATAATTAGCAAAGCGAGTATTCCAAGCTCGGGGTGCCTGCTTAAGACCGTATAATGACCTGCGCAAGAAACAAACGTGATTTGGTTTAAGGGGATCAACATAGCCGGCTGGTTGGTGCATATACACGACTTCGTCCAGATCGCCATTGAGAAAGGCGTTCTTGACGTCTAGCTGTCGAATAGGCCAATCACGTGTAACGGCAAGATGAAGAACCGAGCGAATAGTAGCGGGTTTGACCACGGGGCTGAACGTCTCGTCACAATCAACACCAAGCTCCTGTGATTTTCCATTCGCCACCAACCGGGCTTTGTAGCGAGCCAAACTTCCATCTGCATGAAACTTATGTTTGAACAGCCACAGAGAACGAATCACATTAGTATTAAGCGGTCGTGGAACAAGGATCCAAGTGCCATTCTTAATCTGAGCATTGTATTCCTCATTCATGGCGTGATGCCAAAATAGATCTTTTGCGGCCTGAACATGAGAAGAAGGAACAGGGGAAATAGTATTAGCATGAAGAGTAAAGCGAGTTTGAGGCTTAGTGATGCCACTTTTGCTGCGAGTGGTCATGGAGTGAGTTGGTGGAGGCGGGTTTGGAGGAGGCACAACAGGAAGCATAGTTTGAGGAGGAGTGGGAGGAGCGGTGGGAAGAGATGTAGAAATAGGAGGTAGGGGAGCCGAGACTGAAGTGGTGGTTGGAATTGTAGAATTTCGCGGTTGTGAAAATGGAAAAACGGCTTCATCAAAAAGGACATGACGAGAGAGAATGATTTTCTGTGTGGATAGATCAAGACATCTGTAACCACGATGATTAGAGGGATAACCAAGAAAAACACAAGGTGTAGAACGAGGAGCAAGTTTGTGAGGAGAAGTAGGAAGCAAATTAGGATAACAAAGACAACCAAAAATGCGGAGATGAGAGTAGGATACCGGTCTTTGGAACAGTTTAGTGTAGGGAATCGTATTATCAATTGTTGATGACGGAGCAATGTTCAGCAGATATACCGCCGTGTGGAGCGCTTCGACCCAATAAGAGGAGGGCATACTTGCTTGAACTAACAGTGTGCGAACAAGGTTATTGATGGTGCGTAACATCCGCTCGGCTTTCCCGTTTTGCTGGGAAGTGTGTGGGCATGAGAAGCGGATTGTTATACCCTCTGAGGCCAAGTAATTTAGGAGCATGCGGTTGTTGAATTCTCCCCCATTGTCACATTGTAGAGACTTGATATTGCAATGGAATTGCGTCTTCACATAGGTTGAAAAATGGAGATATCTGCTGAACGTATCGCTCTTGTGTTTGAGTGGGTAAATCCAGACAAACTGTGAAAAATGGTCAAGAAACAAGAGATAATATTTGATTCCACTTAAACTGAGAATAGGAGAAGTCCAAAGATCCGAGTGAATAATATCAAAAGGTTTGGAAACAATAGTATTAGAAGACAAAAAAGGAAGTCTAGTATGTTTTCCAAGTTGACAAGCATGACAGACATTTTGAGGTTTATGAAACGAGATAGAAGACGAAGAAGAAGCAAGTTGACGATGAGACGCACTACTAAGGTGACCAAGACGTTTATGCCACACGTCACTTGGCGGTGTCAATGCCGTGAGAGCATGTGGAGAGTAAATTGGCTTGGGAGGAACCACCGAGTAGAGCGGGCCTGGGCTATCACATCGGAGAAGCTTGGTCCGAGTGGGAAGATCCTTAATGGAAAAACCAAAGGGGTCAAATTCAAGAGAGCAATTATTGTCGGTAACAAAACGACGGACAGAAATCAAGTTCTTAACGATGGAAGGGCACACAAGAATATTTTTAAGTTGAAAAGGTCGAGGAGAAGAAGGGAGAGTACCATGACCAACAAGAGTGACAGGCGCAAGAGATCCATTACCAACAGTAATCATTGGAAGTGTGCTCATATTAAGAATAGAACTTAGATTACCTTGATCATTGGTGACGTGATTCGTTGCTCCAGTGTCCATGACCCAGTCGCCAGTAGAAGGGTCTTGCAACGTCATGGTGTTGAAAGCATGAGCAAGAGCGGTTGGAACATATGCAGAGTTGTCGGGATATGCAGTTGGTGAGAAAGCGGGTCCTTGAGCAAGGTGAGCGGCAGCGTGTGGTGGGGAAGGGTGTGCACCAAGGATACCCGAAGTCTGGCTGGATTGAGGTGGTGGCGTGTGGTGAGGAGGACGATACATATGGGGATACGGTGTAGTGACATAATACGGAGGGTGTGTCGGACCATATGAGTAAGAAAATGGAACTTGTGGAGTTCCATAGTGCCAATTGGACTGAGAAGAAGGCCAATAGCTATTGTTGTAGCGACCACGTCCGCCACGGTTGTTACGGTCTCCACGGCCACGACCACGTCCGCCACGAGAAGAAGAGCCGGACTGATGTTGCTGACGAGAGCTGGGATCCGACGAGGTGAACAGCACGTCTGGAGAAGAAGGTTGATGCGAGGTAGTTGGGGTGACACGGTGTTGTTTGGAGAGACGGTCTTCTTCCATGATCAGCATCGAGCGAGCTGTCGAGAACGTGGGGAACGGTTCGCGATGTTTGATCACGTTGATGATGCTATCAAACTTATCGCTTAAGCCGTTGAGAAGATGGAGCACAAGACCACGATCAGACACAGGAGAATCAATATTAGCAAGGAGATCAGACAGATTCTTCAGCTTTTTGCAGTAGTCATGAACGCTTCGGTCGCCAATGGTGATTGTGCGAAGCTCGTTCTCCAGTTGAAGAGCTCTAGCCTCTTTGTTGTCACGAAACAAAGCTTCAATCGTGAGCCACAAGTCACGAGCCGAGCACTTCGCTTTCAGAACCGTGTCAAGAATTGACTCCGAGATAGTACCGTAGATCCACATTTTGACAAGTCCATCACGTTCTTTCCAGACTGTTTCAGTGTCTGGAGAGGGAAGAGACGATCCATTGAGATGGCCAAGAACACCGTAACAGAGACAATGGGTCTCGAAAAGCTCACGCCACTTATCATAATTCAGTTTCTCCATGTCGAGAACGATGGGAACGTATGCTCGAATTTGAGAGATGCCAAAGGGCTTGTCATTGGAAGAGGAAGTTGGAGTAGACATGAAGAAGACACGAAGAGAGAAGAGAGAGAAGGAGAAAGAAGAGAGCGGAGCTGGATCAGTTGTGCGGCTAGGGTTGAGAAAGAAACCTAGTGCTCTGATACCATGTAAGATATTAGGTAATCTCCGTGAGGAGGCTAATCTCATATATCATCAATATATATAGAGTGTACAATTAGGGTTATGTGTATCGAGTATATTCTATACAAGAGACTAATAGGAATATTTCCATATCTATTCTATCAAGAATATGTTATAATACAATGATTTTGATTGATTACAAGTGCTAGACATGCATGAAAAATGTTTAGAAGTGAGAAGAAAGACTTGTCGAAATTTGGTCTCAAATGGGATAAGAACCCAAAACCATTGCTTTGAGGCAGTGACTGGCTTGTATAAAGTTATTTTGGGTTAGAATATGTTATAATA
>NW_006238723.1:10711-11272 GCF_000375325.1 Capsella rubella | reverse complement strand
AAGACTTGTTCTAATTGGGTCCCAAATGGGCTAAGAACTCGGAAACATTGTGTTGAACCACAAAAAGACTTATCTAGTGTTGTTTGGGGTTGGAATATGTTATAATACAATAAATTTAATTGATTACAAGTGCTAGAGATGCATGAAGAGTGTGTAGATGTGTTGAGAAAGACATGTTGAAATTGGGTCCCAAAATAGGGCTAAGAACTACGGAAAACATTCGTTGAACCACTAAATGACTTATCTAGTGTTGTTTGGGGTTAGAATATGTTAGAATACAATAAATTTGATTGATTTCAAGTGATATAGATGCATGAAGAGTGTTTAGAAGTGTGGAGAAAGACTTGTTGAAATTTGGGTCCCAAATGGGTTAAGAACTCGGAAACATTGCGTTTAACCACTAAATGACTTATCTAGTGTTGTTTGGGGTTAGAATATGTTAGAATACAATAAATTTGATTGATTGCAAGTGCTATAGATGCATGAAGAGTATTTAGAAGTGTGGAGAAAGACTTGTTGAAATTTGGGTCCCAAATGGGCTAAAAACTCGGAAACATTGCG
>NW_006238723.1:10401-10611 GCF_000375325.1 Capsella rubella | reverse complement strand
GTGCTGTTTTGGGTAAGCATATGTTAGAATACAATATATTTGATTGATTACAAGTGCTATAGAGGCATGAAGAGTATTTAGATGTGTGGAGAAAGACTTGTTGAAATTGGGTCCCAAATGGGCTAAGAACTCGGAAACATTGTGTTGAACCATTTAATGGCTTGTCTAGTGCTGTTTTGGGTATTAATATGTTAGAATATAATAAATTTT
>NW_006238723.1:9420-10301 GCF_000375325.1 Capsella rubella | reverse complement strand
TGAACCACTTAATGGCTTTTCTAGTGCTGTTTTGGGTAAGAATATGGTATAATACAATATATTTGATTGCTTACAAGTGCTATAAAGGCATGAAGAGTATTTAGAAGTGTGGAGAAAGACTTGTTGAAATTGGGTCCCAAATGGGCTAAGAACTCGGTAACATTGTGTTGAACCATTTAATGGCTTGTCTAGTGCTGTTTTGGGTATTAATATGTTAAAATATAATAAATTTTATTTATTACAAGTGCTAGAGATACATGAAGAGTTTTTAGATGTGCTGAGAAAGACTTGTTAAAATTGGGTCCCAAATGGGCTAAGAACTTGGAAACATTGCGTTAAACCACTTAATGGCTTGTCTAGTGCTGTTTTGGGTAAGAATATGTTAGAATACAATATATTTGATTGATTACAAGTGCTAGAGATGCATGATGAGTGTTTAGATGTGTTGAGAAAGACTTGTTGAAATTGGGTCCCAAATGGTCTAAGAACTCGGAAACATTGCGTTGAACCGCTAAATAAATTATCTAGTGTTGTTTGGGGTTAGAATATGTTAGAATACAATAAACTTGATTGATTACAAATGCTATAGATACATGAAGAGTATTTAGTAGTGTGGAGAAAGACTTGTTGAAATTGGGTCCCAAATGGGCTAAGAACTCGGAAACATTGCGTTAAACCACTTAATGACTTATCTAGTGTATTTAGGGTTAGAATATGTTAGAATACAATAAACTTGATTGATTACAAGTGCTATAGATACATGATGATTATTTAGATGTGTTGAGAAAGACTTGTTGAAATTGGGTCCCAAATGGGCTAAGAACTCGGAAACATTGTGTTGAACAACAAAATGACTTATCTAGTGTTGTTTGGGGTTAGAA
>NW_006238723.1:8300-9292 GCF_000375325.1 Capsella rubella | reverse complement strand
AACCACTAAATGAGTTATCTAGTGTTGTTTGCGGTTAGAATATTTTAGAATACAATAAATTTGATTGATTGCAAGTGCTATAGATGCATGAAGAGTATTTAGAAGTGTGGAGAAAGACTTGTTGAAATTTGGGTCCCAAATGGGCTAAGAACTTGGAAACATTGCGTTGAACCACTTAATGGCTTGTCTAGTGCTGTTTTGGGTAAGAATATGTTAGAATACAATATATTTGATTGATTACAAGTGCTATAGAGGCATGCAGAGTATTTAGAAGTGAGGAGAAAGACTTGTTGAAATTGGGTCCCAAATGGGCTAAGAACTCGGAAACATTGTGTTGAACCATTTAATGGCTTGTCTAGTGCTGTTTTGGGATTAATATGTTAGAATATAATAAATTTTATTTATTACAAGTGCTAGAGATACATGAAGAGTTTTTAGATGTGTTGAGAAAGACTTGTTGAAATTGGGTCTCAAATAGGCTAAGAACTCGGAAACATTGCGTTGAACAACTAAATGACTTATCTAGTGTTGTTTGGGGTTAGAATATGTTAGAATACAATAAATTTGATTGATTTCAAGTGATATAGATGCATGAAGAGTGTTTAGAAGTGTGGAGAAAGACTTGTTGAAATTTGGGTCCCAAATGGGTTAAGAACTCGGAAACATTGCGTTTAACCACTAAATGACTTATCTAGTGTTGTTTGGGGTTAGAATATGTTAGAATACAATAAATTTGATTGATTGCAAGTGCTATAGATGCATGAAGAGTATTTAGAAGTGTGGAGAAAGACTTGTTGAAATTTGGGTCCCAAATGGGCTAAGAACTCGAGACATTGCGTTGAACCACTTAATGGCTTGTCTAATGCTGTTTTGGGTAAGAATATGGTAGAATACAATATATTTCATTGATTACAAGTGCTATAAAGGCATGAAGAGTATTTAGAAGTGTGGAGAAAGACTTGTTGAAATTGGGTCCCAAATGGGCTAAGAAC
>NW_006238723.1:7618-8200 GCF_000375325.1 Capsella rubella | reverse complement strand
GTAACATTGTGTTGAACCATTTAATGGCTTGTCTAGTGCTGTTTTCGGTATTAATATGTTAGAATATAATAAATTTTATTTATTACAAGTGCTAGAGATACATGAAGAGTTTTTAGATGTGTTGAGAAAGACTTGTTAAAATTGGGTCCCAAATGGGCTATGAACTAGGAAACATTGCGTTGAACCACTAAATGACTTATCTAGTGTTGTTTGGGGTTAGAATATCTTATAATACAATAGGTTTGATTGATTACAAGTGCTAGAGATGCATGAAGAGTGTTTAGATGTGTTGAGAAAGACTTGTTGAAATTGGGTCCCAAATGGGCTAAGAACTCGGAAACATTGTGTTGAACCATTTAATGGCTTGTCTAGTGCTGTTTTGGGTATTAATATGTTAGAATATAATAAATTTTATTTATTACAAGTGCTAGAGATACATGAAGAGTTTTTAGATGTGTTTAGAAAGACTTGTTAAAATTGGGTCCCAAATGGGCAAAGAACTCGGAAACATTGCCTTGAACCACTAAATGACTTATCTAGTGTTGTTTGGGGTTAGAATATGTTAGAATACAATAAATTTGA
>NW_006238723.1:7020-7518 GCF_000375325.1 Capsella rubella | reverse complement strand
GTTTGGGGTTAGAATATGTTAGAATACAATAAATTTGATTGATTTCAAGTGATATAGATGCATGAAGAGTGTTTAGAAGTGTGGAGAAAGACTTGTTGAAATTTGGATCCCAAATTGGTTAAGAACTCGGAAACATTGCGTTTAACAACTAAATGACTTATCTAGTGTTGTTTGGGGTTAGAATATGTTAGAATACATAAATTTGATTGATTGCAAGTGCTATAGATGCATGAAGAGTATTTAGAAGTGTGGAGAAAGACTTGTTGAAATTTGGGTCCCAAATGGGCTAAAAACACGGAAACATTGCGTTGAACCACTTAATGGCTTGTCTAGTGCTGTTTTGGGTAAGAATATGTTAAAATACAATATATTTGATTGATTACAAGTGCTATAGAGGCATGAAGAGTATTTAGAAGTGTGGAGAATGACTTGTTGAAATTGGGTCCCAAATGGGCTAAGAACTCGGAAACATTGTGTTGAACCACTAAAATGGCTTGT
>NW_006238723.1:3966-4219 GCF_000375325.1 Capsella rubella | reverse complement strand
GTCCAATGGGCTAAGAACTCGGAAAACATTGTAGTTGGTAGTCTCAGTGACTTATCTAGTGTTGTTTGGGGTTAGAATATGTTAGAATACAATAAATTTGATTGATTTCAAGTGCTATAGATGCAAGAAGAGTGTTTAGAAGTGTGCAGAAAGACTTGTTGAAATTTGGGTCCCAAATGGGCAAAGAACTCGGAAACATTGCGTTGAACCACTAAATGACTGATCTACTGTTGTCTGGGGTTAGAATATGTTA
>NW_006238723.1:2274-2645 GCF_000375325.1 Capsella rubella | reverse complement strand
TGTTGTTTGGGGTTAGAATATGTTAGAATACAATAAATTTGATTGGTAACAAGTGCTAAGGATGCATGAAAAGTGTTTAGATGTGTTGAGAAAGACTTGTTGAAATTGGGGCCCAAATGGGCTAAGAACTCGGAAACATTGTGTTGAACCACTAAAATGACTTATCTAGTGTTGTTTGTGGGTAGAATATATTAGAATACAATAAATTTGATTGGTAACAAGTGCTAAGGATGAATGAAAAGTGTTTAGAAGTGTGGAGAAAGACTTGTTGAAATTGGGTCCCAAATGGGCTAAGAACTCGGAAACATTGCGTTGAACCACTAAATGACTTATCTAATGTTGTTTGGGGTTAGAATATGTTAGAATATAAC
>NW_006238723.1:1265-1661 GCF_000375325.1 Capsella rubella | reverse complement strand
AACCACTAAATGACTTATCTAGTGTTTTTTGGGGTTATAATATGTTATAATACAATGAATTTGATTGATTACAAGTGCAAGAGATCCATGAAGAGTGCTTAGAAGTGTGTAGAGAAACTTGTTGAAATTGGGTCCAAAATGGGCTAAGAACTCGGAAACATTGCGTTGAACCACTAAATGACTTATCTAGTGTTTTTTGGGGTTAGAATATGTTAGAATACAATGAATTTGATTGATTTCAAATACTAGAGATACATGAAGAGTGTTTAGAAGTGTGTAGAAATACTTGTTGAAATTGGGTCCCAAATGGGCTATGAACTCGGAAATATTGCGTTGAACCACTAAATGACTTATCTAGTGTTTTTGGGGTTAGAATATGTTAGAATACAATAAATT
>NW_006238723.1:0-467 GCF_000375325.1 Capsella rubella | reverse complement strand
CTAGTGTTGTTTGGGGTGAGAATATGTTATAATACAATAAGTTTGATTGATTACAAGTGCTATAGATTCATGAAGAGTGTTTAGATGTGTTGAGATAGACTTGTTGAAATTGGGTACCAAATGGGCTAAGAAGTTGGAAACATTGTGTTGAACCACTAAATGACTTATCTAGTGTTGTTTAGGGTTAGAATATGTTATAATACAATAAGTTTGATTGATTACAAGTGCTAGAGATGCATGAAGAGTGTTTAGATGTGTTGAGAAAGACTTGTTGAAATTGGATCCCAAATGGGCTAAGAACTCGGAAACATTCGTTGAACCACTAAATGACTTATCTAGTGTTGTTTGGGGTTAGAATATGTTAGAATACAATAAATTTGATTGACTTCAAGTGATATAGATGCATGAAGAGTGTTTAGAAGTGTGGAGAAAGACTTGTTGAAATTTGGGTCCCAAATGGGCTAAGA
>NW_006238724.1:0-5734 GCF_000375325.1 Capsella rubella | reverse complement strand
TATTTTCGGTTAGAATATGTTATAATACAATGAATTTGATTGATTACAAGTGCTAGCGATGGATGAATAATGTTTAGAAGTGAGAAGAAAGACTTGTGGATATTTGTATTGAGCAAAAGGGTGTGCACTACTTCTTACCATGGATCAACCTTGTCCGTACGAGCGTCCGTACGAGTTAGCTTTGGGTCGTCCGTACGAGTTGTCCGTACGGGTCATCTTCGAATCATCACGGGCCAAACTGAAGTCATCTCGAGCCTTGCTGTTGTTGGGCCTTATACTCGCACCAAAGAAGTCTCTAGAAGCTGAAGCTCCTTGCTTGTGACCGTTGGAGCATTTACAAGTCAAAGGTCACATGTTTTGTTAAGAATAAGAGATGTCACTTTCACTTGGCAAGTTGTGCCGAAAATATCTTGTGTAGGTGTATAGTTTATTCATTTTGTAATGTCTATAAGTAGTTTGTACCTAGGATCCTAAAGAAGTAAGAAGAGAGACTTTCTCTTTCTCCAAAACCCTATTCTCGCATCTACACTCTATTCTCTCCATTCTTCTTCACTTCCGATTCTTCTTTTGCTCGTTCTCATTCTACATTCGATCCTAAACATAAATTCTTACATGGTATCAGAGCCAGGTTGCTCTTAATCGATTACTCTCTTCTTGTTCGTTTTGTTTCTCATCTCTAAACTTGTTAAACTCTTTCATTTATAAACCACTGCTTTAACCATCGGTCCTTTATTCTCACCATGGATACAATTAAAGCTTTGGTTCTTCCTACTACCCTCAAAGGAGGGAACTACTTGTTGTGGTCAAGAACCACCAAAACCGCATTATGCGGCCGAGGCCTTTGGAATCATATCTCAAAAGGAGAAGCGCCAAAGGAGACAACTACCAAAGATGGAAAGGAGACACTCCTCATCGATGAAGAAAAATGGTTTCAAGAAGACCAGACCGTTCTTGCCTACCTTCAAAGCTCGCTCGAAGCTTCTATTCTTGAGGCATATTCCTACTGCGAGACAGCAAAAGATCTATGGGATACCCTCCAAAAGGTTTATGGTGATCCTGCAAACCTCCATAGGGTCTTTGAAGTTAAGAAGGCCATCAACGAGTTAAGTCAAGGAGATATGGAGTTCAAACAACACTTTGGAAAGTTCAGATCTTTGTGGGCTGAACTCGAAATGCTGCGCCCAAGCTCTATAGATCCGGCTGTTCTTAATGAGCGACGAGAGCAAGACAAGCTCTTTGGCTTGCTACTTACCTTGAACCCGTGTTTTAATGGCCTCATCAAGCATATCCTAAGAGCGGAAAAGCTTCAAAGTCTTGAAGAAGTCTGCTCTCAAATTCAAAAAGAAGAAGGGTCCCTAGAACTCTTTGGAGGTAAAGGCGAGCTAGTCACAGCCAACAAGGGTGAACTCGCGACAGCCAACAAAGGATATTACAACAAGAATGATTCAAACAACAACAACAAGAGGGGGTCTTACAACTCACGGTGGTGCGACCATTGTAAGTTTAAAGGTCACACAAGAGAGACGTGTTGGAAGCTTAATCCCCATCTCCGACCGGAAGGAGGAAGGCAGGAGCCTCGAGCTCATGTAGCAACCGGTGAGCCCTCCGAGACTCAAGACAAACCTAATGAGGGAAACAGTGCAACATTGGCAGCATCTTCGGAGCTCGTGAGGAGATCTGACCTTGATGCACTCATTAAGGCCCTAAAGGAGTCCACCGGTAAAACTTATCACGCTCTTACAACTTCTAAACATACTAAACCCCTTATTGTAGATTCAGGAGCATCACATCATATGATTAGTGACTCTAGTCTCATTAGTGATATTAAACCAGCTGAAGGAAATGTCATTATAGCTAATGGATCTAAAGTACCGGTAAAAGGAATTGGAACTCTAGAACTGTTTAATAGGCATTCTAAAGCATTTTACATGCCTAATTTTACTTCTAATCTCTTATCCGTGAAAAAGGCAACTAGTGATCTTAATTGTTATGCAATTTTCGGGCCTAATGATGTATACTTTCAGGATATTAACACAAGCAAGATACTTGGTCAAGGAGGTACTAAGGATGATCTTTATGTGCTTGAGGATACTAAGTTTTCTACCCCTTTATCTACTTATCTTAGTTCTTTCCTTGCTAGTACTAATAATGCTATTTGGCATGCTCGTTTAGGCCATCCTCACTCTCGTGCTTTAAGACTTTTATTACCTAATGTTTCTTTTAAATCCGATGAATGTGAGGCTTGTATTCTTGGAAAACATTGCAAATCCGTGTTTCCAAAATCTAGTACTATTTATGAACAATGTTTTGATTTAATTCATTCGGATGTGTGGACTTCTCCTTGTCAATCTAGAGAAGGTCATAAGTATTTTGTTACTTTCATTGATGAAAAATCTAAGTTTACTTGGTTAACACTTCTTCCAACAAAAGTTAGGGTCCTTGAAGCTTTTATCAATTTTCAAACCTATGTTACTAACCACTATAATGCCAAGATTAAAATCTTAAGATCAGATAATGGTGGTGAATATACAAGTCAAGCTTTTAAACAACATCTCCTCAATCATGGGATCATCCACCAAACAAGCTGTCCTTACACCCCACAACAAAATGGAGTTGCGGAGAGAAAGAACCGACACCTTATGGAAGTGGCCCGGTCTATGATGTTTCACAACAATGTCCCTAAACGTTTTTGGAGTGATGCTGTTGCTTCCGCATGCTACTTAATCAATCGTACCCCCACAAAAGTATTACAAGATGTCTCTCCATATGAGGTACTAAACAAAATTAAACCTTCCATTAACCATTTACGGGTGTTTGGGTGTGTGTGCTATGTTTTAGTTCCAGGAGAGATGAGAAACAAGCTTGATGCAAAGAGTGTAAAAGGAATGTTCATCGGTTACTCCATTACACAAAAGGGATACAAATGCTATGTTCCGGAAACGAAACGTGTTCATGTGTCTCGGGATGTGAAATTCATCGAAACGAAAGGCTTCCATGATGAACGAAATTGGGAAGACATCCAAGACTTAGCTTGCTCCTCTTCGGACAGAGCTACTAACCTCAAGATCCTTCTCGAACGCCTTGGTGTCACCAACAAAGATGTGCCACCTTCACCCACTACACACGATCAAGATTCGGATAACATGACTCATGGGGAAGAAGTTATTAATGATGACATATCACTCGACGAGAATGGAAACCAAGATGAGGAACCACAACATTCCGAAGAGATCATTCCACCACAAGCAAGTGATAATGATGTCCCGGAGGAGCCCATTCCATTAAGGCGAAGCCAACGGATACGGTCGCATCCGGATACATGGAAACACAACCGCGTCTACTACAACAACAATGCGGTAGCTCACCCCATCCAAGCCGTGTGCACTCTTGCCCATCTTCCACCGGAACACCAAGCCTTCCTTACCCAAATTGATGCACATTGGATTCCCCAAACTTATGACGAGGCCAAAGAACATAAAGTTTGGCGAGATGCGATCGCCGACGAGACGAAGGCCATGGAAGTCAACAACACATGGGATGAGGCACCTCTTCCCCGTGGCAAGAAGGCGGTCACTTCCCGGTGGTTATTCACTATCAAGTACAAGAGTGACGGGGGGATAGAACGCTACAAAGCGAGGCTTGTGGCTAGAGGGTTCACACAAACATATGGCGAGGACTATCTAGACACATTTGCTCCCGTTGCAAAACTTCACACGGTAAGGGTTGTGCTCTCCTTAGCTACTAACTTGAAATGGGATCTTTGGCAGATGGATGTTAAGAATGCGTTTCTCCAAGGAGAACTCGAAGATGAAGTTTACATGAAGCCACCTCCGGGACTAGAAAACACCATAACTCCGGGAAATGTATTCAAACTTAAGAAAGCCATCTACGGGTTAAAACAATCGCCAAGAGCTTGGTACCACAAGCTAAGTACTACATTGCTTGAAAGAGGGTTCAAACGGTCCGAGGCCGATCATACTCTATTCACCATTCAAAGCCAAGAAGGTATTATAGTCATTCTCGTTTATGTAGATGATATTATCATCTTCGGGGATGACAAGGTAGGTATTCAAAGTACTAAGGAGTTTCTAAAATCTGTATTTGATATTAAAGATTTAGGTGAACTCAAATATTTCCTTGGGATAGAAGTTTGTAGATCAAAGGAAGGTCTCTTCTTATCTCAAAGGAAATACGCACTTGACTTGTTGAATGAAGCAGGGAAACTAGGAGCTAAACCAGCCAACACTCCTCTTGAAGATGCATATAAGACTAAGGGGGAGCATGAGAATGAACCGTTTGACGATGCACCTCAATACCGTCGCATGGTCGGTAAGCTTATATACTTAATTATCACGCGACCTGACATATGTTATGCGGTGAATCAGGTAAGCCAACACATGAAAGCTCCTACGACACATCATTGGAACATGGTCAACCGGATCTTGAAATATATCAAAGGATCCCCGGGGCAAGGAATTTGGATGGGAAGCAACGGGAACACCGAATTGGTAGGCTATTGTGATGCGGACTATGCGGGTGATCGAAGTGATAGGCGGTCTACAACCGGATATTGCACATTCATAGGAGGGAACCTAGTCACATGGAAAAGTAAGAAGCAAAAGGTGGTATCACTTTCAAGCGCTGAATCCGAGTATAGAGCTATGAGAAAGCTCACGACCGAGTTAATGTGGCTCAAAGCGCTTCTCAAGGATCTTGGTATTGAGTCATCTAAACCGATCACAATGCATTGTGATAATGAAGCAGCCATCCACATCGCATCAAATTCAGTATTTCATGAACGAACAAAGCATATAGAGGTAGATTGTCATAAAGTCCGAGAGCAAATCAAACTTGGAGTTGTCCTTCCTTGTCATACCGAGAGCTCCGAGCAACTTGCAGATGTGTTTACCAAGGCAGCTGATGTAAAGACATGTGAGTATATTCATGACAAGCTCGGACTTAGAGACCTCACCACACCATGAGTTTCTTGGTTCGATCCCACACTCTTTTTCCCTTATGAGAAATTTTTCCCAAGTGGTTTTCTTCTCTAAGGTTTTTAATGAGGTGGGAGCTCATGGTTCAAGCTTCACCCTCTGATTCATTCGGTTAAAGCTTGAGGGGGAGTATTGAGCAAAAGGGTGTGCACTACTTCTTACCATGGATCATCCTTGTCCGTACGAGCGTCCGTACGAGTTAGCTTCGGGTCGTCCGTACGAGTTGTCCGTACGGGTCATCTTTGAATCATCACGGGCCAAACTGAAGTCACCTCGAGCCTTGCTGTTGTTGGGCCTTATACTCGCACCAAAGAAGTCTCTAGAAGCTGAAGCTCCTTGCTTGTGACCGTTGGAGCATTTTCAAGTCAAAGGTCACATGTTTTGTTAAGAATAGGAGATGTCACTTTCACTTGGCAAGTTGTGCCGAAAATATCTTGTGTTGTTGTATAGTTTATTCATTTTGTAATGTCTATAAGTAGTTTGTACCTAGGATCCTAAAGAAGTAAGAAGAGAGACTTTCTCTTTCTCCAAAACCCTATTCTCGCAACTACACTCTCTTCTCTCCATTCTTCTCCACTTCCGATTCTTCCTTTACTCATTCTCATTCTACATTCGATCCTAAACATAAATTCTTACATGGTATCAGAGCCAGGTTGCTCTTAATCGATCATTCTCTTCTTGTTCGTTTTGTTTCTCATCTCTAAACTTGTTAAACTCTTTCATTTATAAACCATTGCTTT
>NW_006238725.1:3575-5956 GCF_000375325.1 Capsella rubella | reverse complement strand
AAGGCAGTAAAGTCTAATCTGTTGGAGTTTCAAGGCATGTGGGAGATAAAGCAAAAGGATTGGGCAATGAAGCAGAGGCTGTCGAAGAACAATTTGCTGGAAACTCTTCTTGCAAAAAAAGAGCCACTTTCTGATTTGGAATTGGCTTTGAAGAACAAACTAATAACTGACATGTTGTCTAATGTTTGAATGACTTTCTGTTTATGTTTGTATCATAATCTTTAGAACTTTCGGTTATAATCTTGATCTTATTTTGTTTGTATTGATCTTGATATCTTCTGTATAATGAATCAGTTTGTATGTTTGATTGAATCAGTCTAATGAATCAGGTTTGATCTGTTTCATGTTCTCTTTTTCAGGTTTCGAAAGTGGCATTCTCATATATGTCTCTCTATTCTCGTTTCATTGTGGGAAACAAAAGTATCAGAACAAGACACCATTTGAGTTGAGTGTGTCTTGTTCATATATGTCTCTCTGTTCATAAATGGAGTCAAGACGAACTGAATTGTTTATGAGAAATAAGATTAGAAAGAGCAGAGAAGTCAATGCTTACCCTCTAGTCAAGTTGTTCACTCTTGAGAATCTCAAGTTGAGATGCGTGGTGAAATCTTCAAAGCTATGACACTCAACATGGCATACACTACAATACGGCAATACCAGGGACGAGATAATGCACACAGCACACTTGTCCTTGGAAACAACTAGTTCATGATCAGAATCATCAAAGCGAGCTTCAAGCAAGCTTGTCCATAGCCATGTTTTAGAAACGACCGCAGAGAAGCATGAAGGCTCTGAAGGAACACATGGATACGCCCAAAGAAGTCTGTTTCCTTTCAAACTTAGCTGGGAAACTAGATTCATGAATATCTCTCGCTCAACTTCAACATCGGGTTGTAACCATCGGGAACAGGACAGGACCCGATGTCCCAAAACGCAGCTATTTTCGTCATCACCATGTTCGTTGCTGAATAAAATCTAATCAGACGTGAAACAAATCGTAGTTAGGACAGGTCCTTTTTTTTAGTGTAGACAAAATCAATCAGGCGTGATACAACAACACTAAGCAAGGGAGTAATCGTTTTTATTATATACAAACTAAAACCGACAGTGGCCCATTGGGTTTTTAGTGTCCTGGTACGAGTGATCCGGTCCTCAAAACGATTTGGACATCCAGATAAATTAAAAAAATAAAGTAAAAATGATTATTATTTATAAATAAACAAAACAAATTGTAGAGAATTTTAATAGTTTAAAAGTAATAGATCTAATACGTATATTCTCATTGAAAATAGAAATTATAAAGTTATAAAATAATTCTAACTAGGGATCGACCCGCACGTACGTGCGGGATTGGTTGCAAAAACTATGTTTATCATAAAGTTTCTAATATTTTAATCGACATGATATAAGACTCGGATCGAGTGTGAACTGAATGAGTGATAAATTAGAAATCAATTAAATTTGTGAACTATCACATCACATAAACTAATGAAAAACATTAAAACTTTTGAATAAAACAACATAAATATAGATATCAGGACAGTCAAACCCGTTCACTATGCATGTCCTACAACAAACTGAAATATTTTGGTCCACCCACATGAATAAATAGTATGTCTTCAGCTTGCCCGTTACCCATAATTCCCTTTTGTATATTATTAGAATTAGTTAAGATAATAATTTTTTATTTTCTAACGTTCTCTTTCTGTATTCGTTATTTCTTGTCCCGATATTTGAAATATTTAAGTAATTTGAAACTTACTTTTGCTATTTAAATTTCATATTCATGTATGATACCCGTCATTTGATATTTAAAAGTTGAACTTGAATTTAAGTTTCCAAATTTTTTATATCATCTTGTTTTTGATGAGAAATAGTTATATAATTCTTTTTTTTTGAATTAACCGTTTCTTTTTGTGCTCGTTCTTTCCTTCTACGATAAGATTATATATATATATATATTTTTTATAAATGGAATCATTTACATATATATTTTTTTTAAAACAACATTATATTGCCTGTAATTAACAACATTTAAAAAAACAATACCGTTAATTATTAGGTTGTAGAAACGTATAGCTTGTAATTAGAGTATAATGTTTTATTTTGCATTACCGTAAAATTTGAAGAAATGTAAGCAAAGAGTCACATTTATAAACTACGAACTTATCTCTGTTTAAATTTTCAAAAAGAAATGAATCAATTGAACAAAAAATATATTAAATATTTTACTAAGTAATGAAAATTCAAATAACTATTTTATTCCATTAACTGTTTAATTCTTTTTGTGGATTGGCAATGTTATATTATATGGAAAATATAATAATCGTGTGATATGATTTCCTGAACTTACTTAAAACTATTAAATGATAATTGCATAT
>NW_006238725.1:0-3357 GCF_000375325.1 Capsella rubella | reverse complement strand
TTCGATTGGTTTTTGAAAAAAAATAATTATTGATTTTTTAAAGATTTTTTTTATTTAAACATTTTAATTATTTATTTAAGACTTTGTCATTTTAAAATTTTTTAAAGATAATATCAATTTTGTTGAATATTTCTCCATATTTTATGCTATTGTAAAATATATAACATATTTATTTTTCTTTTATTTTTCCTAAAACATCAATATAAAACAAAAATATATATATGATGATTTTTTTATTAAACCAAATAAAAAATCATTAAATTACTATAAAATCATTAAACCAAATAAAAAATACTATAGATTAGATTTTATTAAATATTAAATTATTGTTTAGAAATATCTCAAAATGTTAAATATGTTATATACATGGAGATTTTCGAATTAAATTTCCACTTTTTTGGCAACAAAATTAGTATGATCCATAAATATAGGTAGTTTCTGTTTTTTATTATTTATTTATTTATTAAAACATTTTTGCTATCATTAGTTTTGTTTGGCAACTGAAATATATTTCATGAAATTTTTTTTTAAAAAATTGGGTCTGTTTGGCTTCAAGTTGTCCTTCCCAATTAATAGTATAGATTCTTTTTTTCGTCAAAATATAATTATATAGATGAAGATCGGGTAATTCGGGTCAGACATTCGGGAACCCGTTTGGGTTCAGGTTCGGTATTTCCGATTTTTAGGTTTTTGGGTTTGGAGATATAGAACCTGTATGGATATTTCTAGATTTTGGGTTCGGATCGGATTCGAATCTGGTATTTCGGGTTCGGGTTTGGATTATCCGAAATTCTCAAAATTCAAAATTTAAGTATCCAAATATGTCCAAACTACTAAAAATTTCAAAACCTATATAACTTTTTACTTAAATTTAGTTAAATAAGAGTTTATAACTTTAAAAAATCCAAAATATACAAAAACTGGATAATTTTGACATTAGATTATTACTAACACATATACATATATTATTAATAAATTATTTTATATATTTATATTATGGGTATATTCGGATATCCGTTTGGGTTCGGGTTTAGAGATATGTATAGAACCCGTTTGGGTATTTCTAGATTTCGGATTCGGGTTCGGATCGGGCTTTTTGGATCGGGTTCGGGTCGGATTTTTGGGTCCGAATATTTTGTCTAGGCCTAGATGAAATAATGTAATCATGATACAATTGTTGTGATAGTCAAATTGACGGATTAAAACAGTCAGAGTAAAGAGGTAAAACATTACAACCATATTTTGCTAAAAGGTGGGGAGCACCATTGCAATTTCTCCTAGTGAAAATTAAAGTAGCTGATTAAAATTTTGAAGTCCAAAAATATATATCATGTAAAACACCTTCAATAGAACATCAATATGTTGGTTATTGATAGATCTTATACAGAATTTCACTATCTCTTTCAAAATAAATCACTTTAATTCCTTTAATCCAACATTGTTACATAGCTAAAATTAACGCCTTCGTTTCTACTTCCAATGGAGATGTAGCATGTCTCAATACCGCATATCCCCAACTAAAGAAACCACCTCGGTAATATAATTCTAATTTTAAGTTACTAATTCTACAAGAAAAAGATTACCTTTAAAAACACAACCATTAACTATATTTTACAACTAAACAAAACAATTTCTTTAAAAACACCACCATTGGTTCAACTTTGTTCTATTGTTAAACATTTTATTTTCTTTTGAAAAAAAATAATTTCTTATGACGGTATCTCATTTTAATCAAAATATTTCATATTATAAGGTAAAAATACAAGCAAAATATTTCATATTATAAGGTAAAAATACAAGAACTTTTTTTTTAAAACCGATGACGTGTCTGTTTCTTATTGGCTAAAATTTAAGACAAAACAAAAAGTATAAACACTCATCGTCTTTCTCACTCTCTTGTCGGAAATTATCGATCTGTTTGATTAGAGAGAAGAAATTGCAAAGAAACTCGTAATTCACCGCCGTGAACATCAGCTCCACCGAGGTTAGTCACCATCTGCTAGTTCGGAAGACCAAATCGGAGAGAAGCTTAAATCCCCAAATCGATGATTGGCTTGGAGCAAAATCGGAATGTTTTGGTGAAATCGATGCCTCAAATCTCTTTCTCATGGTATGATTCTTTCTATTTTTGTTCGTGAATTAGGGTTTATTAGCTGTGATTGTAATTAGGGTTTATCTGAATTGGGATTTTTAATGTTAGAAAAATTAGGGTTCTTTCATGTTAGCACAGTTAGGGTTCTTTGAGTAAATAATCAGTCTTTACTTCCTTCTTATTAATGATTGCTTTGTTTCTCTGTTTTGGTTGGCATATTGTATTAAGTTATTGTCGTTTCAAGCTATTTAAATCTCTGAAAACAGTCAAAAACCAAATCAGTTTGGTGGGAATGAGCAAATGAGGAAGACTCAACAACCAAATCATATTGAGATTTATTATGATCCAAGCATAGACGAAGATCAACCTAAGGAGCGTAAAGAAAGAAAAAAGTGGTCACACAAAGATGACTTGGTGCTCATCTCAGCTTGGCTCAACACTAGTAAGGATGAGCAAAAAGGTTCGTTTTGGTCACGCGTTGCAGCTTACTATGCTGCTACTTCTAAGCTAGCTGGTTTGGAAAAGAGACGTCCCTGTCCTTGTAGACAAAGGTGGCGGAAGATCAACAAGATGGTATGCAAGTTTGTTGTAAGTTTTGAGGCTGCAACAAAACAGAAATCAAGTGATCAGGGTGATGATGATGTCATGAATATGGCTTACCAGATCTACTTGAATGAACACAAGGAGAAGTTCACCCTTGAGTATGCTTGGAGGGAGCTAAGGCATGATCAGAAATGGTGTAGCTATGCATTTAGTAAAGATAATAGAGCTTTAAAGAGAAGAAAGTGTGATGATCTCTCTGCACAGTCATCAAGCTCTTTTCCTGGTATCCATGAAGAGGATCAAGCTCGTCCTCCTAGTGCTAAGGCAGTAAAGTCTTATATGTTGGAGTTTCAAGGCATGTGGGAGATAAAGCAAAAGGATTGGGTAATGAAGGAGAGGCTGTCGAAGAACAATTTGCTGGAAAGTCTTCTTGCAAAAAAAGAGCCACTTTCTGATTTGGAAGTGGCTTTGAAGAACAAACTAATAACTGACATGTTGTCTAATGTTTGAATGAGTTTCTGTTTATGTTTGTGTTATAATCTTTAAAAACTTTCGGTTATAACTTGATCTGATTTTGTTTGTATTGATCTTGATATCTTTTGTATAATGAATCAGTTTGTATGTATTGGTTGAATCAGTCTAATGAATCAGGTTTGATCTGTTTCATGTTCTCTTTTTCAGGTTTCGAAAGTGGCATTCTCATATCTGTCTCTCTATTCTTG
>NW_006238726.1:1878-6537 GCF_000375325.1 Capsella rubella | reverse complement strand
TTATTTTGGGTTTGAAGATGTTATAATACAATGAATTTGATTGTTTACAAGTGCTAGAGATACATGAAGAATGTTAAGAAGTGAGAAGAAAGACTTGTTCATATTTGGTCCCAAATGGGATAAGAACCCAAAACCATTGCTTTGAGGCAGTGAATGGCTTGGATAAAGTTATTTTGGGTTAGAATATGTTGTAATACAATGAATTTGATTGATTACAAGTGCTAGAGTGATGAGGACATAGAACCGGACATCGACGAGTGCTCGACGGACGGCCATGAACCGGTAACGAGTGATCCGATACTAACAATCCCGACGGTCATAGCAGTACCAATGACCCGTTCACGTACGAGGAAGCTAAGAGAAACGTTCAATGAAGGAGTTGAGGCCCTGATCAACGCAACCGGCCAAATGGATACTCTATCGGCCGACCCTCGACCCCCGGACGCGAGTGGAAGTCTCAACGAGTTTCATCGACCCAACGATGGAGAACAGACCAACCGAGGTAAGTTTCATCGACCAAGTCCATATTTTAGGACTAAAGATCGAGCCGGTTTTGCAGGAAACCACCTAGAAACACGAGTCGATCGAGCATCGTCACCCGGCATCGATGACATGAACGCCCGAACGGTCGACCCGGACGACCTACCACCAAACACCAAGGGATTCGAGATTCATCAATAACGTGCTTATTTTAAAAGCTTTGATCGAGAGCGTTTGGAGAAACAACACGCAGAACATGAAGAAGCTCGACAAGTATCACCCCCGGACGCCGGAAAGCTTGTGCGGAGCGAAGTCACGAACCAAGTTGTTCCAAACAACTTGGGCTTCGATAATCACTCGATAAGTGATGTTTCTGGAGCCAATGATCGAAGCCGAAATGCCCACGACTGAGACGGATTGGGAGATGATCGAGAGGAGCACTACTACCTCCGTAACGGCATGTCCGAAGCCCGTAACACCGAGAATGTAGGACAAGGCCATATAGGCTCGTACGAAGTTAAAGACTGCCTAGAGAACAAGAACCAAGGTGAAGAAGAAGAAGGAGAACCAGAGACAACTACGTGGCCTCTCATTCCTCCGAATAAGGTAAGTTCGGTTTTTATTGTTTCCATTTTCTCTTAAGTGTTTTTGCAGTACCTATCAACTGAACATTTGTTTGTTTTATTTCATTGAGTCTAAGTCCTAGAGAGTCGAACCTAAGCCTCCGACTTGTGGAGAGGGTTCACTTGTGCGAATGACACAAGTTTCCTTTTTGGTTGTTTTTCTTTACTTTATTTTGTAACCGTTAGTTTATTTGAGATTGAATCTCGACCCTCGAAGGTCATGGCTGAAGGACTATTAATAAAGTCCCATTCACAGCCTTGTAGTCACGTTTTTAACCTAGATCAATAAAGTTGCATTTTCTTCTCTTGCGCCGTTTGCGAGTTGAGAGTCCTTACACGAGTATTCTTGAGTGGTTTCCCCTTGAATCAATCCGTGTGAGCTTGTTACTTGGTTGATCGAATCCCCTGCTTCCCCTAAGCTATCTTGTTCCATTAAGTTTCCTCTTCTTTGCGGTTTTATCGAGAGAGAGCGAAGGCCAACTCGATCGACCCTAATTCGTGCGTACGTGTGGCCCTTGGAGCGTATATCATCTGGTATCAGAGCCGAAAGGTTCTACACCTTAGGTTGTATCCCTCCTTTACTTTCGTTTTAGCTTTTGTTTCGTTCATCTTAAGTCAAAAAAAAAAAAAATTTCTAGTATCTCTTTGTTGCACTTGTGTTCGTTATAGGTTGCTAGTTTGTTTTGCATAACTTTAAAAAAATATATATATTTAGTAGTAATCTTGCAGTTGCTTGAGTTAATCGTTACTTAAGTTCAAAAAAAAAAAAAGAAATTGTCGATTTTTAGTTTGCTCTCGTTCGATTTCTTTTATTACCCGTTCGTTGATACTTGTTGTTTTTGTCACTTCTCTTTGCATCCGCAGATGGAGAACCACACCGAAACTCCCTTGGATCCTATTGCAGCCACATTAGCTGCTATCCAAGCCACCCTCCAAACGTTTGGAGACCGCATGACCCGTCTCGAGCAACCTCGGGTCATCAACCCCATCCGGAACCAACAACCTCCTCCTCGAGCACCGAATGAAGGCGTGTACGAACAGGGAGAACCCCATGTCGGTCCCCAAAGGCGAGACCCGGTTCATAGAGGACGGGAGAGAGATGACAATCCACCCCACCAAATGGTCGACCCGAAGCTTACGGCGCCTACCTTTGCCGGATGTGTCGATCCCGATGCCTACCTTGATTGGGAGAAGAGGATGGAAAACATCTTCTCTTGTTATAACTACAACGACCAGAAGCGAGTGACGTTTGCTGCGGCCCAATTCACCCACAACGCTTTGGCTTGGTGGGATAGAGATGTAGCCGAACAAAGAAGGCACCATTATGACCAAATACGAACATGGAACGAAATGAAGTTCTGTCTAAGAAAGAGGTATGTGCCTACTTATTTCCATAGGGACTTACAAAAACGTTTTCGTAAGTTGGTGCAGGGAAATAAGACGGTCGAAGAATACTATGAGGAATTTGAGCAGCTTATCAACCGGTTGGAGACCGAAGAGTCGGAGGAAACTCTCATGGCTCAATTCATAGAAGGACTTCAAGACCGAATCTCTCGCAAGGTGGAAAGGCAACCCATCATGACTTGCAAGAAGTGGTGCACTTGGCTATTCAAGCCGAATAACATATTAAGCGAAAGGTGGCAGCCGTTAGCCGAGTTAAAGTCAATCCGTGGACTCCCAGAACTTCTAAGCCACCGGACAAAGGCAAAGCGATCGAGGTGGAGTCGCGGTTTAAGAAGAATATGGTGGAAAACTCCAAGGCCCCGATCCGACCGGAAGCAAGTAAAGCCGTTTCCACTAACCGTTCTCGAGATATAATTTATTTTAAATGTCAGGGTTGGGGACATATGGCGAGAGAATGCCCTAACCAGCGAGTCATGATCATAACAACCAACGGTTACGAGTCCCAAGATGAACCGGAGGAAGATACTAGCGACCCGGACGACGGAATCGAATACCCGGACGTAGGTGAACTTTTGGTCATTCGTCGGGTGCTCAACATGACGGTTAACCCGGAAGAAACCGTACAACGGGAAAACATATTCCATACAAGATGCACCGTGAACAACAAGGTATGTAGTCTTATTATAGACGGTGGTTCTTGTACTAACGTGGCTAGCAAGTTATTGGTTGACAAGTTAGGTCTACCCACGAGAAAGCATCCGCGACCGTATAGGCTAAGGTGGCTTAATGACACTGTGGAGCTCAAGATCGCTGAACAAGCCACGGTGACCTTTAGTATCGGCAACTATCACGACGAGGTCTTATGTGATGTTGTGCCTATGCAAGCCGGGCATCTACTACTTGGAAGACCTTGGCAATACGACCATGAAACCTTGCATAACGGGCGAACCAACTACTACACGTTCACGCATAACAAGCGGAAGGTTACTCTAGCCCCACTCGCACCCTCCGAGGTACATGATTTACAACGTAAGATGAGCAAGGATGCCCCGGTAAGTAAGACTAGTCTCTTTGTATCTTCTAACACGGTTGGTAAGGTTTTAAACTCCAAACACACCGTGCTACTTATGATCTTCAAAGAAAGTATGTTTTCAGGACTAGAGTGTCTAGAATTTCCCGCCGAAGTGAGTACCATACTTAAGCAATTTGAAGATGTATTTCCCGAAGAAATTCCATCCGGTTTACCTCCGATCCGTGGAATCGATAACCAAATTGATCTCGTCCCCGGATCCGCCTTACCAAACCGGCCCGCATATAAGATGAACCCCACGGAGGCTAAGGAGTTAGAATCACAAGTTCAAGACCTCATGTCGAAGGGTTACATCCGTGAGAGTCTTAGCCCTTGTGCCGTGCCCGTGTTGTTAGTACCTAAGAAAGACGGGACGTGGAGAATGTGCATGGACTGTCGGGCTATCAACCACATTACCATCAAGTACCGACACCCAATACCTCGCCTCGACGACATGTTAGATGAACTTGATGGAGCCACTATCTTTTCGAAGATAGACTTGAAGAGTGGGTATCACCAAGTTCGCATGA
The DNA here is from genome assembly GCF_000375325.1 of Capsella rubella. Taxonomy (NCBI): domain Eukaryota; kingdom Viridiplantae; phylum Streptophyta; class Magnoliopsida; order Brassicales; family Brassicaceae; genus Capsella; species Capsella rubella. The sequence goes on along the minus strand of NW_006238726.1, from coordinate 2,431 downwards.
AAGAAGGAGAAGAATGGAAGACCGCATTTAAAACCAAGTAAGGCCTCTACGAGTGGCTAGTCATGCCGTTCGGTCTCACCAACGCCCCTAGTACGTTCATGCGACTCATGAATCATGTCTTAAGGGCCTACATTTGTAAGTTTGTAGTCGTTTATTTTGATGACATTCTTATTTATAGCCGGAACTTATCCGAGCACTTATCACACCTTGAGCAAGTTGTTGAGACTCTCCGCAAGGAAGAACTCTATGCTAACCTCAAGAAGTGTGTGTTTTGCACTGATCAGCTAGTCTTTTTAGGTTTTGTTGTAAGTTTACAGGGCATACAGGTTGATCAAGAAAAGATTAAGGCCATAGAAGAATGGCCGACTCCCACTACCATCGGCCATGTTAGAAGTTTTCATGGTTTGGCTAGTTTTTACATGCGTTTTGTGAAGGACTTCAGTACCGTAGCTGCACCCCTTACCGCCGTGATCAAGAAGCATGTGGCGTTTTCATGGGGAGAAGCTCAAGAGAGAGCTTTCCGGGAGCTTAAAGATCGTTTAACGCATGCTCC
>NW_006238726.1:1511-1735 GCF_000375325.1 Capsella rubella | reverse complement strand
CGACGTATGATAAAGAGCTCTATGCATTGGTCCGATCGTTGGAAGTTTGGCAACATTACTTGTTAGCCAAGGAATTTGTGATCCATACCAACCATGAGACGTTGAAACACCTTCGAGGCCAAACTACGCTGAAGAGAAGGCATGCACGGTGGCTAGAGTTCGTAGAGACTTTTCCGTACATCATCAAATACAAGAAAGGAAAAGAAAACATTGTAGCGGATGCA
>NW_006238726.1:322-869 GCF_000375325.1 Capsella rubella | reverse complement strand
AGGACGTTATGGCGGAAACTAGGAACCAAACTTCTTTTCTCCACCACTTGCCATCCACAAACGGACGGCCAAACCGAGGTTGTAAACCGTACTCTATCAACTTTACTTAGAGTAACGGTCGGTAAGAACCCTAGAAACTGGTTGGAATGTTTACCGTACATTGAATTTGCTTATAACCGAGCTACTCATTCCGCTTCTAAGTTTTGTCCTTTTGAAGTTGTTTACGGCTTTAAACCATTAACCCCGCTGGATTTGGCACCCTACCCCCGGGATCACGAACCGATCAAGACGGTAAACCCAAGGCGGAATTGGTCCAAAAGCTACATCAAACCGTTAAGGAGAACTTGGAGAAAAAGACGGAAAAATACAAGCAATGGATGGACAAGAACCGCAAGGAAGTCATCTTTGAACCCGGCGATTGGGTTTGGTTACACTTGAGAACCGAGAGGTTTCCAACGAAGAGAAGTTCCAAACTATCCCCTCGCGGCGACGGACCTTTCAAGATAGTCGAACGAATCAACAACAACGCTTAACGGCTAGAACTCCC
>NW_006238726.1:0-222 GCF_000375325.1 Capsella rubella | reverse complement strand
CCTTTTGATATAGGACAACCAGTTCTGAGGCCAGAACATTTTCAAGAGGGAGGGGATGATGAGGACATAGAACCGGACATCGACGAGTGCTCGACGGACGGCCATGAACCGGTAACGAGTGATCCGATACTAACAATCCCGACGGTCATAGCTGGACCAATGACCCGTTCACGTACGAGGAAGCTAAGAGAAACGTTCAATGAAGGAGTTGAGGCCCTGATC
>NW_006238727.1:0-5869 GCF_000375325.1 Capsella rubella | reverse complement strand
TACATTAAAGAGAATGTTGTATGTTAACACCGTTTATGTGTCTTTGTTCTCGCTTTAACACCCTTATGTGTTTAGAGACCGTTTTCTACTTACTTTTACACTCTAGACCCCAGATTTGGACAATTATGTCCTTCAATTTAAAGATGAGAGAAACAAACGAAAAGGCTTATAATTTGCAAAATAAAAAAATCATCTCTTTCTTCTTCTTACTCTCGACGAGAGTTTTTTTTTCTCTCTCTCTAGGTTCTTATACTCAACGTGAAATTGCGGCACTTTGGTCTGATTCATGTGAATTATCTTTACTACTTTTTTTTGGGTTAAAACTTAAAAGTCATGAAGTTTTACTCAAATTTCTTTGTTTTATTAATTCTTTACAGTTTTTTTTAAAATTTCCAAGAAAGGGGATCTAGAAACTCTTCTCATCTAAGGTGAGTTAATTTGTATTTTTATGTATGCTGCTAAACATTGAATTGATTAAGTGTTCGTTTGTTTGATATTTCGTTTTTTTTGGGATTTCTCCGGCGAGATTCAATTTTTCATGTTTTCTGGAGTTGTTTGTTTGACCCAATCTTCTAATTAAATGGTTGTGTACCTTAAATTATGACTCATTATTTTAATCTCTTTTAAAATTTTGCTATTTCGTGGTCATTTAAATTCTTTGTATCTTTAGTTTATGGAGATTCTCAGTAACATTGTGTTCCAATGTGGCCACCAAATTTAGGAAAAAAATGTCCAATAAACTCTGTTCACAGAGATGAAATCCATGAATCATTGTCCACAAAAATGAAAATCAATGGTAGAGTTCCGTTTCGGTGAATGTGATGCAATGTGATGGATGCAATATGGTGGATACGATGTGGTGGCTGCAATGTTGTGATGTGAATTGATGGCAGCGGTTCGATGGTAACAATGTGGTGTGATGGTTACGTGTATTGTTGGTATGATTAGGAAACAAAACAATGATATTTTTCTTGTTCTTATGGCTATCATTGTGAACTTGTTTGTTTTTATGGTATTCTCATAAAATTCAGGAAGATTCATTGAAATTATAAATTTGCAAGATGTTCTTATGGATATTCAAATAGACTGAACATATGGTCATTATCTCGTGGACATCCACATCTCACGTTGAATAAAAGCAGAGTTAAGTAACGTGACGTACATTTCGGACACGAACGTGCTTACTTCTTCAAGCAAACCAAGACGTTCCTTTTTAGTATATGCACATGTATGATTGATCAAAGGAAAACTATGACACAGCACAAGCGTTTCTAACTACACGCCATCCAAGAAAATTTCCAAAATCAACAAAAATGTGAGATATGACCTCTGGAACTTGTTCTATCCAAGAAGTGCCATCCAAAATACTGAAGTCCACAATTATATGTCCACAAAATCTACGTTTGCTAAGGTTTTTCCACAAAACAACACTTCAACATATGGCTGGATTGATAATTTCGACGACTCTAGAAAGGTGTTTCGTCTTGACTCAAAACCCTACGACAATGAAGAATATTAAACGAATTCCTTATGATAGAAGAATCTAATGGGGGTTGTAGTGGTAATAACGTAATCGGAGGAAGCAGAAGAATAGTGAAGAAAACTTTGAAGAATTTGTATATCCATTGAAAAACAAATCTGGGTAGAGCAGGTTAAAGACGAAGAAGGCTTCTGGGCAGTTGTTTTCCTACAAGATCTCTGGCAACCAGATCTGAGATTCGAAAAAAAACATTGTAGTTGAGAAAAGTTCTTCAAAAAAAAACATGGTAGATTGTACAAGATGAGTTGGGGATTTAGATATTATATTCAATCTTTTTTTCGTTGGAATCGATGGATAATTGATGAGAAGATATTTTTCTGTTTATTATATTAAAATTAAAATAATAAAGAAAACAAAATTTAGTGGGTGAAATAATATTGTGAAAGAAATTGTTTAGTGAAAAGTTTAGTCAGGGAGTGTTTGGTCTATTCACAATAAAAAACGGTGCCTTGGTCTCAAACGGTGCCGAAGTGTAATAACAAAGTTGGAAACGGTGTGAGAATGCCAATATTTCTACATTAAAACCCACAATTATAAACTATATGAAGCTTATATAAAGTACATATGGTAAATGAAAATAAAAGACATACTTTTCATCCGCAAGAATCAATTCTATTGATTCACCAGACTTAGCTGAAAACATTCTCCAACTATGAAGAATTTTGACTTGAATACGCCATGAGTTTTTGTAAGGTTTCAAATCTTTGAGTGGTGTGAATGAGAGGGGAAGAGCCATAGACATTTTTGCCGAGTAGGGTTTTTAGGTTGCGAGAAGAATATGATTGAAAAGCAAACGTAGAAACAAAGAGTTCTAAATTATTTATTTTTGGAATGGAAAATACTTGAATTATGGTAATTTTAAAACGATTGTGGGAGTATAATTAGCAGAATATTCTCTAGACGCAATATTCATTCGAAGATGATTGTGGTTAGAATATTTAATCATTTTTTTTAAATTAACGATTGTGATTTGTTTAGTAGAAACTAAAGGATAAGATTCATTTTCCAATATGTTAGCTAATATTTGATGACTATAGTTCCATAATTTGATGGGATGATGATAAATTATAATTTGTAATTTAGGTAACATGTTATTAAATGATGCTAGTTTAAGAAATTTTCTAAATTTTCTTTTTCAAATAAAACTAAAAAAGTAAACAAAATTACCAGTCAAAATTTTGCGAAAACTAAAACCTACAGTAAAAAATCAAAAACTAAAATACCAAAAACCAAAAACCTATAACCCATTTATAAACTACAAAATATTCATGGCCAATATGTTCCTAAACTATTCTTAAACTAATCATGTTCTATGGCCTTATGGTGAAAATATGTATAATAACTGGCCTTATGTTAAAAATATATAGTATAAATGGGGCCTTTTACCATTATCGATATTTTAATGCACCTGCAAAACAGAACCCTAACTCCCAGGTCATGTCCCTCCTCCGCCGCATAGTCCGTAATTCGACAAAGGCTGTTCCGGTTGCGAAGGCGTTTAAGCCTTACCCACTCGGAAGAGACCCTTCCTCACTCCTCAAGCTTGATCCGGTCTCCATCACGGATATCGATGGCCGCCCAATTTCTCTGCGCTACAGAGTCACGGCAATGATCGAGCTGTGTAATCTGGACAAAGCCTCGAAGCTCTCGCGCCTCGCTGTCTTGGACGAACTTCGGGTCGACAGTGACACCGTCTTCATCTGCAATTCCGTAATCGGCGCCATGTGCAGCGCCAGACTAAGACGGTACGACGAAGCCATCTCTCTGTTCAATTACTTTTTCAACGAGTCTCAGACTCTCCCAAACATGCTCTCCTGCAATCTCATCATCAAAGCACACTGCGACCAACGTTGCGTCGACCACGCTCTTGAGCTCTACCGCCACATTTTGCTCGACGGACGTTTAGTTCCAGGGATCGAGACATATATGATACTCACCAAAGGCTTGGTTGATGCTAAAAGATTCGATGAAGCTTGTGAATTAGCGAAATCCATGAGCATGAGGTGTAGTAGTAGTTTCATGGTCTATGATATTCTAATTCGCGGGTTCTTGGATATAGGGAACTTGGTAAAGGCTAGGCAAATCTTGGAGGAATGGAAACGATTGGATAGTAAACTTGTACGGAGAGAGTATCACGACGCAATTACGATCTTCAACGTTTCGTTTATGAAGTTTTTTTTCAAGCAAGGCAAAGATGAGGAAGCTATGGAGATTCTCTCAACTCTGGAAGATGCTCAAGTGCTGAAACCCATTGTAGGAAACAGGGTTTTAAAAGTTCTTGTGGAGCAAGGTAGGAAAACAGAGGCTTGGGAATTGTTTGGAGAGTTGATAGAAATCTGTGATTCCGAAACGGTGGACATAATGTCCGAGTATTTTAGTGAAAAGACTGTGCCACTCGAGCGGCTTAGGAAAACATGTTATAGGACGATGATCGCGTGTCTCTGCGAGAATGGAAAAGTGTCAGAGGCAGAGAAACTCTTCGCCGAGATGTTTACGGACGTTGACGGAGAGGACTTGTTGGTGGGGCCTGACCTTCCAACATTCAGAGCAATGATCAATGGGTATGTTCAAGTAGGGAGAGTCGATGATGCTATCAAGACCTTGAACAAGCTGCGCATTTCAAATATCCGAAAGCTTGCTATTCATCGAGACCCATAAGTGTTGCATTTGTTGTTATGCTTTTCTTTTTATCCTTTAAGAGTTTTTATTTTTATTTTTATAAACTTGTTAGTTGAACCAACAAAACAATATTCGTTTGAAATTTGAAACTTAGTTCAATAGTTTCCAAATCTGCCTTCACATGACATGATAAGCTTATGAAGCGCTTCGGCTGTGTGGAATGACAACACCACCATCATTCATTTTAAAACCTAAGCACCTCCATTCATACCATTCAAACTCTATTATTGTCTGTCTAAAACAAGTACATCTAAAAAAATACACTAAATAAAGATCACCAAGTGACGAAAAATGGTCAAAAGAGATCGGAGACTTCCTTTAGAGTTGCGTCGATCATCTTGTTGGAGGTTTTTATAGCATCATCGATTCTTCCAGCCTTGACGTAAGCATCGATCATTGTTTTAAAAGTGATAGTATCAATGTATCCGAGATCAACAGCAAGTGAATCAACAAAGACAGACTCTGCTTCTGACAACATTCCGTTTTCGCAACACCTTGTGATGATGTATCCATCAACATCAAAAAATAAAGAGTCTGCTCCTTTTTCGCAACACTTTGTAATTGTATATTTGTCACTGAGGAAGTGGTTCTTGGCTCTCGCCTCCTTGTAGGTCTCCATAGCCTCGCTAAATCGACCTGTATCAAAACACTCGTCCACCATTATCTTAATGGTACCGGAGTCGGTAGCATTTCTATCTAAGAGCTCACGGTACAATTTCCAAGCATGGTTTTTTTCACCGTATTTAAGCAGGACTACCAAAAGAGCGTTACCCGTTTCGGCACAAACCAGTAACCTGTTTGACAGAACAGCACGGTTGTAACAATTCATAGCTTCCAGCTCTTTACCTTGCTTAAACCAGTACTCCATGAATGTCGCCGTCAGAAACGCCACTCTGTTTTCAAAGTTTGAATGGTGCAAATCATCTTTGGTCACGGAAAGGGCATTATAAAACAACCGTTTGAATTCGAGCAAGAGTCGATTCGCCTCGTCTAGATTGCCAAGACCCAAAAACCCGCGGATGAGATTGTTGAACGCCACGTGATCTGGGTAGATGATCCTATCGACTGTCTTGTCTTCAAGCACGGCTTTGGCTAGGTCCAATCGACCGGAGTGGACTAACCCTTTAGTCATTACCCTGAAACTATCGGTACTTGGGTAGTCGTAGAGTTTAACAGATTTGACGGCTTCCTTATGCAAATTGAAAACACGGTCGAAGGTAAAGAAGCCTCGTTGTATTTTTAAAGAGGATTTGAAGATGGAGTTCGCGCAATGGACGTTGGGTCTGAGCTTATGCTTATTGAAGAGGAAATAGTGGAGATCGGCAGCCTCCTCGCACCTTTCATCCCGCAACATGCCTTCGATGATGAATTGACATGTTGTTGTTGTGAACTCGGAGTTCCTTCTGCTGTAAACAGCCAAACGAGCATACTTCGCCGCCGTGTCGAGATCCCCAACGAATCTGATCAAGTACCATACTCTCAAGCATAGCTGCTTAGGACGACAATCTGGGTTTGACATTATGTCCTCTGCTCTTCTTGGCACGGCGGTGCAAAAGCGTCGACCAAGATTGAGGCGGCGGATCAGAGACATTATTATTGGGGGGGGGGGGTGGGGCGAAAACGAACGGCGTAGGGTTAGTGAACGAAACA
>NW_006238728.1:0-5907 GCF_000375325.1 Capsella rubella | reverse complement strand
AAGTTCGATATAAGGTTTTCGTTTTACCTTATTTAAATCTTCGTGCAGCCCATCCAATAAGAAAGCGAGCAGTTCCTGAGACAAAAATTTAATACATCATACACAAAGCAAAAAAAAAATGAAATATTCTGGGTAGCAAAATAACAACAACAATGCCAGGAACAATGCACCATCATACATAATAGAGAAAATCACTAACTTGAGAATCATGCTGATTGTAACCACTAAACTGTGGAGCAAATCTAGCCAATTTTGTCTTAAAAGAGCGTGGTGCAACTGCATTCTTTCCTGATGACCATAAGTTCTTCAACAAATCACCAAATGCGATAGCAAGCTCACCCTGGATAATTAAGTATTAGAATTATATTCAGACTGCATGTGACCACCTTCACATGAGGAAATGGAAACCAAAATAAGTATCAAGCACTTACACACATTCCCAAAGGATTATCTCTATTTATGTCCTCACTGTAATCTTGCAAGAAGTATTCCATAATTGGAGGTGTGTGAGCCAAACATTGAAGAGCACTATTCATAAAGCAGGTATTTCCCAGATTACTCAATCCTGCTAATCCTCCCTTCTCTCCTTTTCCAAGACTACTCAAAGAATCACCGCCATCGTCTTCAGAAGGTATTCTCGGAAAGAGACTAAACTTTGACGTGTTGGAATGGCCATTTGATAATGTAGGCCCCCCAGCAATTGTAACGCTCGACCTTGAAGGTTCTAGAGGTACCAGAGCTAACTCGTTTCCTGCCGAGCTCATTTCATATTGAGATGCAGACGACCCATCAACTTCAAGAAGAATCTGCATGGGATGCACCAGTCAATGTCGGGGAAAAACGAACATTGAAATTGAGATAAATGGGATTCAGTTTTTCACAGTAAAAGAACTCAAAAGGCATGGATTATCCAACAAGTTCCTCTCAACAAAGATTTTAGATAATGAGCCAAAATCGAGTTAAGAAATTTTTTAGTGCAAGTGAGAAAGGTGATTCGTCAAGATTTATCAAAGTAAGTATCACAAAAAATTCTCTAGATACTTACATCTTGGTCCATATGAAGGCTTGACTCTTCTAGGGTCTTGGTAGATGAAGGATCCAAGAGTCGGTTTTTCCTCTTGTCGAAGTAATCCCAGATGTGAGCCTGCTTATGCATATCATTGTGAAGCAAAGAATAAAACATATCATTGTGAAGCAAAGAATAAAAAATGCATATTTCAACAGAAACAATAAAACTAGATATAGAAATGAATCACTTCAGACACACCTTTTCTTGCGCAACACCTGTCATAGAGCAAACTTTCTCATAAAGTTGCTTTACAGAGGCCTAAAAAACAAACAATGGCCAAATTCGGGCCTAGTGGTGAATACACAAAGACTGGCTATGTATAAGCAGAACAAGTAGGTCGAACCAAAACTAAGAGCCAAAGTAGTATGATGGGGCACCTAATACCTGTTTTCCCAACCGTATCGCTTTTTTACTTTCATCTCGTCTGTCTGTCAACATAAGGCAGAGTGGGTACACCTCAACACTATAACTCCTACTGTAAAACCCTTGACAGATCATCTTCCTTTCTATCGGAGGACCTCCGGTATACCTAAAAGGGATATAAGACCAGGTTATGCCCTTGAAAGCATATTTTATAGGACAAGGGCAGGTATATAAGCAAAATATGGATCTTGTCCAAAGCCGAAAGACTTGAGTATAGAACTAAACACAAATCAATCAAACGATGAAATAACATAGGAAACACTCACCATTCAACAAGTCTTTTCCAAACTTCTTGAGGAACTAAAACGTAGTCTTCTCCATCCACCAGCAATCTACGAAGTTGTGGATCTTTATCGTCGCTTTCACTTTCGATAATATCATGGTTATCAATCGGTCCAGGCCTCGACGCTTCAGAGGACTCTCCACTTATACATTCACTTATCGATTGCTCAACATATTTCTGCCAGCTTGTATACCACCTACACTAAGACAAACAGAAACTACGACTCAGAACACACAAATTTTAATTCCTCACCTAAATCTTAGAATCTATAGATCAAGATTCACAACAGTATAGAGAAAATAAAAATCTACACATATATTTGAACAGGATAGGCATTAACAATCAAATCAGTGAAGCCAATTAGCATAAATAGTCCATGCATTATACTACTTAGATCATCATCATTATCAGCTAACGAAACGCAAAAAGCAGAATCAACTAAAAGGAACGAGAGACACCTTTTAGAGATGACAAAATAAACGTTCCCTTCGTTCAAATTACTCTCTGATTCAGTAGTCAGCTCCGACACGATACGTTTCTCTTCCTCAGGAGTGAACGGCAAATCACAGACTCCGTTCTCAACCATGAAATCGGAATTAGGAATCGTCATCTTCAATAGATGATGACGAGACTAATGATAACAAATAGGAACTAAGATGCACCAATTTCAGACGAAAGCACGGAGAATCGGAGAAGAAAGAATTTGAAGGAAGCCTAAATTGGAGGAGAAGAAAAGAAAGAGACAGAGTCAGAGAAAGGTCTTTTGTTTGGTTTGGATCCAATTAACACTAAACCGTTATCAACCGTGATTAGGTGATTCGGTTTAGTTTTTTAATTTGATCCAACACTGTCCGGTTCAAGTTCGAATAGAAACGTTTTTTAGTTCTTTTCAGTGGCAAGATTTTTATGGTTTGATTAAACTTGAATGCAGTTAGGTGCAGAAGCTTTAGTACATGTTACATTTCAGATATATGGTAGTGCCTCTGGTCTACAAGATCTAAATCCCAAAACTCACCCATCACGTTTGGTATCAAAAGTGGACAATGTATTGAAAACTAAGATTACAAATATTATAGGCATTACACTAAAAAGGAGTATTTAGGATTGCCAAAGTGTTTTAGCGGATCCAAATGAGAGCTCTTCGCGATCGATTACCAAAAGACTACAAGGGTCTTTGGTGTTAGTATTATGCATATAGGCGTTAGTATATGCTACATGCATCTCTAGTTTGCAAAGATTGTTCAGAATCAAATTTTGCCGTATAGTTGCAAGATCCCTAGTTCAACTGGAAGCTTTTTTCGTCTCAAGAGGTTTGATATTTAAGATAATGAATCAGTAGGTCACAAAAATTCTATATATGAGTGCTGAACACCATAACAAAGGCTATTTCATCTCTACACTTCTAAAGATGTTCATCACTTGATTTACCCCAAAAAATTACCCCTTCAACTAAATAAAAAAACTCACTAATCAAATAATCTTCCGAACCTAAATCCAATCTTTCCACAGAGATCTGCCGTAATAACATCATAAAACTTGAAGCAGAACACTCCAACCAAACCGCCAACTTCAAATCAAGAAAGAATAGATGTGTTGTCATCACCTGACATGAGTGAGTGCTTTGTCCATTATAAGACTTTAGGCATGACTAATCCATATCACTTGGCAACTCAGCAGCTGTTTGTGCCTCTGTTTCCCTTTTAACTCTTCGGTAGAAAAGAACATATGCAGCTGAGCTTTTGATTTCAGATTCATTTACAGATGACACATGACTGTCGTCGAAATGATACCATTTTTCGTCATCAATCAACTGCAGCAACAGTGAAACATGATCAGATAGAGAACTCATCAGAAGAACTACTAGCAAACACATGGGATATTGAGACCAATCGAGTAACCAACCTTAGCGTAGGCTGTGTAGTGACCACCACCAAGTCCACCGTAATGATTACTAACGGCATACAGCTCATATAAATATGACTGGCCATTCTCGTTTTTCACATACTTGCTCAAATCTAGATCATGAATTGGGAAGTTCACAAGCGTATCAATCTTGTTCTTGAGATATCTGCTATATGTGAACCGTTTCAAATGGAACACAAGAATATCTGGCAATTTCCACAGGTCTAGCTTTTTGTTCGCTTGTCTGTGTTCTTTGCAGCTCGGACAAAACCTGGTTCAGAATGGTGGATAAGACGGTCAAAACTAAATCTTCAAATGAAATCTATCAATTTATGTGACTTAAGTTCAGGTTACGAGCTATACCACATGTCATCCGGTCCCAGAGGTTCTTCTGCTAAAAAGGCCTCCAAACACGAAAACAGGGATATAGCTTCTTGCCTTGTCTTCTTTGCAGAGAAACTTGATTTATGAACCACCGGAAGATCACTCAAGTAGCTAGAATCATATTTTTCATGCTCACTCTCATTCCACTCGACTAAAACTCTTGTAACGGTACCAGGGCTCACAGAAGATTCAGTCTCAAGTGGTTTAAAGTTCAAACCACGATCATCTGTCAAGAATATTCTGAAGGACAACTCTCGATCAGATGCATCGTCTATCTCAGTATCTGGGGATGATGAACTTCCGGATGTTTCTTCAGCAGTAGCATCAGCAAGGTGACCATTGTCATTTCCATTATGAATATTAGATGAGGCATGGACCTTGAGCAAAGGTGAAAGAAATCCAGAGATAACTGCATCAATGTCAGTTCCACTTAGTGGTTCTGTGTTCACATAAGTCACCAAAGGAGTTCCAAAAAGCTTGACGTCTTTGCCTCTAACACTCTCCACAACATCCCTGTAGAAAACAATAAGTATGAGCCATAAAGTTTAACCCAAGAGGAAAAACGAAGTGTTCTTGTATAACAAATCAAACCAAGCATGCTTACCTCTCCTGCCCTCCATGAAGGATTTCGAGTTTTGCTTTTCCTGATCCTTTCGGAATCTGACTCAACCGGTACGCCACAATATGGTCATCATCTTTTATCACACTTAGTGAATCCAGGGGATTCTCAAAATACCTAAAGATCTTGTGATCATATACCTGAAAGGACAATTCCACACAATCGTCAGCGATTTCACCCCCAAAAAAACACGATGAAGGAAAAATACTAATACAAGGATAGAAAACGCCCAAATTCATACCTCTGCAAGTAAAAGGCTCTCATCAACGGCTAAGCAGCAAGCAGTACCTAATGCAGTAATGAGGTCTCTACAAGATCCATGTTTAGGCACTGTTACAGTGTATGGCATCGGAAGACGACTTCCATCGCAATAAAACACTGTAACCGTCATTTGCCGCGTAAGTGTTGATGGCAAAGGTACAGACAAGTACATAAAGGGATCAAAAGTGATCGAGATTTTTCCGCAAACTGGACAAACGAGAGTTGACTTGTATTGGCCCTAAAAAGAAATTAAATACACCATAAGAAATGGTCGGGAATATACAGAAACTTGTAGTACTTGTATGAAAAATTGGAATCAGATGAACATTCAATGATTAGGAAACTGTAAGAGATACTCACTTGACAGACGTTAACTATTACAGAATCATTTCGGGCCTTATGATAATTCCAAAGCTCTTCAGCAACTTCATCATCCGGACGACTGTCAAAGTCTTTAAGTTCAATGTAAGGCTTTCGTTTTACCTTATTTAAATCTTCATGGAGCCCATCCAATAAGAAAGCAAGCAGTTCCTGAGACAATACAAAGCAAAACAAGATGAAATATTCTGGCAAAGAATCTTCTCAATTATGCACCATCATACATATTAGAGGAAATCACTAACTTGAGAATCATGCTGATTGTAACCACTAAACTGTGGAGCAAATCTAGCCAATTTTGTCTTAAAAGAACGTGGTGCAACTGCATTCCTTCCTGATGACCATAATTTCTTCAACAAATCACCAAATGCGATAGCAAGCTCACCCTGGATAATTAAGTGTTAGAATTATATTCAGACTGCATGTGACCACCTTCACATGAGGAAATGGAAACCAAAATAAGTATTAAGCACTTACACACATTCCCAAAGGATTATCTCTATTTATGTCCTCACTGTAATCTTGCAAGAAGTATTCCACAATTGGAGGTGTGTGGGCCAAACACTGAAGAGCGCTATTCATAAAGCA
>NW_006238729.1:5446-5702 GCF_000375325.1 Capsella rubella | reverse complement strand
TGCCTCAAAGCAATGGTTTTGGGTTCTTATCCTATTTGAGACCAAATTTCAACAAGTCTTTCTTCTCACTTCTAAACATTCTTCATGCATCTCTAGCACTTGTAATCAATCAAATTCATTGTATTATAACATATTCTAACCCAAAATAACTTTATACAAGCCATTCACTGCCTCAAAGCAATGGTTTTGGGTTCTTATCCTATTTGAGACCAAATTTCAACAAGTCTTTCTTCTCACTTCTAAACATTGTTCATGC
>NW_006238729.1:0-5346 GCF_000375325.1 Capsella rubella | reverse complement strand
CCTCAAAACCCTAAGGCTATACACGACTTACAAAGGTGAAAGTGACATCTCTAGGTAAAAGTGTTTAAAACACACATGTGACTTCTTCCACTTGCGCATCCTCCAACGGCTAGAATAGAAGGATCTTGGCCTCCTTCTTTTCTCTTCTACTACTATGAATAAGGCCCTTTAAATGGGCTGAAGTGGATGAGCAAGATCGGGCCTTTATTCGAGACATGTACGGACGGCCTCTTCCGACGGACGTACGGATCGATACTTGGCGGATGAAAACTCTCGATCCGGAACGACAGCGGATCGATAGGAACGATCGACCGAGATAGATGAACGATCGATCTCGGACATGATCACCTCGATCATGGTCATTTCTTCAACCGGTTTACACTCCCCCTCAAGCTTTACCTTTAAGAATTTCTTTAAGGTTAAGCTTGAAACAATAGCCACCCACCTCGTTAATAACCTTAGCAAAGAAAACCACTTGGGATAAAACTTTGCTAAGGGAAAAAGAGTGTGAGTGTTATGGTTTGGTGAGATCCACAAGTCCAAGCTTGGAGTGAATATATTCACAAACTTGTGGACTTGCAGCCTTGGTGAAGATGTCCGCAAGTTGTTCGGAGCTTTCGGTGTAACACGGTAGAATGACTCCCAATCCAACTTGTTCTCGAACCTTGTGGCAATCGATCTCAATGTGTTTTGTTCTTTCATGAAAGACCGAATTTGATGCAATGTGTATAGCGGCTTCATTATCACAATGCATAGTGATTGGACTCGATGATTCCACTCCAAGGTTTTTAAGAAGAGCTTTAAGCCATATCAATTCAGTTGTGAGCTTCCTCATTGCTCTATATTCCGACTCGGCACTAGAGAGAGACACCACTTTTTGCTTCTTGCTCTTCCATGTGACTAGGTTGCCTCCAATGAACGTGCAATATCCGGTTGTTGATCTTCTATCCTTTCTATCTCCAGCATAATCCGCATCACAATACCCCACAAGCTCTGTATTGTTGTTGCAACCCATCCAAATGCCTTGGCCCGGAGCTCCTTTGATGTACTTAAGTATCCGGCTCACCATGTCCCAATGGTGCATTGTTGGGGCTTGCATGTGTTGGGAGACCTGATTCACAGCAAAGCAAATATCAGGTCGTGTGATGGTAAGATATATTAGCTTACCTACTAGTCGGCGGTATTGAGTAGGGTCATCAAATGGTTCTTCTCCAAGCTCCCCCTTTCCATTGGTTTGATAATCCGGGTCAAGAGGAGCTGCCACCGGTCTTGATCCAAGCTTCCCTACTTCATTTAAAAGGTCAAGAGCATACTTCATTTGTGACAAAAACAATCCTTCTTTGGATCTACACACTTCTATACCAAGAAAATATTTTAGTTCTCCAAGATCTTTAATGTTAAAAACAGTTTTAAGGAAAACTTTTGTATCTTGAATCCCTACCTTGTCATTCCCGGATATGATGATATCATCAACATATACAAGAATGACTACAATACCTTCTTTACTTGGTAGGGTGAAGAGTGTGTGATCGGCTTCGGACTTCTTGAAACCTCTATCCATTAGTGTTGTACTAAGCTTGTGGTACCAAGCTCTTGGTTATTGTTTTAGTCCATAGATCGCTTTCTTGAGCTTCAAAACTTTCCCGGGAGCTATTGTATCTTCCATGCCCGGTGTTGGTCTCATGTAGACTTCATCCTCGAGTTCTCCTTGAAGAAATGCATTCTTCACGTCCATTTGCCATAATTCCCATTCCAAGTTCACGGCTAAAGAGAGTACCACTCGGACGGTGTGGAGTTTAGCTACCGGAGCAAATGTATCAAGATAGTCTTCTCCGTATGTTTGTGTGAACCCTCTTGCTACAAGCCGAGCTTTATAGCGTTCTATCCCCCCGTCACTCTTGTACTTTATAGTGAATATCCACCGAGAGGTAACCGCTTTCTTCCCTCTTGGTAAGTCGGCTTCATCCCATGTGTGGTTAGATTCCATTGTCTTGGTTTCATTATCAACGGCATCTTTCCATTCTTTGTGAGCTTTAGCTTCTTCATAGCTTTTCGGTATCCAATTGGAATCAACTTGAGTGAGATAGGCTTGATGCTCGATCGGAAAATGAGCAAGAGTGCACACGGCTTGAATGGGGTGAGCTACAGCCATGTTGTTGTAGTAGACCCGAGTGTTTTTCCAATTTGATGATGGTTGTTTAAGACGTTCACTCCTTCGAAGGTGAACAATTTCTTCATCTTGAGGTACCTCTTCTTGTGTATCGGAATCGGGTTCACTTCCAAGTGAATTTAAACCTTCCTCTTCTTCACCATACTCATCTTCTAGATCATTGGTTTCATCACACGGGCTTTCCGGGGCTAGATTCTCATTGTCTTCTCTCGGGTTAGAAGTTTCCGGAGAGGTTGTTCTCGGGTTAGAGGCTTGAATGTTTTCAAGACCAAGCTTTTCAAGGATGATTCGAAGATTTGTGGCTCGGTCAGAGGTAGAATGAGATAAGTCTTTCAAGGTTTCCCAATTCTTTTCGTCATACTACCCCTTTGTTTCCACAAACTTAACATCCCGAGATACCATTACTTTCCTTGTTTCCGGATCATAGCACTTGTATCCCTTTTGTGTGATAGAGTACCTGATGAACATTCCTTTTACACTTTTAGCTTCAAGCTTGTTCCGGAGTTCACCTGGTTTTAACACATAACACACACACCCAAACACCCGTAAGTGATCGATAGACGGTTTACTTTTATTAAATACTTCAAAGGGTGAGAGATCGCTTAGTATTTTCGTTGGAGTTCGGTTGATCAAGTAACATGCGGATACAACGGCGTCTCCCCAAAAACGTTTTGGAACGTTTGTATGAAACATCATTGATCTAGCAACTTCCATGAGATGTCTATTCTTCCTCTCGGCTACACCGTTTTGTTGTGGAGTGTATGGGCAACTAGTTTGGTGAATGATTCCATGTTTGTTGAGGTGTTGTTTGAATGCAAGACTAGTATACTCCCCTCCATTATCTGATCTCAAAATCTTAATCTTGGCATTGAAATGATTAGTCACATAATTTTGAAAATTTGTGAAAGCTTCTAGAACCCTATCTTTAGTAGGAATCAATGTTAGCCAAGTATACTTAGATTTCTCATCAATAAAAGTGACAAAATACTTATGATTTTCTCTAGACATGCAAGGTGAGGTCCATACATCCGAATGAACAAGATCAAAGCAATTCTCATAAATAGTCATAGACTTTGGAAAAATAGATTTGCAATGTTTGCCAAGGATACATGCTTCACACTCATCATTCTTAAAAGAGACATTAGGCAATATTAAACTTAAAGCACGAGTATGAGGGTGACCAAGTCTAGCATGCCAAATAGCACTATTAGCACTAACAACAATAGAACTAAAACAAGAAGAGGAAGAGGTAGATAAGTCGGTATTCTTAAGGACATAGAGATCATCTTTGGTCTTGCCTTGGCCAAGAAGCTTACTTGTCTTAATATCCTGAAAATAAACATCATTAGGACCAAATATAACATGACAGTTCAAGTCCTTAGTAGCTCTCCTAACCGAAACTAAGTTAGAAGCAAAGTTTGGCATATAAAACGCTTTTGTATCTTTGTTAAACAACTTCAAGGTTCCAATTCCTTTAACCGGTACCCTATCTCCATTAGCTATAGTTACATTTCCTAAAACCGGTTCTATATCACTTATTAATTTACAATCACTAATCATGTGATGAGAGGCTCCGGAATCTACTATAAGCGGTTTAATGGAGTTAAGGGCAAGATTCACATTACCGGATGACTCTTTAAGAGCCTTGATGAGAGCATCGAGGTCAGATCGCCTCACCAGCTCCGAGGAGGCATTGAGAGCAGTGGCACCTCCTTCAATGACTTGAGACTTGACTTCCGGAGGGTTGGTTTCACCGGATGAGCTTGCAAGGTGGGCTCTAGGCTCATTGTTGTCATCTCTCGGGCGAAGGTGAGGGTGAAGTATCCAACACTTCTCTCGAACATGACCATTTCTCTTGCAATGATGGCAGAAGGGCCTCTTGTTGCTGCTGTTGTTGTTATTGTTGTTTCCTCGGTAGTAGCTCTTGTTGGCCGAAGCAATCTCAACTTGATTGGCGGTGACAAGTTCTCCTTTTCCGCCAAACAACCCCATGGAACCATGTTCCCTTTGCACTTGAGAGCATACTTCATCTAGGCTTGGAAGTTTGTCAGCCCGGAGTATATGCTTGATGAGGTCGTTGTAAGAGGTATTCAAAGTGAGGAGGAGACCGAACACCTTATCTTGTTCTTGGCGTTCGTTGATGACCGCCGGATCCATAGTACTAGGCCTTAGCATTTCAAGCTCAGCCCATAGGGATCTAAACTTCCCAAAATGTTTGGTAAACTCCATGTCTTCTTGGCTAAGATTGTTGATGGCTCTCTTAACCTCAAAGACACGGTTTAGATTGGTAATGTTACCAAAAACATTCTTGAGAGTATCCCATAGCTCCTTTGCGGTTTCGCAATAGGAGTATGCTTCAAGAATTGGAGCATCTAGAGAGTTTTGGATGAGAGCAAGAACATTTTGGTCCTCTTGGAACCATTTCTCTTCATCGACCGGGACTATTTCTTTCCCTTCTTTGGTGGTTGCATCTTTTGGAGCTTCACTCTTCTCGATGTGACTCCACAACCCACGACCGCACAAAGCTGTTTTTGTGGTTCTTGCCCACAACAAGTAGTTTCCACCTTTGAGAGTGACCGAAACAACCAAGCTCTTGAGACCTTCCATGGAGAACGGACCGTTGGACAAAGCTATTGACCGACGGGTAAAGATTTGGAGCGAATGGTGGTTTCAACAACAAGAACAATGGATGAAGCCAAAGAGAATAGATTTACGAACGAGGTGGGTGAGACAATAGGTTGGTTAAGAACAACCTGGCTCTGATACCATGCAAGATTTGAAGTAAAAGTGCGAGAGAATAAAGAGATTAGGAGATTTGGATCGAACAAAGGAAGAATAAGTGAGTTTGCGGTTTGAGAGAGAATAGAAGAGAGAATAGAAGAGAGAGTGTAAAAACTCTACTTACTTGATTTAGAACATACATACAAAGCTATATATGGAAAGCTACAAAAGGAACCTCAAAACCCTAAGGCTATACACGACTTACAAAGGTGAAAGTGACATCTCTAGGTAAAAGTGTTTAAAACACACATGTGACTTCTTCCACTTGCGCATCCTCCAACGGCTAGAATAGAAGGATCTAGGCCTCCTTCTTTTCTCTTCTACTAATATGAATAAGGCCCTTTAAATGGGCTGAAGTGGATGAGCAAGATCGGGCCTTTATTCGAGACATGTAC
>NW_006238730.1:0-6032 GCF_000375325.1 Capsella rubella | reverse complement strand
CAATATATAATAAATGTCTTATACTGTAGATTTATCAGGCCAAAACATAAATATTTCAACGCAAGTCACTTTATGACCTAGCAGAATTAAACCTTAAGTCCAATGGCAATCTTCATCTCCAACGATTCACCACGCAATAGAGAGTGAGGGACAAACATGAAATTGTCTTGAGGGGTTTCAGAGCTCAGTTCAACAACTCTCTTCACGTCTGGAGACTTATAAGTAAGAGAGTGTCCATCCATGGAGTAGAAGAGAAAGTACGCAAGCTTACCGAGTTCCGGAGCAGATGGTGCAATGCATCTAACAGCCACATACAAACCCTGTGGCTCTGTTAGGAGTATCGATCACCCAACTCTCTCACACACTCCGATTTATGATCAGCCAAGAGATCTGCAATTACAGAGATTGTAATTAGCAAATCTGAGAAAGGAGAAACTTAATCTGAAAGGGAAACAATGATCAACATAGATCAAACTCTAGCACATCACCAGAGCCTCAAGCACATCACCTGAGAAATCACAATTCAGAATAAGCATGAATGGGGAAGAAAGCTTCAACGGCTCTTTAAAGCCCCTTCCTTCCCTTCTTCTTCCGTAACTGCAAACCCTCCTTCCCAATCAGAGACTTTCTTCTTTCCTTCTTTCTTTGCGAAGACTCTAATTGATTCCACCACTTCCACGTCATCAGTCTTCTCAATAATACTCAGCTGACGTGGCTCTGGTTTCTTCCTATAATACGTTTGGTGAATCGTATCAATACTCCCATCCCGGAGAACCAGCTTGTCCTCAAGCTTGAAATCAGGAAACAAACTGACGAATTCCTTTGACAACATCCAGGAATTCTCCTCCACGGATCGATCATGCCATTGGATGAGGAACTCGCGTCCGCCTGTGGAGTTGAAACGAACGTCCAAAACTTTGGCTGGAAACAAGAACTCGTCTTCGACCAGTTCTGGAGGATCAGTGAACTGAGCTTGTTGATGATCACCCAAAACGGCCTTCAGTTGAGAGACGTGAAAGACATCATGAATTTTAGCCGTGACCGGTAATTTCAAACGATAAGCGACAGCGCCAATGCGTTCCACCACTTGAAATGGGCCAAAAAATTTAGCAGCCAACTTATGACAATTCCGGCGAACCACAGTCAATTGGCGATAGGGTTGGAGTTTCAGATAAACCCAAGAACCCACCTCATACACGACCTCACGACGCTTCTTATCAGCGTTCTTCTTCATAATATCCTGAGCCCGTTGTAAATTTGCGCGGATCCGAGTCAACATCATATCCCTTTCCCTTAATTGAACCTCCAAATCCCAGTTAGTAGTAGAACCCGGCTCAAAGGAAAGTAATTGCGGTGGATCGCGACCATAGACCAAGTTGAAAGGGGTGGACTTAAGAGCAGAGTGGTAAGACGTGTTGTAAGAATACTCAGCCCACGATAAGAATTTATACCAAGCACGCGGGTGGCTGGAAGCGAAACAACGCAAATATGTTTCTAAACAACGATTCAAGACCTCCGTCTGTCCATCCGTTTGAGGGTGATACGCAGTACTAAACTTCAATGTAGTACCCGACAAACGAAACAGTTCAGTCCACAGTTTTCCCAGAAAAATGCGATCTCTGTCAGAAACCAATGTTTTTGGAAAACCGTGAAGTCGCACAATTTCGGAATTGAACTTCTGAGCAACATCAATAGCCTTAAATGGGTGTTTAAGGCCAAGAAAATGAGCATATTTACTCAAACGATCCACCACCACTAATATCACATTCACCCCACCAGACATGGGCAACCCTTCAATAAAGTCCAGAGATAAATCCTCCCAAATAGCTGTAGGAATGGGCAGAGGTTGAAGCAACCCTGCTGGAGCAAGAGTAGAATACTTGTGTGTTTGACAGACAGCACATTGGAGAACAAATTTTTGAACCACTTTCTGTATTCCCTCCCAATGAAAACATGCTTGAATACGCTTTAATGTCTTCAAAATCCCAGCATGACCACCCACTTGAGTAGCATGAAACTCATGTAAGATCAAAGGAATAAACACAGAAGATTTGGGAATCACCAGTCGCCTTTTATACCACAAACGGCCATTCACCACTGTGTAATGGCGTACCGGAGCAGTAGTACTCTGTAGTTGTGCAATCAACGTTTGAATAGTGGAGTCAGCATCAATCTCTTTGTATAAGTCCTGCAGTTGAATGATAGATGGAACAGTGACTGCCATAAGAGAGGGAGCCAACGAATGAGGAATCCTAGAGAGACCATCTGCCGCCTTGTTCTCTACCCCAGGCTTATAAAGAATGTCCATATCAAAACCGAGCAACTTAGTCAACCAACGCTGATACTCCATGTTCACCTCTTTTTGTTCCAAGAGAAACTTCAAACTCCGCTGGTCTGTATGAACCTCAAATTTCCGCCCCAAAAGATAATGTTTCCACTTCAGCACAGCCATAACAATAGCCATCAATTCCCGTTCATACGCTGGTTTCAGTTGTTCCCGAGCGGTTAAACCATGGCTGAAATAGGCCAATGGTCGTTTCTCTTGTGTTAACACTGCTCCCACGCCAGTGCCAGATGCATCAGTTTCAATAGTAAATACCTTGTCAAAATCAGGTAGCCCCAATACAGGTGCTGCAGCCATAGCATGCTTGAGATCCTCAAACGCAACCTGAGCCACAGGGGACCACAAAAACTGATCTTTCTTGAGTAACTCCGTTAAAGGTTTAGCTATCATGCCATACCCTTGAACAAACTTGCGATAGTAACCCGTTAACCCCAAAAAACCCCGAAGTTGCTTGAGATTAGTAGGAGTAGGCCAAGCTAACATAGCTTCGGTTTTGGCTGCATCTGTGGCAACGCCTGCAGCAGAGATAATGTGACCAAGATATTCAACTTGTGGAACACCAAACAGACACTTCTTTTGATTAGCAAATAGGTGATCAACTGTAACTGTAAAACCAACTCCAAATGTTGCACATGGGCTGTCAAACTTGCACTATAAACAAGAATATCATCGAAGAAAACCACCACAAATTGGCGTAAATAAGGACGGAAAACCTTGTTCATTAAAGCTTGAAAAGTGGCTGGGGCGTTGGTCAAGCCAAAAGGCATTACCAAAAATTCGTAGTGACCTTCCAATGTTCGAAAAGCTGTCTTGTGTATATCACTATCTCGCATACGAATTTGATGATACCCGGAGCGCAAATCAATTTTTGAGAAAATCACAGCCCCATGTAACTCATCGAGTAACTGATCGATGACAGGAATAGGAAACTTATCCGGCACTGTCGCTCTATTCAAGGCACGATAATCTACACAAAACCGCCAAGAAGCGTCCTTTTTCTTAACCAAAAGCACAGGACTAGAGAAAGGACTAGTACTAGGACGAATAATACCACTGGATAACATCTCAGCCACCATTTGTTCCATCACTGTTTTAGTGGCGTGAGGATAGCGATATGGCCTCACTGTAATAGCCTGTACACCTGGCTTTAAAGTAATAGCATGCTCTAAACCTCGCATGGGAGGTAAACCAGATGGAACAGCAAAAACTGCAGCAAGACTATCCAAAACTGGCGACAAACCCGGATCCAAAGGACTGGTGGCAGCCAACAAAGGAGTGTTGGCTAAAGGAAAATCGTGACAAGTAGCTAACATTGATTGAGAGTGGACAAGGGGTTTAAGAGACAGAACACGCCCATGTAAAGAGCGATCGCCAACCAAAGTAACTGTCTTACCCGCATAAGTGAAACGCCATTCTTGTAACTTCCAATCAACTTCACACTTACCCAATGTCTCCAACCATTGAACTCCCAAAATAATATCCACACCACCAAGGTCCAAAGAGATAAAATCATTCTGAAATTCCACATTTCCCAAAGAGAATTTGACCCCTTTACAGATGCCAGAACCGTGAACAGAAACACCATTTCCCAACATAACCTCCAAATTATTATCCGTACTGACTGCTAACTTCAAACGTTTGGCCACAGAAGGAGTTATAAAATTATGAGATGCTCCAGAATCCAACAAAATCACCACTGTATACTTTCCAATAACCCCTTTGAGCTTCGTTGTGCGATAAGAATGTTTGCCCAAGAATGAATTAAGGGACAAACTACACAAAACAGGAGATTGAATGGGAGTATCCTCGAACTCTTCGACAGCATCCTCAGCTATAACCTCCAACTCAAAACCTTCCACCACTGTCAAAACACGCAACTCCCGCAGAGGACAGTTATGGCCCCGAAAATAATTCCCCTTACACTTGAAACAGATGCGTTTACTACGCATAGCATCCAATTCTTCTGCTGTATGACGCTGCTCTGGTGGTTTCAAATTGGTAGCCCTTGTAGAAGAAGAAGAACTCCCTGTAAGCACCACTGGTTTAGGCACAGGAGAATTGTAACGAACTGGATATGTCTTCTGCTGGTGCCCAAACGGTGTTTTTTTTTCACTAATCAATTGACAAAAAGAACTAGATTCCATTCTCAGAACAGCAGCTTTCTGGTAATCCAAACCTTGTGGTTCTTTCATCTTCAATACCTCCTGCATCTCCTGCTTCAAACCATTATAAAATATCTGTTCCAAATGTGAATCATCAAGATTAGGAACCTGGACAGACAAATCCTCAAATTCCGAAACATAAGCCGCCACAGTACCACGCTGTTTTAGCGCGAATAAACGATTACCAGGATCGTCACCAATGGCAACCCCAAAACGCAAAAACAGTCGACGACGGAACTCAGCCCAAGATCGAAACTCATTACGACACATCTCCCAATTAAACCATTTCAACACATCACCGGCGAGACTCAATCCAACCAAATCCAGTTTATCATAATCCGTATAACGACCCACACGGAAAAAGTTTTCTACCTTCGAGAACCACTCATACGGCTGTGATCCATCAAACACCGGCATCTCGATCTTGCGCAACAAGCTAGATCTGTTCTCCAACGGTAGATTTCCACTATCCATACGTTGCGAACGGTGATCGGACGAAGAAGACACACCCGGAGACGGCGACAGCTGCTCCGGAAGTTCATGTTGTTTTCCAGCGCTCTTCTCCAACTTTCCCAACGACGCCATCACAGATCGCAACATCTCCTCCAACGAATCAAGCTTCGCCCCCTGTTCAACCTTCGCGAGACACAAACGCTTGAAACCACCCTGCAAAAACTGCAATTGATTCGCATCCGCATTCGCAAAAAATTCCTCACTCTCAAACACCTCAGATTCACTCATCGTAGCCATCACGATCGTCCCAAACCCAGTTTCACCGCACCAATGTTAGGAGTATCGATCACCCAACTCTCTCACACACTCCGATTTATGATCAGCCAAGAGATCTGCAATTACAGAGATTGTAATTAGCAAATCTGAGAAAGGAGAAACTTAATCTGAAAGGGAAACAATGATCAACATAGATCAAACTCTAGCACATCACCAGAGCCTCAAGCACATCACCTGAGAAATCACAATTCAGAATAAGCATGAATGGGGAAGAAAGCTTCAACGGCTCTTTAAAGCCCCTTCCTTCCCTTCTTCTTCCGTAACTGCAAACCCTCCTTCCCAATCAGAGACTTTCTTCTTTCCTTCTTTCTTTGCGAAGACTCTAATTGATTCCACCACTTCCACGTCATCAGTCTTCTCAATAATACTCAGCTGACGTGGCTCTGGTTTCTTCCTATAATACGTTTGGTGAATCGTATCAGGCTCAGTGAAACATTGCAGTGCAAACAAAAGTCTCTTCTTTGATTCCCAAAGTACTAAAATCTTCTCGTTAGCTATGTTCATCTGAACATCAACCACACCACCGCAAACAAATGACATTGGTTTGGATACGTGACTGTGGTTATCAACAAAGTGAGTGTAGATGTCATAGTATGATCCTGTGTAAATGCAGTCCAATGCAGGGCACGAGCATTGAGTAAAAGTGCATTCCTTTTCGTGAACTGATTCTTTCCCATAAGATACCTTCTTGGTGCATCCAAACTTGGTGTTTCGGCATGGGATAAGGACTGATTCGA
>NW_006238731.1:7001-7332 GCF_000375325.1 Capsella rubella | reverse complement strand
AAAGAGATCTGAAAACGGGCAGTTTACCAAAAACATAAACTACCTACTAAATCCAACGCTAGCATGGACAGCTCGTTTGCGACTAAGACTTGACACCAATTCTTATGCTGGAGCTCGCGAACCCAACCGCAAACCGTCACAGAGATCAAATCCAACCTAGAACTTTTCTCTTGGAAATGGTAGATCACCGTAACTAGCCATCAAGGATCTGGTCACAGATCAACCGTTAATTTGTTAGCAAAGTGGTGAACCCACCGCTTTTAAGTTCAATTTCCGCAGCAAGACAAATCTATCGCTCACATGCCACTTAGCCAAGAGAAGTGTGATCCAG
>NW_006238731.1:6695-6901 GCF_000375325.1 Capsella rubella | reverse complement strand
CAGCAAATTTAGTACAAAAATCGACATATAATTTAAAAAATAGGAGAAATCACAAATATTATAGGAAAAAAGAAGGTGACTGTTGGAAAAGAGATCTGAAAACGGGCAGTACACCGAAAACATAAATTACCTACTAAATCCAACGCTAGCATGGATAGCTCGTTTGCGACTCAGACTTGACACCAATTCTTATGCTGGAGCTCGCG
>NW_006238731.1:6208-6595 GCF_000375325.1 Capsella rubella | reverse complement strand
CAGATCAACCGTTAATTTGTTAGCAAAGTGGTGAACCCACCAGTTTGAAGCTCAATTTCCGCAGCAAGACAAATCTATCGCTCAGATGCAATTTAGCCAAGAGAATTCTGATCCAGATCCGCCAAAGCCTTCAACTAGCAGATCGAAGCAACATCATCTCATGTTGCCGTAAAAGAGAGAAATCGTCTAGCATTGAACGACAAATCTAACCACGCCTTACACCACCATAGAAGAAAAGCGCCGACCACCTGCTTTAATCCCTGCCCATAGGCCCTAGATTGGCAAAGTTATTTAATGTTTAGGGTTTGCGGTTTATGGTTTAGGGTTAGGGTTTAGGGTTTAGGGTTTAGGGTTTAGGGTTTAGGGTTTAGGGTTTAGGGCTTGGGG
>NW_006238731.1:5896-6108 GCF_000375325.1 Capsella rubella | reverse complement strand
GGCGGTTTGGGGTAAGCCATGAACTTAAAAATATACCAGTAAAAAAATTTCATATTTTAATTGAAATTTATAATTTCATATTTTTATATTAAACCCCTTCTTCCTATTTTTTCCACGAAATTTCCCGCCAAAATTTTTTCCGTCAAAAATTTTTCCGCCAAAATTTTCCGACAAAAAGTTTCCGCCCAAAAGGTTTTGAAAAAATTTTCACG
>NW_006238731.1:5344-5578 GCF_000375325.1 Capsella rubella | reverse complement strand
AACTTTCCTCTTGGAAAAGGTACATCACCGTAACTAGCCATCAAGGATCTGGTCACAGATCAACCGTTAATCTGTTCGCAAAGTGCTGAACCCACCGGTTTGAAGCTCAATTTCAGCAGCAAGACAGATCTATCGCTCACATGCCACTTATCCAAGAGAAGTCTGATCTAGATCCGCCAAAGCCTTCAACCAGCAGATCGAAGCAACATCATCTCAGGTCGCCGTGAAAGAGAG
>NW_006238731.1:4407-4657 GCF_000375325.1 Capsella rubella | reverse complement strand
CCGAAAACATAAACTACCTACTAAATCCAACGCTAGCATGGACAGCTCGTTTGCGACTAAGACTTGACACCAATTCTTATGCTGGAGCTCGCGAACCCCACCGCAAACCGTCACAGAGATCAAACCCAACCTAGAACTTTTCTCTTGGAAATGGTAGATCACCGTAACTAGCCATCAAGGATCTGGTCACAGATCAACCGTTAATTTGTTAGCAAAGTGGTGGACCCACCGGTTTGAAGCTCAATTTCTG
>NW_006238731.1:3347-4307 GCF_000375325.1 Capsella rubella | reverse complement strand
GATCCGCCAAAGCCTTCAACTAGCAGATCGAAGCAACATCATCTCATGTCGCCGTGAAAGAGAGAAATCGTCTAGCATTGAACGACAGATCTAACCACGCCTTACACCACCATAGAAGAAAAGCGCCGACCACCTGCTTTAATCCCTGCCCATAGGCCCTAGATTGGCAAAGTTATTTAATGTTTAGGGTTTGGGTTTATAGTTTAGGGTTAGGGTTTAGGGTTTAGGGTTTAGGGTTTAGGATGTAGGGTTTAGGGCTTGGGGTTTAGGGTTTGGGTTTTAGGGTTTGCAGTTGGCGGTTTGGGGTAAGCCATGAACTTAAAAATATGCCAGTAAAAAAATTTCATATTTTAATTGAAATTTATAATTTCATATTTTTATATTAAACCCCTTCTTCCTATTTTTTCAACGAAATTTCCCGCCAAAATTTTTTCCGTCAAAACTTTTTCCGCCAAAATTTTCCGACAAAAAGATTCCTCCCAAAAGGTTTTGAAAAAATTTTCACGCCAAAATTTTTTTCCCCAAAAAAATTTCGACAGAAATTTTCCCGCCAAATTTTATTTTTGACCGCAATAGTACAGGAAATTTAGTACAAAAATCGACATATAATTTAAAAAATAGGAGGAATCACAAATATTATAGGAAAAAAGAAGGAGACTGTTGGAAAAGATATCTGCAAACGGGCAGTACACCGAAAACATAAACTACCTACTAAATCCAACGCTAGCATGGACAGCTCGTTTGCGACTAAGACTTGACACCTATTCTTATGCTGGAGCACGCGAACCCCACCGCAAACCGTCACAGAGATCAAACCCAACCTAGAACTTTTCTCTTGGAAATGGTAGATCACCGTAACTAGCCATCAAGGATCTGGTCACAGAACAACCGTTAATTTGTTAGCAAAGTGGTGAACCCACCGGTTTGAAGCTCAATTTCCGCAGCAAGACAAATCTATCG
>NW_006238731.1:2137-3247 GCF_000375325.1 Capsella rubella | reverse complement strand
TCCGCCAAAGCCTTCAACCAGCAGATCGAAGCAACATCATCTCAGGTCGCCGTGAAAGAGAGAAATCGTCTGGCATTGAACGACAGATCCAACCACGCCTTACACCACCATAGAAGAAAAGCGCCCACCACCTGCTTTAATCCCTGCCCATAGGCCCTAGATTGGCAAAGCTATTTAAGGTTTAAGGTTTGGGGTTTAGGGTTTAGGGTTTAGGGTTAGGGTTTAGGGTTTAGGGTTTAGGGTTTAGGGTTTAGGGTTTAGGGATTGGGGTTTAGGGTTTGGGGTTTAGGGTTTGCAGTTGGCGGTTTGGGGTAAGCCATGAACTTAAAAATATGCGAGTCAAAGATTTCATATTTTAATTGAAATTTATAATTTCATATTTTCATATTAAACCCCTTCTTCCTATTTTTTCCACGAAATTCCCCGCCAAAATTTTTTCCGTCAAAAGATTTCCTGCCAAAATTTCCGACAAAAAGTTTCCCGCCCAAAAGGTTTTGACAAAAATTTTCACGCCAAAATATTTTTCAGCAAAAAAATTTCGACAGAAATTTTCCCGCCAAATTTTATTTTTGAACGCAATAGTATAGGAAATTCAGTACAAAATCGACATATAATTTAAAAAATAGGAGAAATCACAAAAACTATAGGAAAAAAGAAGGAGACTGTTGGAAAAGAGATATGAAAAGAGGCAGTACACCGAAAACGTAAACTACCTACTAAATCCAACGCTAGCAAGGACACCTCGTTTGCGACTAAGACTTGACACCAATTCTTAGGCTGGAGCTCGCGAACCCCACCACAAACCGTCACAGAGATCAAACCCAACCTAGAACTTTTCTCTTGGAAAAGGTAGATCACCGTAACTAGCCATCAAGGATCTGGTCACAGATCAACAGTTAATTTGTTCGCAAAGTGGTGAACCCACCGGTTTGAAGCTCAATTTCCGCAGCAAGACAAATCTATCGCATACATACCACTTAGCCAAGAGAAGTCTGATCCAAATCCGCCAAAGCCTTCAACCAGCAGATCGAAGCAACATCATCTCAGGTCCCCGTGAAAGAGAGAAATCGTCTGGCATTGAACGACAGATCTAACCACGCCTTACACCAC
>NW_006238731.1:1305-1717 GCF_000375325.1 Capsella rubella | reverse complement strand
TACAAGAAATTTAGTACAAAAATCGACATATAATTTAAAAAATAGCAGAAATCACAAATATTATAGGAAAAAAAAAGGAGACTGTTGGAAAAGAGATCTGAAAAGAGGCAGTACACCAAAAACATGAACTACCTACTAAATCCAACGCTAGCAAGGACAGCTCGTTTGCGACTAAGACTTGACACCAATTCTTAGGCTGGAGCTCGCGAACCCCACCACAAACCGTCACAGAGATCAAACCCAACCTAGAACTTTTCTCTTGGAAAAGGTAGATCACCGTAACTAGCCATCAAGGATCTGGTCACAGATCAACCGTTAATATGTTCGCAAAGTGGTGAACCCACCGGTTTGAACCTCAATTTCCGCAGCAAGACAAATCTATCGCTCACATGCCACTTAGCCAAGAGAAGTC
>NW_006238731.1:331-616 GCF_000375325.1 Capsella rubella | reverse complement strand
CTACTAAATCCAACGCTAGCATGGACAGCTCGTTTGCGACTAAGACTTGACACATATTCTTATGCTGGAGCACGCGAACCCCACCGCAAACCGTCATAGAGATCAAACCAAACCTAGAACTTTTCTCTTGGAAATGGTAGATCACCGTAACTAGCCATCAAGGATCTGGTCACAGATCAACCGTTAATTTGTTAGCAAAGTGGTGAACCCACCGGTTTGAAACTCAATTTCCGCAGCAAGACAAATCTATCGCTCACATGCCACTTATCCAAGAGAAGTCTGATC
>NW_006238731.1:0-231 GCF_000375325.1 Capsella rubella | reverse complement strand
CACAGATCAACCGTTAATCTGTTCGCAAAGTGCTGAAACCACCGGTTTGAAGCTCAATTTCCGCAGCAAGACAGATCTATCGCTCACATGCCACTTAGCCAAGAGAAATCTGATCCAGATCCGCCAAAGCCTTCAACCAGCATATCGAAGCAACATCATCTCAGGTCGCCGTGAAAGAGAGAAATCGTCTGGCATTGAACGAGAGATCCAACCACGCCTTACACCACCATA
>NW_006238732.1:4572-6607 GCF_000375325.1 Capsella rubella | reverse complement strand
TTTATTCATAAGGTATTCATAAATAGATTATCCAAATTTATGAAATTGTTATATATCACTTATGTTATCTTTCAACCGATATACAATTTTTGTAAATTATATTAAAAGATTGCATTTTCTTATACACCGTTGAGGTAATGTCCGTGATTGATAAATTTAACGGTTTTAGGGAAAATATAATATATACGTACTTATATTAAAACCAGACCTAATTAATATTGTATATATTATTTACTTTCTATACAGTTAAAATATACAAATCAACACGCGATTTAACTCTATAGAATTAAAATTAAAATATACAAGACTATTATGTTTATCCTATACTATTGAATACCAAATATTAATACAAATCCAATTATATCTTTAGTTTAAAAAACATCATCCGTGCGAAAGCACGGGCCATCCTCTAGTATATAGTAATTTGCAAATCTCTAATTTCCCAAAAAATTTCATAGTAATTTATGTATCCCGTAAAAATGTGAAAATTTTATCTTCTTTTTTAAAGAAAACCTAGAGTATTTGATGTGTATATATATTAAGGAAAGGTCAAAAGCAACACAGCCTCGACAAATTAGGGTTTTGGATCGGACAACTAAAGATGAAGAAGCCACACAAAGAAAAGAACAAGAAAAGTCTCCAACAGAATGATTTGAATCGTTCAGAATCCGAGACTGATATCAGCGCCCAAGTTACTCCTACAAACAACTTCGCTCGAGGGTATGTTTTTGTTCGTCCTCTCTCTCTCTCTTTTTGCTGTTTCTGTATTGTGTAAATCATTGTATAATTGTTGTGACTAATGATATATATATATGTGATTGGTCATTTGGTCGTTTATGAGCATTGGATATGATTATAACTTTGTATGTAATATGTCACTAACGATACTAATCTCTATTTTATGATTATTTTGTTGTTAAAGATACACAAGAGGGATTGGTCCTACGAAAAGAGCAACCAAAGTTGGATGGACTTCTGAAAATCTAACCTCAGAGATACTCTTAAGGCTGCCTGAGAAATCCGTTGCGAGGTTTCGTTGCGTGTCGAAACTTTGGTTATCAATCACCACTGATCCATATTTCATCAAGTTGTTCGAAACTCGGTCTTCACAGCCAAGTCTTTTGGTTTGCTTCTTTGAAAATGAAAAGTTGTTTGTTGCCTCGATTCCGCAACATCTTCATTCACTTCAGAATTCCAAAAGGTCTTACTCTTGTTCTCAGCCTATTTATCGCTATCATATGGAATTTCCAGGAGGACATAGTCGCTTCCCCCCTACGGAATCTGTCCATGGCTTGATCTGCTTTCAAGTATCAGGAACGCCTATAGTTTGGAACCCTAGCACGAGACAGTTATTACCTTTACCAAAACCGAGATTGAGCTGGAATGACTTAACAATCTTTTTAGGTTATGATCCGGTTGAATGTAAACACAAAGTAATGTGCATTCCTCTTAAGAGAAGTTCTGATGTGTGTCGGGTGCTAACATTGGGATCAGCTCAAAAATCATGGAAAACCGTAAAAACTCAGCATAAGCATCGTTCTGACAATCAGACTTGTGGTCGATGCATCAAGGGGGTTGTATATTATATAGCCGAGGTTTATCAAACGCATGTTTGGGTTGTAATGAGCTTTGATGTCAGATC
This sequence comes from Capsella rubella, assembly GCF_000375325.1. Lineage (NCBI taxonomy): Eukaryota > Viridiplantae > Streptophyta > Magnoliopsida > Brassicales > Brassicaceae > Capsella > Capsella rubella. The sequence continues at coordinate 4,965 of NW_006238732.1, read as the reverse complement.
TGAAAAATTCGATATGATACAGTTACCATCGGATACTGATTATAGAAGTATTTTTCTAACTTATGAAGAGAGTTTCGCTTGTGTTCAAATGCGTACCACGAAGGGTGGTCAAGTTAGAGGGGAGCGTTGTACCACATTGTGCATTTTGGAGGACGCAAAGAAACACAAGTGGTCGAGTAAAGATGTTTTTGCATCTGCTGGTTTATTTGTTGAAAGTTTGAGAACTGTTTTAAAACTAAAAGGTTGCAGTCATGCTGGTGAGTTTATTTACGCATCATCCGGGCTTCAATCTTTGAGTTATATTTTATTTCATGATCCGGTGAAAAGAAGCTGTAGGAGATTCGAACTTAAAGGAATCGCAGACGACACATCTAGACTCAATAATGAGGTTAC
>NW_006238732.1:1230-4404 GCF_000375325.1 Capsella rubella | reverse complement strand
AAACGATTTCGCATATATACTCTTAATTAGGCGATACCCAAAAACACCATCAATTCAAGGTCTAAGGATCTGTAAGGCATGCAAACAGAAATACCCTAAATTTGTTAATCCGTAGTAAGTTGCTTCTATGTTCTTTAGTTAACAAACCAAATACGGAAAGTAAAATTCTATATAGAACAATAAATAATTAACGAACCTCACACCTCCTCGTACCAAGCATTAAGTTTCTACCACTTAAAGGATATGGCATGACAACTTGCTTTATATTATTAATAAAGTCAAGATATAAGCGAAAAACAACTTCAAAAATGAAATAAACTAATAAAGGATAAAACCTCTGTATGTCACATGCTCCGGCCCCTACCATTCTAAGGAAGATTGTAGCTCAAGCAGTTGTGTATCATACTATCACATATGGGGACAGAGGAACAATGTGGTTCACAATCAGATTTCTATTCCTTCGGATATTATCTTTAAAGGCATAGATACAGAAACAAGAAACGTAATCACTACACAAGACAAAAGCGCAAACGAACGATTCCGAAAACTTGATGAAACCATAGATAAGATGCAACTCTTTCATCCAGTTTCCTAATTGTATTATCTCCTTGTTAATCTTTTCCCCCCAACTATTCAAATCTAAGGCTCCTACTAGAAGATATACTTCAAGTTTTGTGCTCAAAACAAATCGATTTATACAAATTTGATTTATCGAATCGATATATATACTCATGTACAAATATGTCGATGTTTTATATATGTTCGTATATGAAAAGTAAAAAAAAAACAATATATCCATTGAACAGAAATATATGGGCATATGGTCCATCAAAGCGTGAAATCATATACCTTCACCCGGAAGATGGTAAAGTCATCAGGAAGCATGGTATCAGATTGTACGTTTTGGAGGACGCAAAGAAACCCAAGTGGTTTAGGAAAGATGATCTTGCACCTAGTGGTTGCTTTGATGATAGATTGAGAACTTATTTCCAACTAAAAAGTTACACTCTTGATGGTTTATATTTTATTTTGTGATCCAATTAAAAACAGCTTTAGAAGATTCAAACTTCAAGGAATCACTGAGGGAGTTTCGAACAGAGGTATTTATAAGCTCCATGACCATGCTTTCCCGGATCACGTTGATAGTCAAGAAACTTTGTATTAGTTTAATAAGAATGATTATCTATGCAATTTTTATATTTTTATTTTTATTTTTATTTTTATTTTTGTAAGCTTTGATTCTATCCCGTTTCATCTTCCTCCCTTGCCACTTCCCTCCTGCATTTTATAAATTCAACCGTTCAATAGTAGTAACTCTTTACCTTTCTTGTGGCATTGTACTTAGTTTTTTTGGGACCTAGAAGTGAATTGCACCAAGATTATATACGCATATACCTTGTTTCAAAGTTTAAGAGATCAACATGACATAAAAGCAGAGCTGGCCATGAGGCCAAGCTTTGGAGGAAACATGAAATATATTTTTGTTGAAATTGTTTATCAAAAGAGCCAATAAAAGAACCAAAAAATATATGAAGTAATTAGTTTAATAAATAAGAAAATCTTGCTGTAGTTTCCTATTAACAAATTGACATACTATTTTAATTTTCTTATTTAAAAGCTTCTTATTTTTAAGTAGTTGGAAAAAGGGTTCTATGCATATAAACCTTCAAAGTCGCTATTTTTAGCAAGTTTACCCTCCAAATCCAGAAAATGCAAACCAATCATACAAAATCCAATAAATATGCAATATAACTCCTTTTTGCTACTATCATGCTTGTAATTTTTTTTAGAAATTATTTATCAAATCGAATCCCTCATAACTAGAAGCTCAAATATATTTTTAGAATTTTCAAAAATAAATGTATGTAACCATAAAATCGTTTAAAAAATATATTTATCTATTATAAGGGCTGCATTGCGTATTATTCTTGACTTAGTATGATTGTTCTGCAATTTTTTTGATATGGAAGATAGAGTTCCGTAAATTGACGATTTGAAAGGTTTATTTTCACAAAACCCTTAGAAAAAACAAATAGAGAAGCACTCTCACATACCGGTTATAGTGTTTTATTGATGGGACATTTGCAAAATAAGATTTTTTGAGTACCTTTTGTAAAAATACTCTTAATTGTTGTCCATTTTGAATAATACTATTTTCTACATACAAAATGACTAAATTATAAACTCAAAACTCCAAATATTAAACCATATCCCGTCAAAACTATACCCTATAAAATTGGTATATAAACATATAATTTTTTTAACATATTTTAATTATGTAAAAGAGGATAAAAATGAAAATGACAAAACAGTATTTTTACAAAAAGGTATCTAAGAAAGGGAATTAGTCAAAATTTCTCCTTATTGATTGGTAAGTTGCCTTTTTTCTTTTTGTTCTACTTCTTTGAGTTAAAATGAAGAACTCTTATACATTTTTTTATTTTATTTTCATTTTATAGTTTTTTACTATATCTTTTGTCTATGACATTTTGATGTTTTTTTTTTCTTTTTTGCTAATATTTATTTTATAAATATTGCAAATTTCCAAATTTCCAAAAAATTACATAGTATTATTTACGCTTCCCATAAAAATGTGAAAATTATCTTCTTTTTTTTTAAAACAAAACCTAGAGTACTTGAGATATATACATATATTAAGAAAAGGTCAAAAGCAACACAGCCTCGACAAATTAGGGTTTTGGATCGGACTGACTAAAGATGAAGTCACACAAGAAAAAGAACAAGAAAAGTCTCCAACAGAAAGATTTGAATAATCGTTTAGAACCCGAAACTGATATCAGCACCCAAGTTACTCCTACGTCTGCAGTTAACTTTGCTCGAGGGTATGTTATTGTTCGTCCCCTCTCTTTGCTGTTTCTGAATTGTGTAAATCATTTTATAATTGCGGTCATGAGTTATGATACATATATGTGATTAGTCATTTGGTCGTTTATGAATTATGACCATTGGATATGATCTAACTTTGTATATGTAATACGTTACTAACTATACTAAGCTCGATCTTATGATTGTTTTGTCTTTAAAGATACAAAAGAGCAAAAAAAGTTGGATGGACTTCTGAAGATCTAATCTCAGAGATACTCTTAAGGCTGCCTGAGAAATCTGTTGCGAGGTTTCGTTGTGTTTCGAAGCTTTGGTTATCAATCACCAAAG
>NW_006238732.1:0-525 GCF_000375325.1 Capsella rubella | reverse complement strand
GTACCACATTTTTCATTTTGGAGGATGCAAAGAAACACAAGTGGTCGCGTAAAGATGTTTTACCTGTTCATTTTGGAGTACCTGCTGGTTTGACAACTTTTTTAAGATTTGAAGGTTGCACTAATGCTGGTGAGTTTATTTACGAAGTATCCGGGTTTGAAATGGTGAGTTATATTTTATTATATGATCCCGTGAAACGAAGCTGTAGACGATTCGAACTTAAAGGAATCACAGAGGACACATCGATGTATGTGCTCCATGCTTTCCCGAATCACGTTGAGAATCAAATGTCTTTGTAACAATACTTGTTTTTTTTGTTCTTCCTTGGATGATCATTTTGTGCAAGTTTATTCATATACTTTGATTTCCCGTTTCATTACCAATTCTTTTTCATTTAAAAGTAACTTTTTCAGGCAAACGATTAAGCATTCATACTCTTAGGCGATACCCAACTACACCATCAATTCAAGGTCTAAGTATTTGTAAGGCATGCGAACATAAATAATTTATATCTGTTAACCCATT
>NW_006238733.1:6677-6999 GCF_000375325.1 Capsella rubella | reverse complement strand
CTCACTTCTAAAAAATCTTCATGCATTTCTAGCAATTGTAATCAACCAAATTCCTTGTATTATAACATATTCTAACCCAAAATAACTTTATAAAGCCATTCACTGCCTCAAAGCAATGGTTTTGGGTTCTTATCCAATTTGGGACCAAATATCGATAGGTCTTTCTTCTCTCTTCTAAACATTCTTCATGCTTCTCTAGCACTAGTAATCAATCAAATTCATTGTATTATAACATATTCTAAACCAAAATAACTTTATACAAGCCATTCACTGCCTCAAAGCAATGGTTTTGGGTTCTTATCCCATTTGGGACCAAATATCC
>NW_006238733.1:4954-6112 GCF_000375325.1 Capsella rubella | reverse complement strand
AAATTCATTGTATTATAACATATTCTAACCCAAAATAACTTTATACAAGCCATTCACTGCCTCAAAGCAATGGTTTTGTGTTCTTATCCCATTTGAGACCAAATTTCAACAAGTCTTTCTTCTCACTTCTAAACATTCTTCATGCATGTCTAGCACTTGTAATCAATCAACTTTCATTGTACTTAGTAACATATTCTAACCCAAAATAACTTTATACAAGCCATTCACTGCCTCAAAGCAATGGTTTTGGTGGTTCTTATCCAATTTGGGATCAAATATCGATAGGTCTTTCTTCTAACTTCTAAACATTCTTTATGCATCTCTAGCACTTGTAATCAAATCACATTCATTGTATTATAACATATTTTAACCAAAATAAGTTTATACAAGCCATTCACTGCCTCAAAGCAATGGTTTTGTGTTCTTATCCCATTTGAGACCAAATTTCAACAAGTCTTTCTTCTCACTTCTATGTAAGATTTGAAGCAATGGTTTTGGGTTCTTATCCCATTTGAGACCAAATTTCAACAAGTCTTTCTTCTCACTTCTAAACATTCTTCATGCATGTCTAGCACTTGTAATCAATCAAATTCATTGTATTATAACATATTCTAACCCAAAATAACTTTATACAAGCCATTCACTGCCTCAAAGCAATGGTTTTGGGTTCTTATCCCATTTGAGACCAAATTTCTGTAAGATTTGAAGTAAAAGATCGAGAGAATAAGGAGATTAGAAGAGTTTGATCGAACAAAGGGAGAGTATAGAGTTTGCGGTTTGTAAAAGTGAGAGAGAATAGAAGAGAGAGTGTAAAAACTCTACTTACTTGAATTAGAATGAACATACAAAGCTATATATGGACAGCTACAAAGAAACCTCAAAACCCTAAGGCTATACACAACTTACAAAGGTGAAAGTGACATCTTTAGGTAAAAGTGTTTAAACACACATGTGACTTCTACCACTTGCGCAATCTCCAACGGTTAGAATAGAAGGATCTAGGCTTCCTTCTTTTCACCACTTCTTCTACGAATTGGGCTCTTTAAATGGGCTGAAGTGGATGACTTGGACACGGGCTGGATCGAGAGGTTGTACGGACGGCCTTGTTGAAGATCGAGTGATGTACGGACGGTTGTACGGTCGGTTGATACTTCTTCA
>NW_006238733.1:2243-4854 GCF_000375325.1 Capsella rubella | reverse complement strand
TGGTGTTCCGGTTTATACTCCCCCTCAAGCTTAGTTCTAAAGAGTTTTAAAACTAAGCTTGGAACTATGAACACCTACCTCATTAAAAACCTTAGTATAGAAAAACCACTTGGGAAAAATCTATACTAAGGGAAAAAGAGTGTAGGCATCATGGCTTGGAGAGGTCCACAAGGCCGAGTTTAGAATGAATGTACTCACAAACTTGTGGACTTGCTGCTTTGGTGAAGATGTCCGCTAGTTGCTCGGAGCTTTCGGTGTAACACGGTAGAATGACTCCCAATCCAACTTGTTCTCGGACCTTGTGACAATCGACTTCGATATGCTTCGTTCTTTCATGAAATACCGAGTTGGATGCTATATGGATGGCTGCCTCATTATCACAATGCATTGTGATTGGTGTTGATGATTCAATGCCGAGATCTTTTAGAAGAGCCTTTAACCAAATCAATTCGGTAGTGAGCTTCCGCATTGCCCTATACTCGGACTCGGCACTTGAGAGTGACACCACCTTTTGTTTCTTGCTCTTCCATGTGACTAGGTTGCCTCCAATGAACGTGCAATAGCCGGTTGTTGATCTTCTATCCTTTCTATCTCCAGCATAATCCGCATCACAATACCCCACAAGCTCCGTATTGTTGTTGCAACCCATCCAAATGCCTTGACCCGGAGCTCCTTTGATGTACTTGAGTATCCGGCTCACCATATCCCAATGATGGTTTGTTGGAGCTTGCATATGTTGGGAGACCTGATTCACGGCATAACAAATATCAGGTCGTGTAATGGTAAGGTATATTAGCTTACCTACTAGTCGTCGGTATTGTGTAGGATCGTCAAATGGAGCTTCTCCAAGCTCCCCCTTTCCATTTGTTTGGTAATCCGGATCAAGCGGAGCTGCTACCGGTCTTGAACCAAGCTTCCCTACTTCATTTAAGAGATCTAGAGCATATTTCCTTTGAGATAAGAATAATCCTTCCTTAGATCTACACACTTCTATGCCAAGAAAATATTTTAGTTCTCCAAGATCTTTAATATCAAAAACAGTTTTGAGAAATGCTTTTGTATCTTGTATGCCTACCTTGTCATTCCCGGATATGATGATATCATCAACATATACAAGAATGACAACAATACCTTCTTGGGTTGAGAGAGTGAACAATGTGTGATCGGCTTCGGATTTCTTGAATCCCTTATCCATTAATGTCGTGCTTAGCTTGTGATACCAAGCTCTTGGTGATTGTTTCAAACCATATATAGCTTTCTTGAGCTTCAAGACTTTCCCGGGAGCGATTGTATCTTCCATGCCCGGTGGTGGTCTCATATAGACTTCATCCTCAAGTTCTCCTTGAAGAAATGCATTCTTCACGTCCATTTGCCATAACTCCCATTCCAAGTTCACGGCTAAAGAGAGTACCACTCGGACGGTGTGGAGTTTAGCTACCGGAGCAAAAGTATCAAGATAGTCTTCGCCATATGTTTGTGTGAACCCTCTTGCTACAAGCCGAGCTTTATAGCGTTCTATCCCCCCGTCACTCTTGTACTTTATAGTGAATATCCACCGAGAAGTAACCGCTTTCTTCCCTCTTGGTAAATCGGCTTCATCCCATGTGTGGTTAGATTCCATCGCCTTGGTTTCATTATCCACAGCATCTTTCCATTCTTTATGGGCTTTAGCTTCTTCATAACTTTCCGGTATCCAATTGGAGTCAACTTGAGTGAGATAGGCTTGATGTTCAACCGGAAAGTGAGCAAGAGTGCACACGGCTTGAATGGGGTGAGCTACAGCCATGTTGTTGTAGTAAACACGAGTATTTTTCCAATTTGATGATGGTTGTTTAAGACGTTCACTTCTTCGAAGATGAACAATATCTTCATCTTGAGTTGCTTCTTCTTGAGTCTCGGACTCGGGTTCACTTACAAGTGAATTTAAACCTTCTTCTTCTTCACCATACTCATCTTCTAGATCGTTGGCTTCATCACTAGGACTTTCCGGGGATAGATTCTCATGGTCGTCTCTCGGGGTAGGAGTTTCCGGAGGAGTTGTGCTTGGGGCGGAAGCATGAATGTTTTCAAGACCAAGCTTTTCAAGAATGATCCGAAGATTTGTGGCTCGGTCGGAAGTAGAATGAGATAGATCTTTCAAGCTTTCCCAATTCTTTTCATCATAGTAGCCCTTTGTTTCCACAAACTTAACATCCCGAGACACCAACACTTTTCTTGTTTCCGGATCGTAGCACTTGTATCCTTTTTGTGTAATCGAGTATCCAATGAACATTCCTTTGACACTTTTAGCTTCAAGTTTGTTCCGAAGTTCACCTGGTTTCAATACATAACACACACACCCAAACACTCGTAAGTGATCGATAGACGGTTTAGTTTTATTAAGTACTTCAAAGGGTGAGAGATCGCTTAGTATTTTTGTTGGAGTCCGGTTGATCAAGTAACAAGCGGATACAACTGCATCTCCCCAAAAGCGTTTTGGAACGTTTGTGTGGAACATCATTGATCTAGCAACTTCCATGAGGTGTCGGTTCTTCCTCTCGGCTACACCATTTTGTTGTGGGGTGTATGGGCAACTAGTTTGGTGAATGATCCCATGTTTGTTGAGGTGTTG
>NW_006238733.1:1604-2046 GCF_000375325.1 Capsella rubella | reverse complement strand
ACATGCAAGGAGAAGTCCATACATCCGAATGAACAAGATCAAAGCAATTATCATAAATAGTCATAGACTTTGGAAAAACAGATTTGCAATGTTTGCCAAGGATACAAGCCTCACACTCATCATTTTTAAAGGAAACATTAGGCAATATTAAACTTAAAGCACGAGTATGAGGATGACCAAGTCTAGCATGCCAAATAGCACTATTAGCACTAACAACAATAGAGCTAAAACAAGAAGAAGAAGGGGAAGATAAGTCGGTATTCTTAAGGACATAGAGATCATCTTTGGTCTTGCCTTGGCCAAGAAGCTTACTTGTCTCAATATCCTGAAAATAAACATCATTAGGACCAAAGATAACATGACAATTCAAATCCTTAGTAGCTCTCCTAACCGAAACCAAATTAGAAGCAAAATTTGGCATGTAAAAGGCTTTTGTATCCTT
>NW_006238733.1:961-1504 GCF_000375325.1 Capsella rubella | reverse complement strand
CTTATCAATTTAGAATCACTAATCATGTGATGAGAGGCTCCGGAATCTACTATAAGCGGTTTAATGGAGTTAAGGGCAAGATTCACATTACCGGATGACTCTTTAAGAGCCTTGATGAGTGCATCGAGGTCGGATCGTCTCACCAGCTCCGAGGATGCATTGAGAGCAGTGGCACCTCCTTCAATGACTTGAGACTTGACTTCCGGAGGGTTGGTTTCACCGGATGTGCTTGCAAGGTGGGCTCTAGGTTCATTGTTGTCATCTCTCGGACGAAGGTGAGGGTGAAGTACCCAACACTTCTCACGAACATGACCGTTTCTCTTGCAATGATGGCAAAAGGGCCTCTTGTTGTTGCTATTGCTGTTGTTGTTTCCCCGGTAGTAGCTTTTGTTGGCCGAGGCAACTTCAGCTTGATTGGCGGTGACAAGTTCTCCCTTTCCGCCAAATAACCCCATGGAACCATGTTCCCTTTGCACTTGAGAGCATACTTCATCTAGGCTTGGAAGTTTGTCAGCCCGGAGTATATGCTTGATGAGGTCGTTG
>NW_006238733.1:0-861 GCF_000375325.1 Capsella rubella | reverse complement strand
ATGACCGCCGGATCCATAGTACTAGGCCTTAGCATTTCAAGCTCAGCCCATAGGGATCTAAACTTCCCAAAATGTTTTGTAAACTCCATGTCTTCTTGGCTAAGATTGTTGATGGCTCTCTTAACCTCAAAGACACGGTTTAGATTGGTAATGTTACCAAAAACATTCTTGAGAGTATCCCATAACTCCTTTGCGGTTTCACAATAGGAGTATGCTTCAAGAATTGGAGCATCTAGAGAGTTTTGGATGAGAGCAAGAACATTTTGGTCCTCTTGGAACCATTTCTCTTCATCGACCGGGATGATTTCTTTCCCTTCTTTGGTGGTTGCCTCTTTTGGAGCTTCACTCTTCTCGATGTGACTCCACAACCCACGACCGCACAAGGCTGTTTTAGTGGTTCTCGCCCATAGTAAGTAGTTTCCACCTTTGAGAGTGACCGGAACAACCAAGCTCTTGAGACCTTCCATGGAGAACGGACCGTTGGACAAGGCTATTGACCGACGGGTAAAGATTTGGAGCGAATGGTGGTTTCAAGAACAATGGATGAAGCCAAAGAGAATAGAGTTGCGAACGAGGTGGATGAGACAATAGGTTGGTTAAGAACAACCTGGCTCTGATACCATGTAAGATTTGAAGTAAAAGATCGAGAGAATAAAGAGATTAGAAGAGTTTGATCGAACAAAGGAAGAAAAGAGAGTTTGCGGTTTGTAAAAGTGAGAGAGAATAGAAGAGAGAGTGTAACAACTCTACTTACTTGATTTAGAATGAACATACAAAGCTATATATGGACAGCTACAAAAGAAACCTCAAAACCCTAAGGCTATACACAACTTACAAAGGTGAAAGTGACATCTCTAGGTA
>NW_006238734.1:0-6108 GCF_000375325.1 Capsella rubella | reverse complement strand
CGAGAATACTTTGAATGTGAAGAAGACTGATAAGGATTTGGATCTGAATAAGAAGTGGTGAATCAGTCTTTGAATCGTATCTTAAGTTTAAGTTATTTAAACCATCAATAAAACTATATATTTGAGTTCTGTTTTTTAATTATTATTACATGTTTGGGTTGGTTTTGACTTCTTGTTGTCATTTCTAATAAATAAAATTTCATTTTCTCTAGTTAATGAATGATTTGTCTTGATATTATTTTGCTCCTTATCGAAACTTATATAGTTGATTCATTCACAACTAAAGAGATCTCGCAATAGCATGGTAATGAATAAACATAAATTTACGAAGTTGGACTCGTAAACTTTTTACATCAAATCAAGTCTTCAAACATGTTTCTATATTATTGGACTTATTGGCACCAAAACCAAACCATTTATATTCTCAAAATTTGTTATTTACATTGTCATTCCTTAGATCACTTCTTTCTTCTTTTTTTTTATCATCATGAATCTCAAACTTTGGTTAAGGTTTTTTCAATGTTTTTTAATTTATTTAAGGAAATATAATCTTCAAAAATATAGAATTTTAAAAATCTGTCAATGTATTCGTTTGGAACATTATTTTTTCGAATCAGAACTAATGAAAGTCAAATTCAACACCAAGTTAAAATTTGACTAGCACGGAAACGAATTTGGCTAAGTTAACGTAAAAAGGAACTAATCTCGCCAAAAAAGAGATTACAAATTCGCTTGGCAACTTAAAACTAAAAAGTAAAGATTGACCAAAACACGTAAATAAAGATTTTTCAAATTTTTTACCCAACTAATTTTTCTAATAAAATTATTTAATAATTTGGGATTTTAAAAATCTAGATTTTCCTAGTTACTATAAAAATTATTTTACTTTTGAGTTATAACAACAGGCTGTAGTACATTCGCAAAATATGCACACACAGCACATATATATGTATGCATATCACTCATAAAAGGATAAACCTATTTAGATAACAATATCGAATAACTAAATATTATTAGCACTAAATTTTATATTCTGGTATATATTAAAAGAGAATTACACATTTAGCGTTCCCAATAATTGACCAAAAATTTTCAAAATTACCCTTCAATCTTTGTCAAGGGAAAATAGTAATCCAAATTAGAGAGGGTAAATTGTGGAATTTCAGAGAAAAAATCGATTACCCGACCCGTTAATCCGACGACCCGCGCGCAAACCAAATTAATTAAAGGAGCAAAATAACCAAGGTTCAATCTATTGTGAAAAGAAGTAAAAGCCAGGTTTTTAAATGGGCTTTACATATTATGCCTATTCCTTTTGGGATTTGTTACATATATCTCATGAAATTGTTTATTCAATATATGAAAAGAAGCAACAACTGAGCCGATTGTCCGGTTTGAAGATTCACTAAGTATTGACCCAAGCCGAAAGCTACGCCGGAGACAACCGGAGTTTTAACGAATGGGATGGGTTTACGGCGAACAGCGAGAAAATGGAGACGGCGAGTGTCTAAAGCCAAAACTTGCGTTGGAGAAGGAAAAAAAGATTTGCGTAACAAAGGAAGCTTTAAGTACAGAGGAAGAGAGAGAGATGAAAGTGCAGAGGAAGATAAGAGGAAACATTGAGAAGGGTTTTGTGTTGTTATTTTTGTGTCTATTAAAAAAATCAAAAATAAATATATATAAAAAAAAAGATGAAGAAGACGAAGACGAAGGTGTAACAATACGGTTATATGTACGTATTTTGTCAGTTTGTGGTCGAAATAGTTTTAATACAAGTACATTGTAACGTGAAGACTGAAAGAAATATGTTTCAAGCTTTGGCTTTTGCAATAAAACTCATTGCAATAAATGTGTTTTTGTTTGATTTCTTTGTTCGTAACTTCTTTCACTTTAATATTTGATTCATTTGATAATTTCAATACATAAATATTTGTATAGTTTTTTTTACTTTTGTTTGTTTTTTTTGTAGTGCTTTTCTAAATCTTAGTCTTATATCCGTGAATTATATTTTATTTATTATAAAGAGGGTTAGATGATGATAATACTATTATGATAATAAGTCGTAGTTATACAAATACAACTAAGATTTATCCTGTGATAGATAATGGGTCCATTTCTTTAACGGACATGCAAAAATGCATAATATAATTTTATTGATTTATATTTTTTTGGTAACAGTCAGAATATTAACTTATCTTCGATATATAGTTATATTACTTTCAATTTTGATTAAAATAATAATAAATGAAGATCAGATTTGGTGATTGAGGGTTGTAAATTTAATTCTTCAACAAACCCGGAATACATACTTACAGAATTAACCTTATTGATTTGAGATCATTAGTTTTAAGACATTGGTTTTTGGCGTATATTCATTCTTTTTAAACAAAGTTAATTAAAAAATAAAAAAGAAAAAATTGTGGGAAATATTTGTTATGCAGAAATTTATGTAAAGTTAAATATTTTTCCACGTAAGATATGTGTAGAGGTAATTATTAGTAGTGAATTTGATTTCAAGCTAATATTGTCCCATCAATTGATTGTATTAAGGCACCAAATAAAGAAAAATGGACATCTGTAAATAAATAAATAAAAAATATTAAAATTAGCACTATTACACGGATGTTTTCTAAATATTATACAAGTGTCAATTCTTAACTAGCCTCCTTGATTGTAAATTAGAAAAAAAAAGTAAACAAAATAAAAGTAAATAAAAAGTTATAAAAAGGAATGAAAAAGTATTAAAAAGAGAAAAAATGAGAAAAAAATAACCCATAATTGAATAGCAAATCTACTCTTGTAGATATAATTATTTTCTTCCATTCAGTCAATGCCAATTTTGATATTTCTTACAAGGTAAGATATAGATTTACATATGTTTGAATTGTGATAATTTTTCCCTAATTCAACCAATCAAATTATATATATAAGGAGGACTAGTCCCCTTAAAAATTATAATCAAACAGAAAAAAAACAAACACAAAGAGAGAAAAAAAAACACTATGACGAGAAAGAAAGTGAAAATGGCTTTTATAGAAAACGAGACCGCAAGAAAATCAACTTTCAAGAAAAGGAAGAAAGGTTTTCTCAAGAAAGCTGATGAGTTGGCAACTCTATGTGACGTTCCCATCTGTGTCGTCGTCAACAGTCCCTACGACGCGGCCCCTGAGGTGTGGCCATCGAGAGAGACGGCTAACAAGGTTGTGGCTCAATGGAGTAAGATGTCAGTGATGGACAAGACCAAGAAGATGGTGAACCAAGAGACTTATCTCCAACAAAGGATCGCCAAAGCAACTGAGTCTTGGAGGAAGGCAAGGAAAGAGAACAAGGAGTTGGAGATGAAGAACATGATGTTTGATTGTCTTAGTACCAAAACTTCTGTTCCTTGTATCCCAAAATGCGATCTTCGTGATTTTGGTTCTGTTATTGAACAACATCTCAAAGATGTTAACCTTAGGATGGAGCATCTGAAGAGGAACGAGGTTGAAGGATCTTCTTCCTCCCTTGTTCATGCTGCTGATGTTGCTACAACATCTACTGTCATACCTATGCTTGAGATGGGTTCTTCATCGGTTGGATTTCACGAAAAGATTCGCGATCAAATCGAGAATACTTTGAATGTGAAGAAGACTGATAAGGATTTGGATCTGAATAAGAAGTGGTGAACCAGTCTTTGAATCGTATCTTAAGTTTAAGCTATTTAAACCATCAATAAAACTATATATTTGAGTTCTGTTTTTTAATTATTATTACATGTTTGGGTTGGTTTTGACTTCTTGTTGTCATTTCTAATAAATAAAATTTCATTTTCTCTAGTTAATGAATGTTTTGTCTTGATATTATTTTGCTCCTTATCGAAACTTATATAGTTGATTTATTCACAACTAAAGAGATCTCGCAATAGCATGGTAATGAATAAACATAAATTTACGAAGTTGGACTCGTAAACTTTTTACATCAAATCAGGTCTTCAAACATGTTTCTATAGTATTGGACTTATTGGCACCAAAACCAAACCATTTATATTCTAAAAATTTGTTATTTACATTGTCATTCCTTAGATCACTTCTTTCTTCTTCTTTTTTTGTCATCATGAATCTCAAACTTTCGTTAAGGTTTTTTCAATGTTTTTTAATTTATTTAAGGAAATATAATCTTCAAAAATATATCATAATTTTAAAAATCTGTCAATGTATTCGTTTGGAACATTATTTTTTCGAATCAGAACTAATGAAAGTCAAATTCAACACCAAGTTAAAATTTGACTAGCACGGAAACGAATTTGGCTAAGTTAACGTAAAAAGGAACTAATCTCGCCAAAAAAGAGATTACAAATTCGCTTGGCAACTTAAAACTAAAAAGTAAAGATTGACCAAAACACGTAAATAAAGATTTTTCAAATTTTTTACCCAACTAATTTTTATAATAAAATTATTTAATAATTTGGGATTTGAAAAATCTAGATTTTCCTAGTTACTATAAAAATTATTTTACTTTTAAATTATAACAACATGCTGTATTATATTCGCAAAATATGCACACACAGCACATATATATATGTATGCATATCACTCATAAAAGGATAAACCTATTTAGATAACAATATCGAATAACTAAATATTATTAGCACTAAATTTTATATCCTCTTATATATTAAAAGAGAATTACACATTTAGCGTTCCCAATAATTGACCAAAGATTTTCAAAATTACCCTTCAATCTTTGTCAAGGGAAAATAGTAATCCAAATTAGAGAGGGTAAATTGTGGAATTTCAGAGAAAAAATCGATTACCCGACCCGTTAACCCGACGACCCGCGCACAAACCAGATTAATTAAAGGAGCAAAATTACCAAGGTTCAATCTATTGTGAAAAGAAGTAAAAGCCAGGTTTTTAAATGGGCTTTACATATTATGTCTATTCCTTTTGGGCTTTGTTACATATATCCCATGAAATTGTTTATTCAATATATGAAAAGAAGCAACAACTGAGCCGGTTGTCCGGTTTGAAGATTCACTAAGTATTGACCCAACCCGAAAGCTACGCCGGAGACAACCGGAGGTTTAACGAATGAGATGGGTTTACGGCAAACAGCGAGAATATGGAGACGGCGAGTGTCTAGAGCCAGAGCTTGCGTTGGAGAAGGAAACAAAGATTTGCGTAACAAAGGAAGCTTTAAGTACAGAGGAAGATAGAGAGATGAAAGTGCAGAGGAAGATAAGAGGAAACATTGAGAAGGGTTTTGTGTTGTTAATTTTGTGTCTATTAAAAAAATCAAAAATAAAATATATAAAAAAAAAGATGAAGAAGACGAAGAAGAAGGTGTAACAATACGGTTATATGTACGTATTTTGTCAGTTTGTGGTCGAAATAGTTTTAATACAAGTACATTGTAACGTGAAGACTGAAAGAAATATGTTTCAAGCTTTGGCTTTTGCAATAAAACTCATTGCAATAAATGTGTTTTTGTTTGATTTCTTTGTTCGTAACTTCTTTCACTTTAATCTTTGATTCATTTGATAATTTAAATACATAAATATTTGTATAGTTTTTTTTTTTACTTTTGTTTGTTTTTTTTGTAGTGCTTTTCTAAATCTTAGTCTTATATCCGTGAATTATATTTTATTTATTATAAAGAGGGTTAGATGATGATAATATTATTATGATAATAAGTCGTAGTTATACAAATACAACTAAGATTTATCATGTGATAGATAATGGGTCCATTTGTTTTACGGACATGCAAAAATGCATAATATAAATTTATTGATTTATATTTTTTGGTAACAGCCGGAATATTAACTTATCTTCGATATATAGTTATATTGCTTTCAATTTTGATTAAAATAATAATAAATGAAGATCAGATTTGGTGATTGAGGGTTGTAAATTTAATTCTTCAACAAACCCGGAATACATACTTACAAAATTAACCTTATTGATTTGAGATTATTAATGTTTAAGACATTGGTTTTTGGCGTATATTCATTCTTTTTTAACAAAGTGAATTAAAAAATAAAAAAGAAAAAATTGTGGGAAATATTTGTTATGCAGAAATTTATGTAAAGTTAAATATTTTTCCACGTAAGATATGTGTAGAGGTAATTAT
>NW_006238735.1:9693-9942 GCF_000375325.1 Capsella rubella | reverse complement strand
GTCTGACTCCTTGAGGAAATGTCTCGGTTTGGTTTCTTTCAGGAATAGGTCTGAAATCGGAGACTATTAGAGTTACTTTTTATATGTTTACATGCATAATCTTTTCCTGTGTTTTGGCCTCACTCACACAGTTCAAACAACCACTTCTAGAAGGTCACCCATCTTTTGACTACTCCAACATAATCACGCTTAACTGTGGACTTCTCTCAGGAACCATTGACCGAAAAGATAAGTACACTTTGGTGATAT
>NW_006238735.1:8576-8820 GCF_000375325.1 Capsella rubella | reverse complement strand
TTCAAATATTGTGATTCACGGGCAATTAAGGCTGGTCTATCAGCAATATATTTAATGAGAGTGTCGTGGCACACTTTTCCTTCTTGAACAAGATCGTGGCAGCAAGAATCCGTGATGGTTGCATTTCCAAAAACAACGGCGATTATATCCAAGGCACACTTAGGGGAGATTTTAACAAGACAAGTATCCCATGACGATTTTGCTTCGTTGTCATCGACTGAATATACTGGAACAAAGGCACAAA
>NW_006238735.1:6607-7947 GCF_000375325.1 Capsella rubella | reverse complement strand
GAAGAACCCTAAACTCGATTCGAGAACCCTAAACTCACGAAACGACGTGTTTTACTCAACTTCGATGCCTTGTCATTGCCACGGTGTCATCTGAGTCATTGCCATGAAGCAGTGACTAACATCGTTTCGACATATGTTGATTTTGGCTACTTTAGTATAGTTTAAGTTGAGAATTTGATTTTTTAGTGAGTTTAGGTTGATATTTCCAAGATGTAGTAGTTTAGGTATTAAAAACAAACAGAAAATAATTTGGATTGATTTTGGCTAGTTTCTCGCTGTATACATAAGTTGTGCTAATTCTTTTTAAAAATGGTTTACAGTTTGCTGATAATTTTGTAAGAAAGTGACATGTGGTGTCGACAGCTAATGACTATGGAAAAGAATATACAACAAGTGGAGATGTATGTAACTCCCCGACCGTCATATCTCTAGTGGGGCCCCATGTTCACTCTCAATCCCTGGGCCCACCTCTCTTAGTGGGTATTACGTCCTCTCACTAGGCCCTTTAGCTCATCCTATCTGACCGTCGGTTTGCTACACAAAGGAGGCTTAAATAATTGGTTACTGATCCTAAAAATTACCACATCACTACAAGAATACATGTCGATATCCTACGAAAATTCCTTCAAAATAAATGGAAGGAAAATTTTCCTACGAAAAAACTTCGCATTTATGACGAAAACGCAAAAGGGTAGGAAAAAGTAAGAGCATTTAACTACGAGAAATGGTGTCAGAAAGTAGAAGGAATATTTCCTACCAATTTCTTTTAAATAATAGTTTCGTAGGAAATGGTGAAGGAAAGAAAAAAGAATGTAGAAGGAAATAACGCAGAGAGAATTGGGTAGGATTTTTTCCTTCGAAATGCCTTCAACTGAGAAGTGGTAGGAAATGTCGTAGGAAATCGGTAGATATATCGAGGGAAATCATTTCGTAGGAAATTAGAAGGAAACAATAATTTGTAGGAAATTAGTTTATAACCTTCTAAACACAAAACATATATTTATAATTTGCAAGAAATAAATTTGTAACCTTCTAAACACAAAATAGATATTTATAATTTGTTTCTAAAGTACTAATTTGTATCATATATTTTATTGGGCCTATAATTAAAATTATAAAGTATCATTTGTATAAAAAGATAAAATTGATTAATTTTAATGAAAAGAAGAAGAAATTATTAAGCATGGTGCTTAATCAAGGATTTTAATTGGAGGAGGAAAAAACATGAAAAATATGAAAATTGCTTTATTATCATCTCAAATCTTAATAATGTTACTAAAGGTTAAGTCCAGCATAATGGTCTTGTCTGATTCTTATCTATCAAACCAAAAGCACGGCTC
>NW_006238735.1:6273-6507 GCF_000375325.1 Capsella rubella | reverse complement strand
GCTATTCGATTGGAAGAGAAAAAAATATGAAAAAAGCAGTTAGCAATATTAGGGTTCATCGAATTGGGAACTGATGTGTTGCAAAACTAGGGTTCTATGTTGTTGCAGGAATTGGGATTAGATCCGTCAGTTTGAAAACACTAAACCTAGTCTTCTCCTTTCTTCTTCCCGTCGACATCGAATCAGTGACTCCGACATCGTTAGTGAGTGCTGCTTCTCATCGATTTCTACTGC
>NW_006238735.1:5462-6008 GCF_000375325.1 Capsella rubella | reverse complement strand
CTTACGCTCACTGATTTTGCTACTAAAGGTTTTACTGATTCGATTAGAGTGTTCTTGACTAGATTAGGGTGTTAATAATTCACTTTTTTTTTTTAATCTCTGTTGGAGATTAGAGAAGTAGTGTAGCAGAACAAATGCAGTTTACACCTCATTTTCTTATGTCTTTTTGCAGCTTTAATTGATAATGTAGTTGTGGTTGTTGTTGCAGAGTTTACGCATTTGCTAATGGTTCTTGTTTAAAACCATTTTCTTGTTTTTAGCTTCTCTAAGGTCTAGGGTCTCTTTCACTTTGTGACTGCTTCTCTACTTTGATTTCCTTGGCTTTGTACTATACTTATCTCTGGTTTTAATCGGTTACTTGTGATCAATATAGAAAAAGGGTTTAATTTGCAGCTATAACACTTCTTTATAACACTTCTTTTGCAGCTTTAATTTGTTAAGCATGTGATATGATCTCAATTGGTGTTGGTCTGTTGAGTTCTTGCAGCTTTTTTTTTTTTTCAGATTCTAATAATGTTTTGGGAGTTCTTGTTTCAGATTCTAATC
>NW_006238735.1:4426-4767 GCF_000375325.1 Capsella rubella | reverse complement strand
GTCAGTGGTAAGTAAGTTTTATGTTTCCAGTTTCTTCATCTGCTCATCACCCCAATTCGTGAAAGATGCTTCTGTTATGGAATTTTCTTGTTATATACTCTGTGATTCTTTTAGTGTTTCGTTAAGTAGTATTCAATTAAATTCTGCGGCTGTTCACTGATGATACAGACATTGAGAGCAACCCTGTCATTTTCTTTGATAAACTTAGAAGTTAGGATATCTCCAAAACCTTAAGAGCGATGACATTTGTGGCGCTTGCTTGTCACCAATTACATAGTTAACAATTTTACATGTTAAAATCCTTTGTTGGGTGTTTAAAAATGTAGAGTGAAAGGTATGAC
>NW_006238735.1:3537-3955 GCF_000375325.1 Capsella rubella | reverse complement strand
GGACAACTGAAGATACCTTACGGGATACATTTGAACAGTTTGGCAAGCTTGTACACAGTAAGCATAAAGCTCACTTTTGTTCTACTTCTGTCCACATTCTACAAGTGTGTAACTCATGTTCTTGCCTGCGTCCCCTCGTGTAGTGAACTTGGTGATGGATAAGGTAGCTAATAGACCAAAAGGTTTTGCCTTCCTACGGTATGACACAGAAGAGGAGGCTATGAAAGCTATTGAAGGGATGCACGGAAAGGTATACAGCTTAATATCACAGACTTAACTTCATACTTCAAATCGTTTTACTGGTGATTGATAACAAGATATTGGTTAATAGCAAATTCTGATTTGGTGTTTATACAGTTTTTGGATGGAAGGGTTATATTCGTAGAAGAAGCTAAAAGCAGATCAGATATCTCCAGAG
>NW_006238735.1:2309-3437 GCF_000375325.1 Capsella rubella | reverse complement strand
GTGGTTTAGGAGTCTAATCAAAGCTTTTCCCTAGTATGATATGGTTCTAGCACTAGCATACATATCATTTTCTAAACAATACATATCTAAGTCCGCAATTTATTCTTATGTACCAAACATCTTCAAGTTTTTGTTTATATTTCAAAACTGAGAATATAATTTTTGTTGTTTCAATCGATTATATTCTACCAGTTTTAAATTTAAGGATTCGATCATAAAAGAAAGAGTAACAAAAATTAGATATTTTAGTTTTGTCTTGAAAATTTGCAAAAAAACTTATTTCAGTAGTGGAATAAAATTTAGAAAATCATATTGAATTGTACAATTGGTGTATTAGCAATATATAATTAGAAATATAATCCATTCAACAAAACTTGTACGTCCTACTATTATCTTCATTTTTTTATGTTTTGAGTCATATCAGATTTTTTTTATTCCTTTGTTTTGAATTAATAATTTAAAGTTAAGTTATTCATTTTCAAATAGATTTACTTTGGTTTTTCTTATAAAGGTAAACATGTATATATTTCTGATAATATAAATGGTACAACAATTAAATAATCAATTTATGTTCAAAATCAATTAAGCCGATTTAGAAATTGTGACACAATGAGCCCACAAGTCGTCACTCTTCTTCAAATATTGTGATTCACGGGCAATTAAGGCTGGTCTATCAGCAATATATTTAATGAGAGTGTCGTGGCACACTTTTCCTTCTTAAACAAGATCGTGGCAGCAAGAATCCGTGATGGTTGCATTTCCAAAAACAACGGCGATTATATCCAAGGCACACTTAGGGGAGATTTTAACAAGACAAGTATCCCATGACGATTTTGCTTCGTTGTCATCGACTGAATATACTGGAACAAAGGCACAAACCAGAGCTACAACAATGAATATCATACTGATCTGGGAGTTAAATTTAGCCATATCAGATTACACGAGAAATTTACACACTAATTTTCTTGTATGAAAGTATGTGATCAAGTATGTTTTGTATTTGATATTTTAGACACAAACCTGAATAAGCTATTTATAGGTAAATTCAAAACCCAAAGTTACTATATCTCGTAGCGTATAAGAAAATAACTTAATTAATGAGAAGGAGTTTCATTTCTTCATAAATAA
>NW_006238735.1:0-279 GCF_000375325.1 Capsella rubella | reverse complement strand
CAGATTTTTTTTATTCCTTTGTTTTGAATTAATAATTTAAAGTTAAGTTATTCATTTTCAAATAGATTTACTTTGGTTTTTCTTATAAAGGTAAAAATGTATATATTTCCGATAATATAAATGGTACAACAATTAAATATTCAATTTATGTTCAAAATCATTTAAGCCGATTTAGAAATTGTGACACAATGAGCCCACAAGTCGTCACTCTTCTTCAAATATTGTGATTCACGGGCAATTAATGCTGGTCTATCAGCAATATATTTAATGAGAGTGTCG
>NW_006238736.1:0-6122 GCF_000375325.1 Capsella rubella | reverse complement strand
TATCTGTTCATCGGAACGGTTGTTTTGAATAGTGGTTGTCTTTGCCTCAAACTCCATACTCGGTTTCATCTGCATGCATAAATGTAATATGGGCAAATATTATAAAACTGTACCGTACTTAGGTTGTTCAAAGCAAAATTTAACTTGTAAGTAATTTGAATTTGTTTTTACCTGAATCTTGTGGTTCTTTAAAGCGGGATGATCAAAGGCATGTTGTTTGTAGATATCGATACAATCTATTATATCTCCGTCTTGACTCTACAAATTATGTACAATTGATTTGGGAACTCATCATTATAAACCAAAGAAGAGATACAAAAGATGTTGTCAGTACCTTGATAGTCTTCAACGGAGGCTTGTTAAGAGCCTTCAGTTTCATATCGATATCTAAAGAACCTTTTCCACAGGCTTCATTGTAAAAGCCAAATAGAATCACAAAAAACACTAAGAACAATCTCATTGTGCTTTCCTTGTTGTTTCCTAGGTTGAAGGAATCTTGAACTTTCATACTTATAGAGTTTATCAAACCAAATGATGTAATGAATTACATTATTTACTTACATACAAATATTGAAAAAAACGGAAACCTCATCATATTTGACAAATGTTCAAGTCAAATCTTTGTGCAATAACTTAACTTACCTAATACGAATGTTCTGTAATTACTATTCCTATATTTTTTTTTGGTTTTTTTTTTTGGTAAGAATATTGTATTTTGCTTTTAAGTTTAAGTCAACCTATTTGGATTCTCCTCTGGCTTCTTTTTTTGCACCAAATAAATCCTTTGACTGACCTGTTTGTTTAATTTCAACAAACTTTGACTCACGTTTCCCTATACTTTTCTTTGTTAATACTTTTAAATTTTTGATATAAGATAAGAATTAACAAATTTATTAGAAGTTCAATGCGATTCGTTTCATATTTTTGCACTTGAGATATATATAACGGAATTTCTCATTTTGGTTACTTTCTTCATCACCACAGAATTTTCCAAAGCTGACTAAAAATCATATAATTTAATTAGAGCAAGATTATAGGGGTATCTTACATCCCTATTTTTTCTTTAAAAAATATCTTATATAAATACTTATGGGTGTAAAATCTATATATATAAAGTTAGTTTTTTCTCTCTTCTCATGATGCCACATAAGCATCCACATAAGCCACATTTTTGTTGTACATTAAAATAAATTTAAAACATTTCATTTAGTGCATATTTATGTTACTTATTTAATTAATAGAAAGTTTATATAAATAAAAATAAATTATGTAAAAAAATGAAATGTTAAAATAAGAAAAACAATACTTTATTTTTTTATTAGTGGTAATAATATAATTCAACTTTCATTTTAAATTGATCATAATTTAATATTTTAAATATGTTACTGAGTTTTAGAATGAAAGTAAAAATTTATGGTAGACTAAAACAACATTTATGTAATTGTATATATAAAATTATAAACAGGAAAAATAAAATGAAAGTGAAATATTAGTTTATAACATGATCAAAAAGAAAAAAATGATATTTCATAAATTGAATCAAATGCTTTTAATCCAAATTTGAGTATTGAAAGATAATAATTAAAGAGAAAATAATTATAATATTTTTTGAAAATCAATTCGTAATATAATAAAATATCACAATATGAATAAAAACTCAACGAAACAAAATTATAAACCTCCCGCGCGGAGCGCGGGTCAACTGCTAGTATCCCTATAATTTTGACCTAAAGGTCTCTTAGTCCGCCTAAATTATTATATATATTTTTTTTGCTAAAGCAGTAAATATTCATATATATAAAAAAAAGAGTTTGGTTTCTTGGCAATAAAAGGTAAAAAGAAGGAAGCAAAAGATCAACACAAAGCTAACAATCGAGCAGATACCAGAGAGGAGAGATTTGCATGCCCCAGTCTAGGTCGCGTTGGCAGCCTATCTAGGTGGCAAATCCACATGGTGAAAGCATTCTTTGGAGTAGCCCCTTTGAACCAGATGGATTGAGCCCAGCTCTTGAGATCTTCCCTCTGCCTTACAGCTTATAGTAGTCCCGTTTCCCACTTTGCATCTCAGGAATCTCTCTGCTAGAGGCCTTAAACGTAGTAAACTTCTCCAATTCCAAGAGTCATTGGTCCCCTCATTTAAAAGCTAGAAACTCGTATAACTGTTTTCTAGGAACTCTTTTTGTGACATAGTATTTGACTACATTTCTCCTACGGTTTAATTAGGCAGAATGTGTTGGAGTTGAATTCTTTGATTAAACCTGCAAAAGAGAAAACTCAAAATAATTTATTAGAAGAAGTAGAAGAAGAAGAGGAAGACAAGTGCTCTATGGAAGAAAAAGCAAAGAAGAAATGCTATATACAGATAAATGATATTATTGGAAAATTAAATTTAAAGAATAAATTTTGTTTGAGAATTAATGTGAATATATAGGATTTGATAATGTATATTTTAGTTTATAAATTTTCCACTTTTAAATACTTTCATTTTTTAAACCAATCGCAACCGTCCGCAATCGCAAACGCTTGCTGGAAGGTGCTTTTGAAATCCAGCGATTTCGAGCTATTTCGAGCGATTTGAAGCGATGCGGAGCATTTTCTACTATTGATACCAAACACTAACAATTGCAAACGCCCTCTAGTAACCGTTAGGAGTAAGAGCGGAAAAAACAATCAACACCTTAGTTTCATATTCATATCTAAAGAACCCTTCCCATAGGCTTTATCGTAAAAACCAAATAGAATCACAATCATAATTAAAAAAAAAATCCATCTTGGTTCTTGTTTTTCGTAGTTTGAAAGATATAAACATATTTGGTCAATACTTTGTGTGCAAAGTGCAAACTCAGCTCAACTTACCATATATGAATGCTCCTGTAGTATATTAGTTACTACTCTTATATTTTGGTTATGTTTTTAGTTCGTCAAGTTATAAAACAAATATGGATTCATCTTTGATTTGTTTTTTGATCACCCAAGTCAATGCTTTGACTATGGTTTTTTTTAACGGCTAATCGTATTTAATCCTTTTGGCTACTTTTTCTTTGATTCGGTTGATTCTTTCTTTTCATTGACCAATCATGATAATGTTCAATTCGAAACCCTATTCAACACAAGAATCATTATATCTTTTGTTTTATCTTCCTTCCTCATCAATGAATTGTCCAAAGCTGGCTAAAATTCATACCATGGTCTTAGAGTAAGTTACCATCTTTGTTATATTTGGTTCTGTTTGATAATTAATAAGTATATACTTAACAAAAAAAGAATTAATAAAATGATTAGCATGTCAATCAAGGCAGCTTGGTTGGTCTGGTCTAATTCAGATTTGTGTCCAGAGTTATAATATATTACTCACTTATTTTTGGACTTTAAATTTATTTATACAGATTAATAAGAATGTTCATATTTGATGGACAATTAGTTCATTCTTAAAAAACAATTGACCAAATATGTTTAACCATTATGATATGGATTAACTCAGATTAACTAATCTGCATATGAATAAAAAACCCATATTATTCTTATATTCTTAGTTCATTCTTTATGATATGAATTGACCATATATATCATAAAAATGTACTAAGATCATCTCTCCCTTTTGAGAAATGATGGAGATTTGCTCGAGATACAGTAAATCAACAATGACAATTATTTTATGTTTTGACTAGTTCAGTTTCTAAATGATACTCCCTCTGTTTCATTATAAGAAGGTTTTGGCACACCAAATAATAAAACATATAACTTACCATTTTTCTATAAAAACATCAACTAATATGAATTCAACCAATAAGAAAATATGATGTAAAATATAATTGCTCAAAAAATATTAATTTACTTTTCTTAATTAAAATTTCACATTCCAAGAAGAAAGTATTATTACATAAAATGACTATAGATTAATGAACTACCCAAAATAAAAGTATTTGTCAATATTTTTATACTACTAATTAATACTCCTTCTGTTTCATTATAAGTGATGTTTAAGGTTTTGGCACACTAAATAATAAAACATATAACTTACCCATTTTCCATAAAAACATTATTAACTAATATATATTCAACCAATAAGAAAATATAATGTAGAATATAATTAGTCAAAAAATATTAAGTACATTAAATTTTTGCATAGGAAATTGAAAACATCACTTATACTGAAACAAAAAAAATTGGCTAAAACATCACTTATAATGAGACAGAGGGAGTATTTAAGAAGATTGAATATTAATGTTTTCATAATTTTATATTTTAGAGAGAAGAACTCTATATGAATCTTAATTTTCATTTCCAACGTACATATGTAAGATTACTAAAGACAGGAGAATGAATCATTGACAAAATCAAACATGAGATTAATTAAGGACAACGAGAATTGTGGCCAGGTCCTCCAAAGTAGAAGTGCGGCTCTGAAAATAACGTTGTCTCCAGATTTGTAGAATAACAGTATTTTTCATCAGAGTACTCAGATTTATACTTGGGGTATTTTACAAACAAAGAATAGTCCTTGATCCTCATGTTTGTGTGGTAAGAAGCTTTTTGCCACGAGTCAGCTGCCATTCTTCCACTCCCCATTGAAGTTAATGTGTGTGGCTTCCTCCGCAAGTTAGGGCTATGGACTTCCCCACCCCACTGCACAGCGGTTGCGCTATGTTTGAGGTAGCCAAAGAGTGACGCGGGCCAATAACCTATCACGTTGTTTGCGCAAGTCAGCCACCAATTCCTTGTGTTTAGATCCTGCAAGAAACCGTTAATGATTTAGGCCTTTTACACTAGAGAGGATACATGTCAGGTTTAAAACATTTCCCTAAACGCCAGTTCTTGGGGCATTAACCAAATCATATACAAAAATAAGAATCTTGGAGGATGATTAGTAATATGTGCTCGAAAACGTTACCATCATAATGCTGGCGGTGAAGTAATATTGTTTTTGCGAGACATGCGAAACGGGTTCTATTGCTGCACCTAACGCAATCTTGGGAGATATTTGCACAAAACCGGAGCATAAGTGGTTGAAGCACCCTGTTTGACCGTATCCATCGCTCTGCGAATCCAAATAGAAAGACTAGTTATAAACCCCTAGGATGTTATAAGTTCAGTAGCCGTGTAATTACTGATGTCACTTACAGTCCAGTAGATGAAGAGACGTGTGCTTAAGTCGCCAAAAACGTTTGGATTCACCTGAAATAGGTTTATGGCGATCGATTTATGATTTACTTGGTATACAAGATATAATAATACACTTCTAGGGATAGAAATTGTACGTACCGCCCAACCAGCTTCTACGCTTTCAAATGCATCGGAGAGTCCAGCAAGAAGCCATATCTGACCAGAGCTATAATCTTTAGCCTCAACCAATGGAGGATTCCAAACATTTATATCGGATCTAGCGCCAAGATAATTGAACCCTAGGGCGACAAGGACTGCCTCCTATATAATCAGCAAGCAATAAGTATCTCTAGTTATAAAGAAAAACACTTTTTGCTCTTACGAAATAGCTTTTTTATGGAAGTAGCTTGAACTTGATATAAGCTTTAAAAAGTTCAGAAACTGAAGACAATGATGCAACGTACCGATATGGATATTGGGCGTGGATATTTTACGTTTTCAGCAGTTATATTGAAATTGCCCTTGTGCTGAAGTGCGTTGTCGAGAAAACTATACGTACGACGAGCTTTTTTACCAAAACGAGACGGTGAAGAGGCTCTTCTTATGTCTTCTCGGCTAACCCTACGAACCGGTATTGTCCCATCCGGACAGTCTCCAGATTTGGTCCAAATCTGAGATGTTATCTGTTCATCGAAACGGTTGTTTTGAATAGTGGTTGTCTTTGCCTCAAACTCCATACTCGGTTTCATCTGCATGCATAAATGTAATATGGGCAAATATTATAAAACTGTACCGTACTTAGGTTGTTCAAAACAAAATTTAACTTGTAAGTAATTTGAATTTGTTTTTACCTGAATCTTGTGGTTCTTTAAAGCGGGATGATCAAAGGCATGTTGTTTGTAGATATCGATACAATCTATTATATCTCCATCTTCACTCTACAAATTATGTACAATCGACTTAGGAACTCATCATCAACCAAAAACGAAATACAAAAAATGTTGTTATATATATATATA
>NW_006238737.1:5255-6932 GCF_000375325.1 Capsella rubella | reverse complement strand
GATCTTAGCCACCAAAGAATCCCTATAGCACCCACACATCACCTCCCACGACGACACAACCCAATAACAATCACATAAGGCCGCACAAACACCAGAAAACATCACAAACACAAAGGATTCAATTCACAAATCACATAAACACAAATCATGTAATCTTAACGCTTAGATTAGCCATAGTCACGCACTCACCTCTTTAAATAAGAAGAACAGCAACGAAAACAAAGAAAAACAAGGAAGGATCTGCCTCCTCTAACACCACACAACACGGATCTAGCCTCTACTAGTCTTAAACCACCAAGAACACCACCAAACACCACCAAAGACTCACAAAAACCCTCAGAAGCTCTAGAACCTTTTTAAAAAGCGGCTGGGAAGAGACAACACACGACCTTCCCTCTTTTAAACACGACCTAGGGTTAACCAACCCAAACCAAGCCTAAATTGAACCGACAATTTAAAACTTAAACCGTCAAACCCAAAATTACTAGTGTCGATCGACACCCGACCATGATGTCGATCGACACCACCCGGATTTCCAGACACGGGCGTTACAATTCTCCCCCACTAACTAGGATTCGTCCCCGAATCCTCCGACACAACCGTCAGTATACAACTGACCTCACCGATGCCCCTATCTAATCAATATACTCACGTTCCAGAACCTATTTGCTCATACACACCCACCTCCCCCGTCCATAGGTCGCAACCCGTGGATCATACCGGCTCGTCATCAGGCCTCAGCCTTAGACTACGGTATCCAGGAAGCCTCACCACTTCCCCCGCTCTCGGGTCGCAACCCTCAAGCCATACCGGCTCACTATTAGGCCACCCGCCTTCTAGCTACGGTATCCGGGAAGTCACACCACTCCCCCCGCTCTCAGGTCGCAACCTTCAAGTCATACCGGCTCACTATTAGGCCTCCAGCCTTCAAGCTACGGTATCCGGGAAGTATCACACTCACTCTCGGGTCGTCACCCTTAAGCGTGCTCTCGAATCGTCATACGAGACTATCACATCTCATCCGAGACTATCACATCACACCCGAGCAAATAAGTCTAAACGCCCCCGAGCATATCTCCAGATTAGATATACCTCCCGTGGTTCCCCTATAGCATCGCAATGCTATACTAACCACCACCCCGATACTTTCCAAAAATAGAATCGTCAAACCCGACACTTTCTGTTTTTAGAAACTCGCACATATTCTCTTCACATGACACCAACAAGTCAAATCCAAGAAATACTCATATAGTTCAAGTACAACATCACAACTTACCGTGGAATCTCATTAAAGGCTCGAGAGGATGATCTAGGTCTTCATGCTCGTACAATTGATTAAACACACAAATCAATCAGCATGCAATCCACATCATCATTTTTCATCAACGAAATTCACATATCACATTAAAAATCACCAATTTACTCCCGGCCTAGAACCGTAAGGGCTCTGATACCAAATTGAAAAGACCCGACCCGTTTTTTTAATTCATTAATTAATAGTCTCATACCTACTAATTAACCTAACCGAATTAACCCAACAATAAATCATCATGCACAGCGGAATCATATTAAACCAACATCAATTAATCATAATATTAATTAATCAATCATTCAATAACCACAATTTACACCAGCAACCTAGCATGCCTCTAAACCAGGTTCCAAAAACAATTAACA
>NW_006238737.1:3221-4722 GCF_000375325.1 Capsella rubella | reverse complement strand
CAAAGGATTCAATTCACAAGTCACATAAACCCAAATCATGTAATCTTAACGCTTAGATAAGCCATAGTCACGCACTCACCTCTTTAAACAAGAAGAACAGCAACGAAAACAAAGAAGAACAAGGAAGGATCTGTCTCCTCTAACACCACACAACACTGATCTAGCCTCTACTAGCCCTAAACCACCAAGAACACCACCAAGCACCACCAAAGACTCACAAAAACCCTCAGAAGCTCTAGAACTTTTTTCTCTCTCTGTAAGTGTTAAAAAGCGGCTGGGAAGAGACAACACACGACCTTCCCTCTTTTAAACACGACCTAGGGTTAACCAACCCAAACCAAGCCTCCATTGAACCGACGATTTAAAACTTAAACCGTCAAACCAAAATTACTAGTGTCGATCGACACCCAACCACAGTGTCGATCGACACCACCCGGATTTCCAGACACGGGCGTTACAAAAAATCATATAAACAATATTACAACAAATTAAATCTCGTCTTACTGAATCAATTTGATTCCAAATCAATCAATTTTCAAAGTTTTAAGTTGTATCTCCCATATACAAGGTCATTTGCCATATTTTCATAATAAAAATAGGAGAGAAGAACCGACTGTGAATTAAGTTTTCATTTAATTTTTGGATATATATATTTATAATATGTTTCCCTATATAATTTTCAAAAATAAAAGTTTGTAGAACTTGAAGGTGATAACACCAATGTTATCCGGCTCATAAATGGATATAGAACAACCCCACGACTGCATCAATAGAGATCAATGATTACTGGATCGGATCAAGTTTACATTTACGCACCGAGAACCTAATGAATGCTCTGCTGACCAATTGGCGCGGAGAGCCGTTCAAAGTAGTTTACATTTATTGCTTTTTAATACCTTTTGTAAAGAAAGATCTTGAGTTAATTTGCTAAAGAATAAAGTTATTTAAAGGAAAAAATAAATGTTTTGTTGATAAAAGGGCAGGGAAAAATCGTTTAAAGACTTTCGAACTTGAGGCACGGTATTAATCACTGGAAAGAGGCTAATTGTGCCACTTGGTCAATATATAAATATACTAGTCAGGTTGTCTGCGCTATGCGCGGGAGTTTATTATGTTGTTTATGAGTAATTGATTCGTATTTTATTTCCTACTTATTTTTTTCATTATACCATACTTTATTTTTTAAAAACTTAAATTGTGTTTGTATAGAAAAACTATTGAGTTTTAGCTTCATTAGTCGTTGAGAAATTAAGTGTGTATAGTATAAGTCGAAGTGTGGGCGTAAATGGAAGTGCGGTTGAGAATCATTGAGAAACGTGTGCTATTAGAGTTTTCACCAAATATAGATCTAGATGTTAATATTTTGGGCCCTTTTATATGTTGGCATGAAATTTGAACATGATTTGTGGGTTTCGGGCGAATTGTTGTATTTTTAATTGCTTACATTATCTCTTTATATATTGTCATTAATTTATTATTTTTTGTTTTACGTTTTCCTTTT
>NW_006238737.1:0-2967 GCF_000375325.1 Capsella rubella | reverse complement strand
TTCATATTGGAAACTTTTAAAGAAATATTATTTTTATTTTTACATTTTTATATGTTTATAAAAAATAAGAATTCATGTTTCGGTCCGACCTATCTCACTTATGTTAGAAAATTATTTGAGACATAAATTAGATAAATTTATATTCTCAAAATTTCTTACTTTTTGTTTTATTCCCGTTAAATCCCATTATATTTAGGTTTACATTGTGTAAATATAATGAGAAATTGATACCAATAACCTTTTTATGATACCCTCTTTTAAAAATACCCACTTTTTTACCATTTTCATTTTTGCCCTCTCTTATATTTTAATGGCCGTTTTACCCCTATTTGAAAGAATATTCTTTCCCAAAGGAAGAAATATTCCATCCAAAAATTTTTCCCCCAAAAGTTTCCCGCCAAAAACTTTCCCGCCAAAACTTTCCCGCCAAAAAAGTTTCCGAGAAAAATTTTCCCGCAAAAAAAAAGTATTTTTCAAAATTTTCCCGCCAAATTTTTTTAAAGGGTTTACAAGATTTTTTAAAGGGTCTTTTAAAGGGTTTACAAGGGTTTTTAAAGGGATTTAGAAGAGTTTTTAAATGATTTTTAAAAGATTTGTAATGGTTTTTAAAGGGTTTTAGAAGCTTACAAAGGTTTTTAAATGGTTTTTAAATGATTTAAAATGGGTTTTAAAAGTTTTTATAAGTTTATAACAGTTTTAAAAGGATTTACAAGGATTTTAAAAATTTACAAGGATTTTTAAAGGTTTTTTAAAAGGATTTACATGTGTTTTAAAAAGGATTTAAAAGTGTATTTAAAGGCATACAAAGATTTAAAAATAGTTTTAAAGGATTTACAAGAAGTTTTAAAGGGTTTTAGAAGTTTACAAAGGTTTTTGAAGGGTTTACAAAAGTGTTTAAAGGTATTACAAGTTCTTTAAAATGGTTATTAAGGATTTACAAGGGGTTTTAAAGGGTTTTAGAAGTTTACAAAAGTTTTTATTAAATAATTTATCACGGTTATAAGGGGTTTAAAGGGATTTACATGTGTTTATAAATATTATAAAATGATTTACAATGGTTTTAAAAGGTTTACTCAAGTTTTGAAAGGTTTTGGATGACTTTTAAAATATTTACAAGGGTTTTTAAAGGATTTTTAAAGGATTTATAGATATTTACAAGGTTTTTTAAGGAATTGCGGAAAAAAATTTGTCGGAAAATTTTTGGCGGGAAAATTTTTTTGTCGGAATTTTTTGGCGGGAAATTTTTCGGAAAGAATATTCTTCTTGTTGGAAAGAATATTCCTTTCTTCATCATGGGTTATAATAAAGGATGGTAATTTAGTCATTTTGTACATTGAAGAGGGTATTTTTGAAAATGGACACATAGAGAGGGTACTTGTAGAAAAGGGTATCATAAAAAGGTTAGTTGTGCAAATCTCCCAAATATAATCATATATATATATTTTAAACATTCACTAAAAACTATAATCTATTATTTATATATTTGTTAGTATATTCGATAATTAGTAAGTTTTTTTTAACTCTTAATCAATTATCTTTTTTAGTTTTATTATGTATAATATAAAAAAATACCTTTCATATTCATTTTGGAAAAACTTATTTACATAGGTTTAAATATTAAAATTAAATGATAAAATAGTATAATTAATTTTTAAAATTAAATAATAAAATGAGGTGGATGATGATGTGGCTTAAGGAGAATAGAGAAAAAGTTAACTTTATATATATAGAAGATGTTTTTAATTTTAAAATACAAGCCAGATTTTAAACATCTATAAAAATTTACGAGCGTTATACAACATGGGGAAATTTTGCTTCATTAGTGAAAAAATAATAGTAGAAGATTTATTTGATTTACTCTATATATTTTATAATTTTATACAGTTAATTTACTTATTTTCATATTCCGATTTTGACCCATAGTCGGTACAGATATCAAAATTCGTTAATTATAAGTTTTAGTAAAATCTAAAAAGCCAATAAAATTTGTATTGTAAACTAATCTTTACATATCACATATTTTTCTGTGTGTAAATAAAGTGTACCTGAAACTGATGGAATAAACCCTCTTCGTCTAAATGGAGCCATTAAATTCAAACCTTATGTGTTAACGTGAAACGTACAGTAAAACCTCTATAAATTAATAACGTTAGGATAATGAAAATTTATTAATTTGCAGAGGTATTAATTTCTTGATAAATTAATAATTATTAATTAATAGAGATATTTTCCATATATGGTAATATTTTAATATTACATACATCGACAACAATAAATCATTGTAATTAATATTTTCTTAAAATCAATTACAAGAAGAAAAAATCATCATGCATTGAATAAAAAAATATAATTTTTATACATAATATCTATTAAAATTGAAGTAAATTTAGGAATAAATAACAACACATTAGTCATATTTCACTAAATAATTTTCAAGTATATAGATATATACTAATTATTTTATATAATTATTAATTTACAGTATTACTGGGACCATATATTTACAAAGGATTTTCAAAAAATTATTATCTTATTATTTTATCGATATCCGTCTAAAATTACAATGGTCCCAACTTGAGACTGGAGAAATTTATTAATTTATATAGACTACTTTATAAAGTATTAATTTATAGAGGTTTTACTGTATGTTACTTTAACTTCCGTGTCCCAAATTTGTTGAGTGTCGAGCAACGCTATATGAGAGTATCGGTCGACACCACTAATTTTGACCGTTAATCGGTTTAATTTTGATAATTGTTTGGTTTGCTGCAATTAAGAAAAAAAATTAACTCTTCTTCTAAACTCGTGGATAACCTCTTTTCTTCTTGGTTTTGGGTTTTTGTCGCTTCTTGCAACTAAAGAGAAAGAGGGAGAGAGTTCTAAGTGAGGATTCATAGGCTTAGGGAGAAATTTTGGGAGATTTGGAGGATTAGGAAGGCTAGTTTCTGGTGGCTTCAAGAGGATATC
>NW_006238738.1:9068-9706 GCF_000375325.1 Capsella rubella | reverse complement strand
AAGTGACCTATTATTCTTCATGCATCTCTTCCGTTGCTGATAGGAAATTTATTATATCATAACATATTCTACCCCGAAATCCCTGTATTGAGCGATTCTTTGTCTCAAAGCAATGGTTTTGGGTTCACTTCCCATTTGAGACCGGATTCAACCAGTCTTTCTTCTCGCTTCTTAGGGATCTCCATGCATCGCTCGGATTTGTTATCAATCAAATTCCTTGTTTTATAACCTATTCTAACCTGAATAAATTTATACAAGCCATTCACTACCTCAAAGCAATGGTTTTGGGTTCTTATCCCATTTGAGACCAAATATCAACAAGTCTTTCTTCTCACTTCTAAACATTCTTCATGCATCTCTAGCACTTGTAATCAATCCAATTCATTGTATTGTAAAATATTCTAACCCAAAATAACTTTATACAAGCCATTCACATCCTCAAAGCAATGGTTTTGGGTTCTTAACCCATTTTGGACCAAATATCAACAAGTCTTTCTTCTCACTTCTAAACATTCTTCATGCATCTCAAGCACTTGTAATCAATCAAATTCATTGTATTATAACATATTCAAACCCAAAATAACTTTACACAAGCCAATCACAGCCTCAAAGCAATGGTTTTGGGTTCTTATCCTATT
>NW_006238738.1:8419-8831 GCF_000375325.1 Capsella rubella | reverse complement strand
TCAATCAAATTCATTGTATTATAAAATATTCTAACCCAAAATAACTTTATACAAGCCATTCACAGCCTCAAAGCAATGGTTTTGGGTTCTTAACCCATTTTGGACCAAATATCAACAAGTCTTTCTTCTCACTTCTAGACATTCTTCATGCAACTCAAGCACTTGTAATCAATCAAATTCATTGTATTATAACATATTCTAACCCAAAATAACTTTATACAAGCCATTCACTGCCTCAAAGCAATGGTTTTGGGTTCTTATCCCATTTGATACCAAATATCAACAAGTCTTTCTACTCACTTCTAAACATTCTTCATGCATCTCAAGCACTTGTAATCAATCAAATTCATTGTATTATAAAATATTCTAACCCAAAATAACTTTATACAAGCCATTCACAGCCTCAAAGCAA
>NW_006238738.1:4134-5161 GCF_000375325.1 Capsella rubella | reverse complement strand
CTTACTCACTTCTAAACATTCTTCATGCATCTCTAGCACTTTTAATGTAAGATTTCAATGAAATTTGTGTAAAGAAGATCGAATGAGATCGAATGAAAGAGATTGAGAGAGTTTGCGATTTGTTTGTGTGAAGAAAGAGAGAACTTCTCTTTTCATACATTAGAAATAACCTAGTTACAAACTACTTAAAGGGAAACAAAGAGAATAAACAATTACAAGATATACAAGATATTTTATGCACAAAGAGTTGAGTGAAAGCGACGTGAGCATAGGATGCTCCTTCCTTAAGTGAACATGTGACTTCCTCTTGTTTGAAGCTTCCTCATTTGCCACAATCTCCAACGGTCAGAAAGAGAAGGTTCTAGGCTTCTTGTGAACCTTATGAGGCCACCAAGTAAGTCCCAAAGTGGCCCGAACACATGTGAAGAAATGGGCCAAGTCGAGGTTGTACGGACGCATTGGTTGTACGGCCAGTCGGGTCGTACTGTCGATCGAGAAGCAACACTCGGTCCGGATCGAAGGTGATCGAAGGTGATCGATCGGTCTCGTGGTCGGTCGGTGAAGGGATCGATCGGTCTCGATGGTGGAAATGGTGTTCCGGTTTTCACTCCCCCTCAAGGTTAAACATCAAGACTTTGATGGTTGAGCTTGACACTAAGAACACCCACCTCATTAAAAACCTTAGTAAAGAAAACCACTTGGGAAAAACTTTACTAAGGGAAAAAGAGTGTGGGTATCACGGCTTAGTTAGGTCCATGAGGCCATGTTTGGAGTGGATATACTCACACACTTGAGGGCTGGCTGCTTTAGTGAAGATATCGGCCAATTGCTCGGAGCTTTCGGTGTAACACGGCAGAATTACACCAAGACCAACTTGTTCTCGCACCTTGTGGCAATCAACTTCGATGTGTTTTGTTCGTTCATGAAACACCGAGTTAGATGCTATGTGAATGGCTGCCTCATTGTCACAATGCATGGTGATTGGTTTGGTTGACTCTACTCCAAGATCTTTAAGGAGTGCCTTAAG
>NW_006238738.1:0-4018 GCF_000375325.1 Capsella rubella | reverse complement strand
TGCAATAGCCGGATGTTGAGCGTCTATCTCCATGGTCCCCGGCATAATCCGCATCACAATAACCTATCAACTCCGTACTTTTGTTGCAACCCATCCATATGCCTTGTCCTGGTGTTCCTTTGAGATATTTGAGTATTCGGTTCACCATGCTCCAATGATGCATCTTTGGAGCTTGCATATGTTGACTCACCTGGTTTACGGAATAGCAAATATCAGGCCTTGTTATTGTAAATAGATAAGCTTACCTACTAGACGTCGATATTGAGATGCATCTTCATATGGTTCATCTCCTTTCTCCCCCTCTCGGTTAACTTGGAAATCCACTTCTAGTGGTGATGCCACCGGTCTTGAACCTAGTTTACCAACTTCATTTAAAAGATCAAGAGTATATTTTCTTTGAGATAAGAAGAGACCTTCTTTAGATCTACACACTTCAATACCAAGGAAATATTTAAGTTCACCAAGGTCTTTAATATCAAATACAGATTTTAGAAAAGACTTAGTGTCTTGAATTCCTACCTTGTCATTCCCGGATATGATGATATCATCAACATAAACAAGAATGACCACTATACCTTCTTGGCTGTTCAATGTGAAAAGTGTGTGATCCGCTTCGGACCGTTTGAATCCCTTTTCCATTAAGGTAGTGCTCAACTTGTGATACCACGCTCTTGGAGATTGTTTCAAGCCATAGATAGCTTTATAGAGCTTCAACACTTTTCCCGGTCCTATGATGTCTTCTAAACCCGGTGGAGGTCTCATGTACACTTCATCTTCTAGTTCACCTTGAAGGAAGGCATTCTTAACGTCCATTTGCCATAATTCCCATTCTAAGTTCACGGCTAGAGACAAGACAACTCGGACCGTGTGGAGCTTTGCAACCGGAGCAAAGGTATCGAGGTAATCTTCACCATAGGTTTGTGTAAAACTTCTAGCTACAAGCCGAGCTTTATAGCGTTCAATCTCCCCATCACTCTTGTACTTTATAGTAAAGATCCAACGTGATGTAGCCGCCTTCTTCCCTTTAGGAAGATCCGCTTCATCCCACGTGTGATTTGATTCCATGGCTTTAGTCTCTTCTACAACCGCATCTCTCCATTCCTTGTGATCTCTAGCTTCTTCATAACTTTGTGGAATCCAATGAGAATCCACTTTGATGAGATACGCTTGATGTTCCATTGGTAGATGTGCAAGAGTGCATACGGCTTGTATTGGATGAGCCACGGCCATGTTGTTGTAGTACACACGAGTATTCTTCCAATTTGATGGGTGATTCTTGATTCTTTCACTTCTTCTTAACTCAATAATTTCTTCTTGAGGTTGTTCTTCTTGATTTGGGTCATTGTACTCTTCTTGAGCTTCATTCACTCCCTCACTAAGTGAGTTTCACCGCTCTTCTCCTTCACCATTCTCATGATCAAGGTCCACATTGTCATTTTCAAAAATCTCTTCTTCATGTTGAGAGTTACTTGTGTCTCCTTCTTCTCGGTCTTGATAAGTTTGTTCCGGAGATTTTGACTCGGAGATTTCGTCTTTGTCTCGAGAGAGATCAATACCAAGTTTTTCCAAGATGATCCGAAGATTGTTTGCACGATCGGATGGAGAGTTGGAAAGATTCTTGAGTTCCTCCCAATTCTTCTTATCATAATACCCGTGTGATTCAATGAATTTCACATCTCTTGAAACATGAACTCTCCTTGTCTCCGGATTGTAACACTTGTACCCTTTTTGAGTTGATGAATACCCTATAAGCATACACTTTGTACTCTTTGCTTCCAACTTGTTCCTTAGTTCACCTGGTCTTAACACATAACACACACATCCAAACACACATAAGTGATTGATAGACGGTTTATTTTTATTAAGAATTTCATAAGGGGAGAGATCGCTTAGGATTTTCGTTGGGGTTCTATTGATCAAGTAACAAGCTGCTACAACCGCATCCCCCCAGAATGTTTTAGGAACGTTGGTATGAAACATCATTGAACGTGCCACTTCCATGAGATGTCGATTCTTTCGTTCGGCAACACCATTTTGTTGTGGTGTGTACGGGCAGCTTGTTTGTTGTATGATACCATACTTGATCAAATGTTGTTTGAAGGCATGACTCGTGTACTCCCCACCATTATCTGATCTCAAGATTTTAATCTTAGCATTATAATGGTTAGTCACATAATTTTGAAAATTCATGAAAGCCTCAAGAACTCTATCCTTTGAAGGGAGCAAGGTTAGCCAAGTGTACTTTGATTTCTCATCAATAAAAGTAACATAATACTTTTGATTTTCTCTAGATAAACAAGGTGATGTCCACACATCCGAATGAATAAGATCAAAACAATTCTCATAAATAGTTTTTGACTTAAGAAAAACAGATTTGCAATGTTTGCCAAGAATACAAGCCTCACAATCATCATTTTTAAAAGACATATTAGGCAATAAGAGATTTAAGGCTCTAGAATGAGGGTGACCAAGTCTAGCATGCCAAATTGCACTATTAGCACTAACATTAATAGAACTAAAACAAGAAGATAGGGTAGGGGATAGGTTCAAGTCCTCAAGCACATATAAGTCATCTTTAGTGACTCCATGGCCAAGCACCTTACTTGTCTCAATATCCTGAAAATGAATATTGTTAGGACCAAATATTGCATAACAATTTAAATCGGTAGTAGCCTTCTTAACGGATAGCAAATTTGAAGTAAAGCTAGGCATGTAAAACGCTTTAGACTTCTTATTGAACAATTGTAAGTCTCCTACCCCTTTAACCGGTACTCTAGTTCCATTTGCAATAATAACATTTCCAATAGCCGGCTTAATATCACTAATCAACTTAGAGTCACTAATCATGTGGTGAGATGCTCCGGAATCAACAATAAGTGGTTTTAAAACATTGAGAGCAAGAGTAGCCTTACCGGACGACTCCTTGAGAGCTTTGATGAGAGCATCAAGGTCAGACCTCCTCACCAAGTCAGAAGAAGCGGCCATGGCTGCTCCACTTTCCTCAAGAATTTGCACGTTTGTCTCCGGAGCTTGAATCTCACCGGGAGCACTTGCTTGGTTTGCCCTCGGCTCACGGTTGTCTTCTCTTGGGCGAAGGTGAGGGTAAAGTACCCAACACTTGTCCTTGATATGACCCGGTTTCTTACAATGGTGACAAGTAGGAATGTTCCTCTTGTTGTTGTTGTTGTTGTGACCTCTGTAGTAGCTTTTGTTAGCTGCGGCGAGCTCCACATTGTTAGCCGAAACAAGCTCCCCCTTACCACCAAACAACCCCATGGAACCGTGTTCTCGTTGAACTTGGGAACATACATCATCAAGGCTTGGTAGCTTGTCGGACCGAAGGATATGCTTAATGAGGTCGTTGTAAGAGGGGTTTAGGGTCAAGAGAAGACCGAACACCTTATCTTGCTCACGGCGTTCGTTGATAACCACCGGATCCACCGAGCTTGGTCTCAACATTTCAAGCTCGGCCCAAAGAGATCTAAACTTCCCAAAATGCTTGGTAAACTCCATGTCTTCTTGGCTGAGGTTGTTGATAGCACGTTTGACTTCAAAGACCCGATTCAAGTTAGTAACATTTCCAAAAACATTCTTGAGTGTATCCCACAACTCCTTGGCTGTCTCACAATAGGAGTATGCTTCAAGAATAGGTGCTTCTAGAGAGTTTTGGAT
The DNA here is from genome assembly GCF_000375325.1 of Capsella rubella. Classification (NCBI taxonomy): domain Eukaryota; kingdom Viridiplantae; phylum Streptophyta; class Magnoliopsida; order Brassicales; family Brassicaceae; genus Capsella; species Capsella rubella. The sequence goes on along the minus strand of NW_006238738.1, from coordinate 346 downwards.
AAGCCCCAAAACGGTTTGGTCTTCTTGAAACCACTTCACTTCGTCGCAAGAAACAATCTCCTTGCCATCTTTGCTTTCCTTTGGAGCTTCACCGTTCTCGATGTGACTCCAAAGTCCACGACCACACAAAGCCGTCTTTGTGGTTCTTGCCCACAACAAGTAGTTACCTCCCTTGAGCGTAACCGGAACAACCAAATTCTTCATGACATCCATGACCAAAAATCTCAAGAACAAGCTTCACGCTTTCAAGAGTTTAGAGAACCGAAAAGGAGAAATTATACTTAGAGAATGAAAATAGCTAGGATCTTAGGAACCTGGCTCTGATACCATGTAAGATTTCAATGAA
>NW_006238739.1:734-6331 GCF_000375325.1 Capsella rubella | reverse complement strand
GTTATTTGAACAATCTCTTCAAATAGTTTATCCCATTACTAGTTTTAAAATATTTTATCAATGAATCGAAATAAGACAAATCACGGGACCCTTCGTTAAACTAATTTTATACCCTTAGTTTCTTTTTTTGTCTTTTTATTTTGACCCCTTCAAGTTCAAGTTAAGTAGCTGATAACCCATACACTAATGATGTGAAATTGATCTCAGTCTTATAGTGTGTATTGTGTAACGTAATCCAACGTTTATAAAGGTTCCACACAAGATTTATAGATTGTGTTGTTTTAATATAACAACATAAAAGTTACATAATCAGAACCTGAAACCATAGTTTCTTTTTATCTATTGTATGGACCGGCCGGGTCTCAACATAATGAAATCACATGCGATCGATACTTCTACTATTATAACTCTATTTTAACTATTTTTTCAGACATATATGTTAAATTATAAAGTAATGAAATGGTGTCTTCAGATATGACCTACGACTACGAGGAGATAAGAAAGAATCGAATCATTGACAATTATTGTTTGGATTCTGCAAGAAACTGTAGAACACTTCACGTTCTTTGCACACGTGTATGTCCAACATCGCCCGCCATATTAACCGGGGTTCCAATTGTGTCCAGTGATGACCACGTGTAAACCGGTTTGTGACAAAACCGGAATCGTATTAAACGCTTCTAACCCAACTGTCTGTTAAGGACAATACAAGGCAACTCCCCAATCACCGTGATATCGTATCTCTCTGTTTATGGAACCTTCTGTTAATAGTTAACTTAGGAGCTCTTCACTACTTTGTATAAATACTTGTCTGTACTATCATACTAGAAATAAGACAAATACATTATTCACATGGTATCAGAGCGAACGATACCCTAATATTTTTCTAGCCGCTATCACCATCTCTTTTTCTTCTTCTTCTTCCTCATTTTCTTTCCCGTCTCATCTCAGATCTTCTATCCTCTTCTTCTTCTCTCTCATGGCCACTCAACCAGAAGCTATCGCTGTCAACCACCAAACAATACTCCATGTCAACATGTCAAGTGTCACAAAGCTCACCATGGACAACTACATGATGTGGAGCTTGCAAGTTCACGCTCTCCTCGACGGTTACGACCTCGCCGGTCACCTTGACGGATCCAAGCCCTCTCCTCCCCCCACAGTCACCACCAATGGCGTCTCAACGACCAACCCAGAGTTCGTGATCTGGAAACGTCAAGACAAACTCATCTACAGTGGACTGCTTGGTGTTGTCTCTCTCACCATTCAAGCCACTCTCTCAAAAGCAAAAACAGCGAATGATGTCTGGCGCACTCTTGCTGACACATATGCCAAACCAAGCCGTGGACATGTGCAACAAATCAAAACGCAAATCGAACATTGCTTCAAAGGTACAAAAACCATCGACCAATACTTTCAAGCAATTACAACTAAATTTGATCAACTGGCGCTACTTGGAAAACCCCTTGAGCATGATGATCAGATTGAACAAGTCCTGAGAGGACTCCCAGAAGACTACAAAAATGTTGTAGATCAAATCGAAGGCCGTGAGACTGCTCCCTCTCTCACTGAAATCCACGAAAAGCTCCTCAACAAAGAAGCAAAGCTGCTCGCTACACCAACCCCTCCGGCGGAACATCCAATCACTGCTAACCTAGCAAACAGTCGCCCTCACAACTCGTCACACAAACAACAACACCGCCAAAACTGGTCCAACAACAACGCTCAGCAGAAACAAACATACCAAGGTTAACGATCTGATGGTCACAACAACTACTCGAAGGGATACCAGGGCAAGTGCCAAATCTGCAGTGTGTTTGGCCACAGTGCTCGCAGATGCCCTCAACTTCTCTCCAAGCAGGCGGCACTGTTTTCTCCTCCAACCCAGAATCAGTTCCGTCCATGGCAGCCCTCTGCAAACCTTGCTCTTGGTTACCAAAACTCAGCTGATCCATGGGTCATGGACAGCGGCGCCACGCATCACATGACGGGTGATCTGCAGAACCTCACCTATCATCAACCCTACATAGGCGACAACTCCGTTCTCATTGGGGACGGCTCAGTTCTTAAAATTACACACACTGGTTCTGTCCCTTTACCCTCCGCATCTCGTCCATTGACTCTTACTAATGTTTTGTGTGTTCCACACATTCATAAGAACCTTATTTCTGTGTATCGGCTCGGCAACGCTAACAAGGTTTCTGTGGAATTTTTTCCGGCTGCGTTTCAGGTGAAGGATCTGCGAACGGGAACCCCATTGCTCAAAGGCAAGACTAATGGTGATCTCTACGAGTGGCCAGTCACTTCCATTCCATACGCCTCATTTTTCGCCTCCTCTTCATCAAAACCATCTGTCATTGACTGGCACAATCGCTTAGGCCATCCATCCCACTCTATACTTCACAAACTTGTTTCCCATTTCTCTCTTCCTTTTTCGCATTCTAATAATAATCACTCTCTATGTACCGATTGTGCTATCAATAAAAGCCACAAACTTCCGTTTCATCAATCCTCTCTTACTTCCACTCGCCCTCTAGAATACATTTTCTCTGATGTCTGGACATCACCAATCGTGTCCACCCACAACTTCAAGTACTACCTTGTACTCATAGATCACTATAGCCGTTACACTTGGCTATATCCACTCCAAGCAAAGTCTCAAGTTCGCGACACATTCATCTCATTCAAAGCGCTGGTGGAGAACAAATTCAACACCAAAATCGGCACCTTCTACTCCGACAATGGTGGAGAATTCATTGCCCTCAGACCATTCTTCTCCGCCTCTGGCATCTCGCACCTCACTTCCCCACCACACACACCAGAACACAACGGTATCTCTGAAAGAAAACACCGCCATGTTGTCGAAACCGGACTCACACTCCTCACACATGCTGACATGCCCAAAACATACTGGCCGTATGCATTTGCAACCGCAACGTTTCTCATCAATCGGTTACCCACACCAGTTCTCAATATGCAATCACCGGTCGAGAAGCTCTTTGGAACCACCCCAAATTATGCGAAGCTACGTACGTTCGGTTGTCTCTGCTTTCCATGGCTTCTACCCTACACCACCAACAAACTCGAAAATCGATCCACTCCGTGCGTGTTCATCGGCTACTCACTCACCCAGAGTGCCTACTACTGTCTCCAACCAAGCTCCGGTCGCATATTCACCTCACGGCATGTCCAGTTTGATGAAAAAGTCTTCCCATTCCAATCCCTCACCAAAATCGAAACACAAATCACTTCATCCTCTTCTCCACAAATGCCTTCACTCCACACACCTCCGCTGGCCGTGCCACTCGCATCATCACCGTCGCCTTCGCAATCGGGGATCCTTGACTCAGCTCCTCACCCAGACACGTCGCCGGAACGAGGTATGTCCACTCCCTCTCACTCTGATCATTCGTCTCACGATGCAAACAATGATACAGGGTCAGTGGGCTCTCCACAAATCAATTCCGAGGCCTCATCTCACAGGCCCATCTCTGACGAATCGGCCCAATCTGACACTTCGGCCCAGTCAGACAATTCGGCCCACTCAAGCAGTTCAGGCCCATCGGCTCCGTCTCTTTCCATCTCTCCTCCTCCGCCGCTATCACCTGAACCAGAAGCTCCACTTCCGGTCAATAGTCACCCGATGCAAACTCGCCGCAAAAATCAGATTGTAAAACCCAACCCCAAGTACAATCTCCTTGCCACGACAGATGCATTGGTCCCTCAAGAACCAATAACAGTGAAACAAGCTCTCCAAGACAAAAGATGGCGTGGTGCGATGTCTGAAGAGATTGATGCGTTTCCTCGAAACCTCACGTTTACACTCGTTCCCCGTCCACCACAGAAAAACATCATTGGCTGCAAGTGGCTGTACAAGAACAAATTCAACTCCAACGGCTCCCATCAACGTTGGAAAGCTCGCCTAGTCGCAAAGGGCTACAAACAACAGTTGGGTCGCGATTACACAGCTACATTCAGCCCTGTCATCAAATCGACAACGATTCGCATTGTTCTTGACATTGCAGTCTCGAAGGGATGGCCGATTCAACAGTTAGACGTGAATAACGCATTCTTACAAGGCACCTTGAAGGAAGAGGTCTATATGGAACAACCCCCCGGGTTTATAGACTCCGACAACCCTAACTATGTGTGTCGGCTCAGGAAAGCAGTCTACGGGCTTAAGCAGGCTCCCTTGGCCTGGTACACCGAACTCAAGACATATCTCCTCACCATTGGGTTTCAAAAATCACTTGCTGATACCTCCCTCTTCATCTTCCACCGTGGCTCCGAGTTTGTTTATCTCCTCGTCTATGTTGATGACATCTTGGTCACTGGAAGTAACAAGAACATGATCACCCATATTCTTACTCTTCTTGCTGATCGGTTCTCAGTAAAAGATGCAGAAGACTTAAACTATTTTCTTGGCACTGAAGCTCGTCGCTCGGAAAAAGGACTTCATCTCTCCCAACGGAAATATATCCTTGATCTTCTGCACCAACACGACATGCTTGCTTCCAAACCTGTCCACACACCAATGGCTTCCTCCCCAAAGCTCACACTCCACTCTGGCACACCTCTGTCAAATCCGTCTGAATTTCGTAAACTTGTGGGCAGCCTCCAGTACCTTGGATTTACAAGACCTGACATCGCATACTCGGTGAACAGACTATCGCAATTCATGCATAGTCCCACATCAGAACACTGGCAAGCAGCAAAACGCATACTAAGGTACCTCGCAGGCACCTCCACCCATGGTGTCTTCTTCTCTGCCCGAAATCACCTCTCTCTACATGCATATTCAGATGCAGACTGGGCCGGTGACACAGACGACTACGTGTCCACGAATGCCTACATTTCATACCTCGGCCAACACCCTATTTCCTGGTCTGCCAAGAAACAGAACGGTGTTGCACGCTCATCAACAGAGGCAGAATATCGAGCAGTTGCAAACACCGCAGCCGAGCTGAGATGGATATGCAACATTCTCTCAGAACTTGGTGTCCAGCTGCCCAACAAGCCGGTGGTTTACTGCGACAACATGGGTGCCACATTCCTCTGTGCCAACCCAGTGTTTCATTCACGAATGAAACACATAGCGATCGATTATCACTTTGTCCGCGATCATATCCAACAAGGCCTTCTCCGGGTAGCTCACGTCAACACCAAAGATCAGCTAGCTGACACGCTCACAAAACCTCTATCACGTGCTCAGTTTCTACACTTCAGAGACAAGATTGGAGTGGTTACACCTCCTCCATCTTGAGGGGGCGTGTTAAGGACAATACAAGCCAACTCCCCAATCACCGTGATATCGTATCTCTCTATTTATGGAACCTTTTGTTAATAGTTAACGTAGGAGCTCTTCACTACTTTGTATAAATACTTGTCTGTACTATCATACTAGAAATAAGACAAATACATTATTCACACTGTCATGATCTTTGCATAATTCATGCACTCGTGTGGATTATATCTACTCACAATTCTAATTAATTTTTGAAGAAAATATGTACACCTTTGAAACACCATAGCCTCCTCTCTCGACCAGGACATATTTGTAATGTTCTGAAGTAAAAAGTTCAAAGTCCAAACTAAAC
>NW_006238739.1:0-634 GCF_000375325.1 Capsella rubella | reverse complement strand
CAAAGAACAAAGTTCGACATGTATGGTCACTAGGATTAGATAAAGCTTCAATCTAGTTAATCTAATTTCAACTTTAAATTACCCACGAATATGTGGATCTCTGTGTAGACACATAATTATGCATTAACACATACAAAAGTAAAGGGCGACCACATTTGGAAGATAAATGCCGTCAGCTTGATTTTGGCATTTTTCGTTTACATGAAAAAATTGGAACAAATGTAGAAAAAGATCAAAATAAGAGAGGACCCATACATCAATGTGTATGTCGTCTGCTTTGCTTTTTTGATCACACCATCTCCATACAAAAACCACAAATGGAATTATTAGATTTTTATATTCCCAAATGGAGTAATACCCATTACCCAAAAAAGTGGTTACTAAAGAGAATTATTCTGTTATAGATTCCACCATCGAAGAAGCTAAAAAGCAAATATATTATTGATAAATTGATGGCTGCTTAAATTAGAAACGCATGGGTGTTTTGGATAACAACCATATAAAAAATACGTTTTCTTTTGGGGTAAATACTATATAACATTATTTTGTAAAAGTTGATTTATTTAAAATCAACTCGTGCTACGAGAAGCATATATGCCGTGGAGCATGATGAATATTATTTGACATGGTATGT
>NW_006238740.1:930-6468 GCF_000375325.1 Capsella rubella | reverse complement strand
AAACTTACGTAATAAATACGTCTACTCTCTTTAAAGTTTAAGAAACTGAAATAATAAAGAGAATAAATTATGTAAGAACACAAAACTTACTTGATGATTTCTTCTTCTTCTTGAAACTTTAAACAAATTGTAGAATGATAGAGGCTTGCTTTAGCAATCTCCTAAGACAGAATTTCGCCCCTACTCTGGTGTATGTAGTTACGTGAGCGTCTATCTTGAGGATCCAACTATCGATCTTTGTATTAACACCTTACAAAGACCCTTGCAAACTTTACTTTGAAACTCTCAGAAATTGTTTAAGAGAAGAGGAGGATTAGAATCAATCTCAACCTCTCTTTCTCTTATAAATATCTCTTTTGTATTGTTAATCTCACTATCTCTCTTGTATTGGTTTTCTGTCTCTGTTTCTTGTTCTCAACAACGTGACTTCTACTTATATTAAACCAAGAGGTGCAACCAAGAGGTGTTAACCAAGAGGTGTTAACCAATAGATGTTAACCAATAGATGCATCTCTTAATCAATCGTTGCTTTTAGAAACAACACATACGTACATGACCACGTACGTTACTCACGAGATGTGTTATATACACCAACAATACCCCACATTTTCTACTCAAACTTAACATACCCCACATTTGAATAGAAAATAAGCTCCACTAATTTCTGAGAAAATAGAATCAATAAGCATCGGTAAAGGTGTCTTTTGGACTTGAACCTTTCCTAGTAAACACTTATCGGATTTACTTTGTAGGTAGTGAACTCTAGTCTTGAACTAACCACGTTTTATAGTAAACCGAGACAATAAGTGAAACACATATATCATCAGCTCATTTCAAGTTTATACGGTTGTGTTCATTTTGGTCCTGAACATATCCCAACTTCATGAGAGCTCTAGAGAATTTAGCCATATCAATTCTCATAGATGCGACCGCGACACCACTCTCATATAGGTAACATTAATTAAGAATAGTCCATTCTATCCCACTTAAGAAAAGATATTAATGTTATTAAGAATAAAGTATTCATCCCTTTAAACATCAATGGAAATACATTTTACTTCATAGGAATTAGAAATGTGTATTTTTTTTTTTTCCCTTGAGTCTTCCTCAGCTAGTTTGCCTCTTGAACCTAAACCATGGGATCTCCAATGTTGCTAGGTAAGGTTTCCACCAAGTTGTGACTCATTGTGTTGGCTGTAATCCCATTCCCCTCGAAGTGAATACGACTTGCTCTTTTGGTAGGCCTTTAGTCAAAGGATCAGCTAGGTTTTCCTTTGATCTAATATAATCCAATGCTATCACCCCATTGGAAAGTAGTTGTCGTATTGTAGCATGTCTCCGACGAATATGCCTTGACTTGCCATTGTAAATTTTATTTTTCCCTCTACTTAAGGCAGCCATACTATCACAATGTATACATAGTGCAGTTACCGGCTTTCGCCATAAGGGAATATCTTCAATAAAATTTCTAAGCCATTCAGCTTCTTCCGCAGCTTTATCTAATGCGATAAATTCGGATTCCATAGTTGAACGTGCAATACACGTTTGTTTAGATGATTTCCAAGACACAGCACCACCACCAAGTGTAAACACATAACCACTTGTGGATTTACTATCCGTACTTCCAGAGATCCAGTTGGCATCACTATATCCTTCTAACACAGGAGGAAATTTTGTGAAAAATAGACCATAATTAATTGTATGCTTTAAGTATCTTAATACTCTAACTAAAGCATTCCAATGGTCTCTATTTGGATTACTTGAATATCGACTTAATCGACTCAAAGAGTAAGCCAAATCTGGTCTTGTACAATTTGTAATGTACATGAGACTTCCAACTATTTGTGTGTATTCTAACTGAGACACACTTTCACCTTCATTCTTTGAAAGCTTGCATGTTGGATCAAATGGAGTAACTACTGGTCTATCATCAAAGTGACCAAATTTCTTGAGAACTTTCTCCACATAGTGGGATTGAGTAAGTGAGTAACCATTTGGTTCTCGTTTAATTCTAATTCCAAGAATTACGTCGGCCAATCCCAAGTCTTTCATTTCAAAATTTTCACTTAACATCCTCTTTGTGGCATTGACAATGTCTTTACTTGTACCCATCATCAACATATCATCCACATATAGACATACAATGATCGTATCAATTTTGGTTTTCTTAATGTACACACACTTGTCACATTCATTTATTGTAAACCCATACGATCTCATTGTGTTGTCAAACTTCTCATGCCACTGTTTTGGAGCTTGCTTAAGTCCATACAAAGACTTCTTAAGCTTACAAACTTTCTTTTCTTTTCCTTTGACTATAAATCCTTCGGGTTGTTCCATATATATCTCTTCTTCTAGTTCACCATTTAAGAATGCTGTTTTAACATCCATTTGATGAATTTCTAGATCATATATGGCCGCAATTGCTATTAGCAATCTAATCGAAGTGATTCTAGTCACCGGAGAGTATGTATCAAAGAAATCAAGACCTTCTTTCTGACGAAAGCCTTTCGCCACTAGTCTTGCTTTATATTTCTCAATCGTACCATCCGGTTTCAATTTCTTAGTGAATATCCATTTATGTCCAATTAGTTTATTACCAGGTGGTAAATCAACCAATTCCCATGTATGATTATTTAAAATGGATTCAACTTCACTTTGAATTGCGTCTTTCCAATAAGGTGCTTCTGAGGATTCAATAGCAGCCTTATAAGTTTGAGGTTCGTATTCACTCAAATATGTCATAAAATCTGTACCAAAATCTTTGGCAATTCTTCCTCTTTTACTTCTTCTTGGTTCATTTTCTTCTTCTTCTTGAACCTTTGAGGCACATTCTTCTTCCTCATGTACTCGTTTAGTACTTGTTTTTGTAGGCTCTTTATATGGAAATACATTCTCAAAGAACTCAGCCTCATTTGATTCAATGATCGTATTAATTTTCACCTCAGCATTATCAGATTTATGAACCAAAAATCTATATGCAGCACTGTTTTCTGCAGGACCGATATAAACGCAATCCACCGTTTTTGGTCCTATAACAGTTCTCTTTGGCAAAGGTATTTGAACCTTGGCAAGACAACCCCACACTTTCATATTTTTATATGAAGGAGTCTTATTTTTTTCCATATTTCATATGGGGTTTTATCACTCTTTTTATGTGGGATTTTATTCAGTATTGAATTTGCAGTAAGAATAGCTTCTCCCCATAAACTGATTGGTGCACCAGAATTGTTTAACATGGAATTCATCATTTCTTTAAGTGTTCTATTTTTCCTTTCAGCAACTCCGTTTTGCATTGGAGTGTAAGGTGCTGTAGTTTGATGAATTATTCCATGTGTAGAACAAAACTCTGAGAATTCATTTGATTTGTATTCACCACCACGATCAGATCTAAGAATCTTTATTCTTTTATCTAATTGATTTTCAACTTCAGCTTTGAATTTCTTAAACATATCCAAAGCCTCATCTTTCGTATCAATCAAATAGATATGGCAAAACTTACTATAATCATCAATGAAAGAAATATAATAATTCTTTCTTCCACGACTTGGTGTAGAATGAAAATCACACAAGTCACTATGTATCAAACCAAGTACCACGTTTGATTTTTCCACAGATTTGTAAGAATGCCTTGAATATTTTGATTCTACGCAAACTTCACATTTACTTCTTTTAAAATTGTTAAGATTGTGTTTTGGTAACAATCCTAAATTCATCATTCTATATAGAGAATGATAATTGACATGTCCCATTCTTGCATGCCATAAATTACTTGAGTCAAGAAAGTAAACAGAAGCAGAGCTATTGCCTGCGCTTTTATTAATCATTGATACAACATTCAGTTTGAAAAGACCATCACAAAGGTAGCCTTTTCCAACATACATCCCACCTTTAGTGAGTACAACCTTATCAGATTCAAATACAATCTTAAAACCTTTGTTACTAAGAAGTGAACCAGAAATCAGATTCTTTCGAATCTCGGGGACATGGAGCACATTTGTAAGTGCTAGTTCCTTCCCAGAAGTAAGTTTCAGAATCACTTTGCCTTTCCCTTCAATTGTGGCTGTGCTCGCGTTGCCCATATAAAGCTTTTCTCCACAAGAACCTTGCTCATATGTTGAAAACATACTCAAGTCGGAGCACACATGTTTCGTAGCACCAGTGTCAATCCACCACTCATTGGAGTTTGTCACCATATTTACTTCCGAAACAACAGCAACAAAGTGATTTTCAGTAAGGTTAACGTTGTTAGCCTCTCCACCCGTTGTTCCTTCCTTCTTATGGCGACAGTCCTTGGCCCTATGTCCAGGCTTTCCACACACCCAACAAGCACCTTGTGGCTTCTTCTTGAAGTTAGACCCCTTTGGTGAAATGAACGTGTTCTTAACGTTCTTGTTCTTCTTAGAGCCCTTGAATTTGGAACTGTTTCCCTCAACTACATTGGCCCTTGCTTCCATCGAAGAAAATTCAGATTTCTCGTTTTTGCGGTTTTCTTCTTCAACGCGGAGCTTAAGAATTAATTGCTCCAGGCTCATATCTTCATGAATATGCTTCAGGTGGGTCTTGAAATCTTTCCAAGTTGGAGGCAACTTTTCAATAATGGATGCAACAAGAAAAGTTTCATTCAGCCCCATCCCTTCATCCTTTAATTCATGAGCAGTCACTTGAATTTCTTCAACTTGTTTTACCACAGAAATGGCGTCACTCATCTTAAAATTCAGAAACTTTCCCACAATGAATTTCTTGGCACTTGCAACTTCAGACTTGTACTTCTTTTCCAGTGATTCCCACAACTGTTTTGGAGTTTGGAACATCTGATAAACATCGTAGAGGGAATCATCCAAGGCATTAAGAATATAATTCTTGCACAAAAACTCATTTTGTGTCCATGCCTCTGATGCCTTGATGATTTCATCAGAAATATCACCTTCAACAGGTAATTCTGGTCCTTCAGAAGTCAAGTATTGCGCCAGATTCAATGTTGTGAGATAAAACACCATCTTTTGCTGCCATCTTTTGAAATCCACTCCCCGGAAGACAAAAGGCTTTTCAATGTGATTTTTCACAACCACAGCAGATTGATCCATCTATCAATTCCAAAATAACAACAATAATAAAAAATTCTGTCTTAGATTGTTGTTTCTAGAATATAGATGCAAATCAAACTTACGTAATAAATACGTCTACTCTCTTTAAAGTTTAAGAAACTGAAATAATAAAGAGAATAAATTATGTAAGAACACAAAACTTACTTGATGATTTCTTCTTCTTCTTGAAACTTTAAACAAATTGTAGAATGATAGAGGCTTGCTTTAGCAATCTCCTAAGACAGAATTTCGCCCCTACTCTGGTGTATGTAGTTACGTGAGCGTCTATCTTGAGGATCCAACTATCGATCTTTGTATTAACACCTTACAAAGACCCTTGCAAACTTTACTTTGAAACTCTCAGAAATTGTTTAAGAGAAGAGGAGGATTAGAATCAATCTCAACCTCTCTTTCTCTTATAAATATCTCTTTTGTATTGTTAATCTCACTA
>NW_006238740.1:453-663 GCF_000375325.1 Capsella rubella | reverse complement strand
GATTATATTTTACTAATTGACATATTTTTCTTTCTTGTGTAATCTAATTGTGTACATTTGAACCCAAAAAAAATTGCACATGTTAAATGTATGTAAAAACCATTCTTTCATTTTTTGGTTGATTAATATATTTAACATTTCAACCCAAAAAAATTGCATGTGGTTTTATAAAATTATAAAGTCATAATTGCGATTTGCGACTATGTTTAC
>NW_006238740.1:0-353 GCF_000375325.1 Capsella rubella | reverse complement strand
TTTGAGGCTGCCGAGGCTTACCTCGCCACCAAGATGTCTGATTCCACTAGAAGAATCAAAGTGAACAAGCATGAGAAACAGAGCAACTATAATGTCACTGTTGAGCGTGATGAGGAAGTTGTGGATTCTTTTGATGGCGTCAAGCTCAGTTGGATCCTTGTATGTCACCATGTCGATAAAAAGGATTTTCGTAACCCGCGGGATCTCAACTCCACTTTGAAATCAGAAGTGCGTACTTACGAGCTCAGTTTCCGAAAGAAGTTCAAGAACGTGGTTCTTGAATCCTACTTACCGTTTGTTGTGGAACAAGCTGCTCTAATGAAACAAAAGTGTAAGACTTTGAAGATCTTCAC
>NW_006238741.1:0-6259 GCF_000375325.1 Capsella rubella | reverse complement strand
GTGAAACGTGAGGAGTTGTTCATCACCTCCAAGCTCTGGTATATATTTTGATTGTCTAATGTATATTTTTGTGAATAAGTGTAGCTTTAGCCATCTTGCATTTATAAATTGTGTAAATGTCATAGGTGTACTGATCATGACCCTCAAGATGTCCCGGAGGCCTTGAACAGAACTCTACAGAATCTACAGCTTGACTACGTCGATCTTTATCTTGTAAGCATCATTTGCTTGTTACAGTTACACAGTTTTTGTTGAACACGTTAATTTGCAAACCTGTTTATATACTAGACCGAACTCTACATAGCATTATGGGGAAATATTATTGCATAACATTTTGTTTGTGATTATTGTTGAAGATCCACTGGCCTGTTCGGATGAAGAAAGGTTCCGTTGGAGGTTATAAGACCGAGGATCTTTTGCCTGTAGATATTCCTAGCACATGGAAAGCGATGGAAGCACTCTATGATTCGGGCAAGGCAAAAGCCATAGGTGTAAGCAATTTCTCCACCAAGAAATTAGCTGATCTCTTGGAGTTAGCTCGTGTTCCTCCTGCTGTTAACCAAGTCGAATGTCATCCTTCTTGGAGACAGACTAAGCTACGAGAGTTTTGCAAATCCAAAGGTGTTCACCTAAGTGTAAGCATTACTACCCATCTCAACATTTCATTTAAATTTCTACCTTATACATTGATTGAATGGATATATGTTTGTGCAGGGATACTCTCCGTTGGGTTCTCCAACGTGGCTCAAGAGCGATGTTCTGAAGAACCCGATACTGAATATGGTCGCAGAAAAGCTCGGGAAGTCTCCTGCTCAAGTCGCGCTTCGCTGGGGACTCCAAATGGGGCACAGTGTGCTTCCCAAGAGTACCAATGAAGGAAGAATGAGAGAGAATTTTGATGTTTTCGACTGGTCAATACCTGATGACTTGTTCGTTAAGTTTTCTGAGATTGAACAGGTACGTTTCTTAACCTTTCATGCAATGACTTAGTTGCTATGCTATTTCTCGGCTTGAACTCCAACTAAAAGTTATATTTTTTTTGGATTAAATGCAGGCAAGGTTAGTGACTGGTTCCTTCTTTGTTCATGAGACACTGAGCTCTTATAAGTCTATTGAAGAATTATGGGATGGCGAGATATGATTTTTACCACATCTGTTTGATATGTTATGTTTTCTCTGATGGACTTGTCCATTTCTTATGGATGTTATCCACTGATATATCAAATTTGTTTCTATTGAATAATTTTTATTGAAAAGAATCTTACTCTACATTTTGTAATGTATTGTAGTTATCTCAAGAAACCGGAAATATGATGTTTTCATATATGGTTGTAAACATACCAATAAAACTCATGCATTCACATTTAGAGCTAAAGAAAAGACGAAACTATTATTCAATCTCAGAATAAAATTTGTAATCAAAATAATAAGGATTCAGTCGGAATTGATCAATGTGTCAATATGTTGTAGCTTTGACATGGCCTATCCTAAATATAAGAAATTTTCATAACTAGTAATTTATTTTTCTTAAAAAAGAAATTATAGAATCCGCGGCTTATATCTTTGAATGTTTTCGGACCAAAATGTGTCACGACGTTCAGAGAAGAGAGAACATCAAAAGAGTTTATCTAAATGAACGAATAAGATACGTTCGAACGTCCACCACGTAATGCTTTAATATCTGACCGTGACACCGTGACAATAATTTTTAGGTCTAAAGAAACGAAAAAAATACAACTTCGTTACGAATCAAGAGTCTCCCGCCGCTATCGCTCTCAGTCTGTCACACTAGTTTCACACTGTTATCCTCTCCTCCTCCATCATCACTCTTATCTGTCTAAGTATAAAGATGGATTAATTGACTCGGTTTGTTGAACTTGAAAACCAATAGGTTTTACACGTACGGTCTTGACCAGATTCAAACATGTGAAAAGAGGAATGCGTGCACGTAAGCTCATTGTATTTTTGGACTAGTCTACTTCCAAAATTGGGTTGGATTTATACAAACTTGGAGAAAATAGAATAATAATCGATATGTACGCATGAGACTAATTTATCCATTACTCAGGTTGGTAAAAGGGAAAACTATTATTCCTTTTTGGCAGTGCAGTAAAGATATGTTGGGTTTTATTTTTTTATTTTTTTGGCTTTCACAGTTGTTTTAATGTATGCTATAATTTAAGCATTAGTTGATAGCCGGTCCAAACCACAAGTTGGTGAAGCATGAGCTTGCGGTCCCGTTGTGCTATTAATATTTTGGTTCCCTTTAACTACATCTTTCTTATAGCTTAATGGGTTAAGTGGCACGTAAAGCTATAGAAGGTGGGGGGTTCGATTCTCCGTACGTACATAATGGTTAATTAATAAGAAAGTTTTGTTTTTTATTTCTTTTTTAGCTTGTCGCCCATAAATTATCACCGATGACAGCAAAAAATCGACAACTCATTGTTAGTTGTTGAGAATTTATATATACATATATAGTATATTTCGATTTCTTGCATTTCTCAGGGTAAATAAAATGTGAATGTAGTAGCCGTTACAGAAATATTTTTTTTTGTTTTGAAATACAACTTAACTTTTTTTAAGCTGGTCATTAATTGTTTTTTTAAATACCTAAAATACTTTTTGTGCACAATAATATTTATATAGTTTAGTTACCAAAAAAAAATATGGATATAGCTTAGTCAACTTTATTTTCTTGAAAATTGATATATTTTTGGTTGACACATATATATACGGATTCATTAATCATCAAGTACCACAATTTCCACCTGGTCCTCCAAGAGAGAATGTTATTCTGCTGGCCTTGAGATATCCCCAATACGTTAGTTTATAACACTGATAGGAATCTATGTATGGTCTTATTTTCTTATCTTCGAGATCAATATTTTGGTAGTTCAAATTCTTAACCCTGATAAATGAAAAATGTGAACTCTTCTGAAAGTCGTTAGTTGGGAAATGACCATTTCCCATCGGAGGACTAATTCCATTAGGTGATGTAAACGTATTTCCTCCGAAACGTATCAAAGAAGCTCCATTGTTTAAATGGGTAAATAACTCTTTTGGCCAGTATCCTACTAACTGATCAAATATTTTTAGTACCCAATTTCCGGTGAAGCCATCCTATTTGACATTAAAACATAAAAACAAACCATTAAACAAAAATCTCTGAAATTTATAAATAAATATATATATATATATATATATATATATATAACATAAAAATAAATAGTTTTAGGATTTGAATAAGAAACATAAAAAGAACTATATTCAAAAAAAAAAAAATTAAAGATGGATTCGAGTATTTTGAAGATCTACAAAAAGTTAAATTTAAGATGTTTATAATAATTTAAAATAAGATTCCAACATTCTTGTCAAAAAAAACTGATTTATTATACATACAATGGAGAAATTTACCTGATAAATTTGTGGTTTAAAAATAACACTTGTTCTACCACCATAAACAGAGGTCTTCTCGAACACTATTCCGAGATAAGGTTCACGAGTAACAAGAACAAAGCCCGGACATTTTGTATTATAGCATCCAGTTTTTTTAGAGCTATCTGCCTAAGATATTGAAATGTAAAATAGAAGGTAAACAATTACACAAGAAAAGGGTAAAATCAAACCAATGCTATGACTTTAATTATTATATTATAATCACAATATATATTTTTTTTTCATGTATAAGGAAATATTGTTAAGAAAATTATTAATGTACTCACAGTCCAATATATTGTAAACCGCGTTAAACTGTCACCATATAATCTTGGATGCACCTGTACAAAATTCAAAATTCATGAAAATATTGGTTAAAAATGTATACTCAAACTCTGCTTCTCCAGTATCTCATGAGATTACCATAAGTGAGTTGTTTTTTGTATTTGTGGATAATTATGCCACATGTAAAGGGATTTTTTACTTATTACATGCTCATAAATATAATTGAAAATAGTTATATACACTTTTATTACATATATCTATATTGTAATTTTAATTCCTTGTGTAAACTCGCATGAATTTGTATGAAGTACACATTTTTTTATATGTTTAATATAAACTTACCGCCCAACCAACTTGTATGCTATTGAGTTGATCGCGAGGTCCATTCTCTAACCAGATTTGATTTTTACTGTACTGGTTATTTTGTACAGTTAAATTATGAATACTTATAGTAGCTGAAGCTCCTCGATAGATGGTCCCATCTAAAACGGTCTCAATTGTTGCAAACTGTATAAACCAAAGAATTTGCCACTTTAAATAATGTTTGCATGTATTATAATCATAACACTAGAAAAAGGGAAAACTGTTATTGCCTATAATCAATTTTTTGTGATAAATAAGAGAAAATAATATACAGAATATTTCAATAAAACCATGATAAGAGAAGAAGATTTACATGTTGGCCAGGATATTCGACCGTGTCGAGATGAACGTTCTGAGATCCATTTATTTGCCTTAAAATAGGTACCATTCCTTTTGGACAACTTTGATAATATATTTTATATTTATCTTTGCTTTCATGGCTTTCATTTGAAATCAAATTTTCCTATAACATAAGACAGTAACAAGATTAAGAAGAAAAATGTTGTTAGTAAGAAAAAGAAAAAAACTTCAAACAATTATAATTAAAAACATTATTTGCCATATTTCATATATGATTGAAAAAGTTTAACCATCAAACCTGAATTTTATGGTGTTTCAACATTGGATGTTGGAAAGCCGGTTGTTTGTATATATCCACACAATCAAAATGCTGAAAAGTCGATTAAAACATATTTTTCATAAACTAAACAATATCAAAAAATAGACAAAAAAAAATATTAGAAGTTATAGAATCTCACATCCGTAATTCCATTGGCTCCTAAAGTTAAAAGCATATAGGAAGAAATAACGAACGCCACGAGATGTAAACCCATTTTTTAAATTTTACTTGTATTTCACATGGTTAATGTATCGTTACTTATAAACTAATCTGAGTCAACGACTAATAAATTTATTGCTATACATATCACTTGACCTGCTAGTCTTGACCTTTATGTTGTTTTCAAAAACACAATTGATTTGAGTCAACAACCAATAAATTTGTTGCCAGTCATATACTGTATAAGATATACCTACCAAAACTTCACGAAAATGAAACGGCTGTTACACTAATTTGAGTCAACAACTAATATTGCTTTTTATATTAGTTTACCTTTTTCTATAAACCTTCCAAAAGTCTCAGATACGAAAGTCTAGTTTGTTAAACGATTGATACAGAGAACCTATCTTTGATTGTTTTCGGACCAAAATGTGTCACGACGTTCAGAGAAGAGTGAACATCAAAAGAGTTTTATCTAAATGAACGAATAAGATACGTTCGAACGTCCACGTAATGCTTTAATTTCTGACCGTGACAATAATTTTAGGTTTAAAGAAACGACAAAAAAAAAAAAAAAAAAAAAAAAAAAAAAAAAAAAAAACAATTTCGTTACGACTCAGGAGTCTCCCGCCGCTGTCGCTCTCACACTTGTCACTGAGTGAGAGTGGGACGTTACGAAACGCTGAGTGCGTTAAATACAACAACACATGTACAATTACATCTGATAATGGCGAACGAGGTCGAATGCTTCGAGCTCAACACCGGCGCTAAGATCCCCTCGGTAGGTCTCGGTACATGGCAGGCCTCTCCTGGCCTCGTTGGTGATGCTGTCTCCGCCGCTGTTAAGGTGTGTCTTTACGCATGCAACTCGATTCTTATTTGCTTCCCATCTATTTTTTTATAGATTCTTCAGCTTGGTGATTCCATAACTCTGTTCCAATTAGTTTTCCTCATATTGAAGATGTTTAATCTTAATTCTGATTTGCAGATTGGCTATCGTCATATTGATTGTGCTAAGCTGTATGGCAATGAAAAAGAGGTAGAAACCACACATATATTTTTTTGGTTTAGCCAGGCTGAATAATTCTATCTTTTTTGGATCTTGAATTGATCTTACATTGTTACACAATTTTAGTTTTTAAGTTTCTTGTCTTTGTTGTGTTTATGGCAATATTGTTTATTTATACATTTTTGATTGACAATACTGATGAAAAGAGTCTTTAATATGTGTATTTGGCTTGTCAATGCTCTGCTTTTATTTGTACATTCTCAATCTCTCTTGAATCTTCTTGTTGTTTTCCTCTGTTTTCTCTTTCACAGATTGGGGCAGTTCTGAAAAAATTGTTTGAAGACAATGTAGTGAAACGTGAGGAGTTGTTCATCACCTCCAAGCTC
>NW_006238742.1:9922-11083 GCF_000375325.1 Capsella rubella | reverse complement strand
ATCTTATTTGACCAAGTCTTTCTTCATACTTCTAAACATTCTTCATGTATCTCTAGCACATGTAATCAATCAAATTCATTGTATTATAAAATATTCTAACCCTAAACAACTTTAGACAAGCCATTTAGTGCCTGAAAGATATGATTTTGGGTTGTTTTCCCATTTGGGACCAAATTTGACGAACTCTTTCTTCACACTTCTAAACATTCTTCATGCTCCGCTAACACTTGTCATCAATCATATTCATTGTATTATAACATATTCTAACCCGAAAAAACTTTATACAAGCACATTAGTGCCTTAAAGCAATGGTTTTGGGTTCTTACCCCATTTGGGACATGATTTGACCAAGTCTTTCTTCACACTTCGAAACATTCTTCATGCATCTCTAAAACTTGTAATCAATCAAATTCATTGTAGTTTAACATATTCTAACCCTAAAAGGGGGGTGAGACAAGCCATTTAGGTCCTCAAAAAAATGTTTTTGGGTTTCTATCCCATTTGGGACCTGATTTGACCAAGTCTTTCTTCACACTTCTAAACATTCTTTATGACTCTCTAACACTTGTAATCCATCAAATTCATTGTTTTATAACATATTCTATTCCTAAACAACTTTATACAAGCCATTTTATGGCTTAAAGCAATGGTTTTGGGTTCTTACCCCATTTGGGACGTTATTAGACCAAGTCTTTCTTCACACTTCGAAACATTCTTCATGCATCTCTAACACTTGTAATCAATCAAATTCATTGTATTATAAAATATTCTAACCCTAAACAACTTTAGACAAGCCATTTAGTGCCTCAAAGCAATTGTTTTGGGTTCTTATCCCATTTAGGACATGATTTGACCAAGTCTTTCTCCACACTTCTAAACATTCTTCATGCATATCTAACACTTGTAATCAATCAAATTCATTGTATTATAACATATTCTAACCATAAACAATTTTAGACAAGCCATTTAGTGCCTCAAAGCAATGGTTTTGGGTTCTTATCCAATTTGGGACCTGATTTGACCATGTCTTTCTTCACACTTCGAAACATTCTTCATACAACTCTAACACTTTTAATCAATCAAATTCATTGTATTATAATATATTCTAACCCTAAACTAACTTTATGCAAGCCATTTAGTGCCTCAAAGCAATGGTTTTGG
>NW_006238742.1:9219-9822 GCF_000375325.1 Capsella rubella | reverse complement strand
CTTTCTTCATACTTCTAAACATTCTTCATGCAACTCTAACACTTTTAATCAAAAACATTCATTGCATTATAACATATTCTAACCATAAACAACTTTAGACAAGCCATTTAGTGCCTCAAAGCAATGGTTTTGAGTTGTTATCCCATTTCGGATCTGATTTGACCAAGTCTTTCTTCCCACTTCTAAACATTCCTCATGCATCTCTAACACTTGTAATCAATCAAATTCATTGTATTATAACATATTCTAACCCTAAACTAACTTTATGCAAGCCATTTAGTGCCTCAAAGCAATGGTTTTGGGATCTTATCCCATTTGGGACCTGATTTGACCAAGTCTTTCTTCACAATTCTAAACATTCTTCATGCAACTCTAACACTTTTAATCAAAAAAATTCATTGCATTATAACATATTCTAACCATAAACAACTTTAGACAAGCCATTTAGTGCCTCAAAGCAATGTTTTTGAGTTGTTATCCCATTTCGGATCTGATTTGACCAAGTCTTTCTTCCCACTTCTAAACATTCCTCATGCATCTCTAACACTTGTCATCAATCAAATTCATTGTATTATAACATATTCTAACCCTAAAGAACTTTAG
>NW_006238742.1:7779-9108 GCF_000375325.1 Capsella rubella | reverse complement strand
CTTCTAATCAATCAAATTCATTGTATTATAACATATTCTAACCCTAAACAATTTTAGACAAGCCATTTAGTGCCTCAAAGCAATGGTTTTGGGTTCTTATCCAATTTGGGACCTGATTTGACCAGATCTTTCTTCACACTTCTAAACATTATTCATGCAACTCTAACACTTCTAATCAATCAAATTTATTATATTATAACATATTCTAACCCTAAACAATTATAGACAAGCCATTTAGTGCCTCAAAGCAATGGTTTTGGGTTCTTATCCAATTTGGGACCTGATTTGACCAAGTTTTTCTTCACACTTCGAAACATTCTTCATGCAACTCTAACACTTTTAATCAATCAAATTCAGTGTATTATAACATATTCTAACCATAAACTAACTTTATACAAGCCATTTAGTGCCTCAAAGCAATGGTTTTGGGATCTTATCCCATTTGGGACCTGATTTGACCAAGTCTTTCTTCACACTTCTAAACATTCCTCATGCATCTCTAACACTTGTAATCAATTAAATTCATTGTATTATAACATATTCTAACCCTAAACTAACTTTATGCAAGCCATTTAGTGCCTCAAAGCAATGGTTTTGGGATCTTATCCCATTTGGGACCTGATTTGACCAAGTCTTTCTTCACACTTCTAAACATTCTTCATGCAACTCTAACACTTTTAATAAAAAAAATTCATTGCATTATAACATATTCTAACCATAAACAACTTTAGACAAGCCATTTAGTGCCTCAAAGCAATGGTTTTGAGTTGTTATCCCATTTCGGATCTGATTTGACCAAGTCTTACTTCACACTTCTAAATATTCTTCATGCAACTCTAACACTTTTAATCAAAAAACTTCATTGCATTATAACATATTCTAACCATAAACAACTTTAGACAAGCCATTTAGTGCCTCAAAGCAATGTTTTTGAGTTGTTATCCCATTTCGGATCTAATTTGACCAAGTCTTTCTTCCCACTTCTAAACATTCCTCATGCATCTCTAACACTTGTAATCAATCAAATTCATTGTATTATAACATATTCTAACCTTAAAGAACTTTAGACAAGCCATTTAGTGCCACAAAGAAATGGTTTTGGGTTCTTATCCCATTTGGGACCTAATTTGACCAGGTCTTTCTTCACACTTCTAAACATTCTTCATGCAACTCAAACACTTCTAATCAATCAAATTTATTATATTATAACATATTCTAACCCTAAACAATTATAGACAAGCCATTTAGTGCCTCAAAGCAATGGTTTTGGGTTCTTATCCAATTTGGGACCTGATTTGACCATGTCTTTCTTCACACTTCGAAACATTC
>NW_006238742.1:3292-4239 GCF_000375325.1 Capsella rubella | reverse complement strand
CCTTTATACAAGCCATTTAGTGCCACAAAGCAATGGATTTGGGTTCTTATCCCATTTGGGACTTGATTTGACCAAGTCTTTCTTCACACTTCTAAACATTCTTCATGCAACTCTAACACTTCTAATCAATCAAATTCATTGTATTATAACATATTCTAACCCTAAACAATTTTAGACAAGCCATTTAGTGCCTCAAAGCAATGGTTTTGGGTTCTTATCCAATTTGGGACCTGATTTGACCAGGTCTTTCTTCACACTTCTAAACATTCTTCATGGAACTCTAACACTTCTAATCAATCAAATTCATTGTATTATAACATATTCTAACCCTAAACAATTTTAGACAAGCCATTTAGTGCCTCAAAGCAATGGTTTTGGGTTCTTATCCAATTTGGGACCTGATTTGACCAAGTCTTTCTTGACACTTCGAAACATTCTTCATGCAACTCTAACACTTTTAATCAATCAAATTCAGTGTATTATAACATATTCTAACCCTAAACTAACTTTATACAAGCCATTTAGTGCCTCAAAGCAATGGTTTTGGGATCTTATCCCATTTGGGACCTGATTTGACCAAGTCTTTCTTCACACTTCTAAACATTCCTCATGCATCTCTAACACTTGTAATCAATTAAATTCATTGTATTATAACATATTCTAACCCTAAAGAACTTTATACAAGCCATTTAGTGCCACAAAGCAATGGATTTGGGTTCTTATCCCATTTGGGACTTGATTTGACCAAGTCTTTCTTCACACTTCTAAACATTCTTCATGCAACTCTAACACTTCTAATCAATCAAATTCATTGTATTATAACATATTCTAACCCTAAACAATTTTAGACAAGCCATTTAGTGCCTTAAAAGCAATGGTTTTGGGTTCTTATCCAATTTGGGACCTAATTTGACCAGGTCTTTCTTCACACTTCTAAACATTCTTCA
>NW_006238742.1:1389-2180 GCF_000375325.1 Capsella rubella | reverse complement strand
TCCCATTTCGGATCTGATTTGACCAAGTCTTTCTTCCCACTTCTAAACATTCCTCATGCATCTCTAACACTTGTAATCAATCAAATTCATTGTATTATAACATATTCTAACCCTAAAGAACTTTAGACAAGCCATTTAGTGCCACAAAGCAATGGATTTGGGTTCTTATCCCATTTGGGACTTGATTTGACCAAGTCTTTCTTCACACTTCTAAACATTATTCATGCAACTCTAACACTTCTAATCAATCAAATTCATTGTATTATAACATATTCTAAACCTAAACAATTTTAGACAAGCCATTTAGTGCCTCAAAGCAATGGTTTTGGGTTCTTATCCAATTTGGGACCTGATTTGACCAGGTCTTTCTTCACACTTCTAAACATTCTTCATGCAACTCTAACACTTTTAATCAATCAAATTCAGTGTATTATAAAATATTCTAACCCTAAACTAACTTTATACAAGCCATTTAGTGCCTCAAAGCAATGGTTTTGGGATCTTATCCCATTTGGGACCTGATTTGACCAAGTCTTTCTTCACACTTCGAAACATTCTTCATGCAACTCTAACACTTTTAATCAATCAAATTCATTGTATTATAACATATTCTAACCCTAAACTAACTTTATGCAAGCCATTTAGTGCCTCAAAGCAATGGTTTTGGGATCTTATCCCATTTGGGACCTGATTTGACCAAGTCTTTCTTCACACTTCGAAACATTCTTCATGCAACTCTAACACTTTTAATCATAAAAATTCATTGCATTATAACATATTCTAACCATAAA
>NW_006238742.1:0-1289 GCF_000375325.1 Capsella rubella | reverse complement strand
CCTTAAAGAACTTTAGACAAGCCATTTAGTGCCACAAAGAAATGGTTTTGGGTTCTTATCCCATTTGGGACCTAATTTGACCAGGTCTTTCTTCACACTTCTAAACATTCTTCATGCAACTCAAACACTTCTAATCAATCAAATTTATTATATTATAACATATTCTAACCCTAAACAATTATAGACAAGCCATTTAGTGCCTCAAAGCAATGGTTTTGGGTTCTTATCCAATTTGGGACCTGATTTGACCATGTCTTTCTTCACACTTCGAAACATTCTTCATGCATCTCTAACACTTGTAATCAATCAAATTCATTGTATTATAACATATTCTAACCTTAAAGAATTTTAGACAAGACATTTAGTGCCACAAAGCAATGGTTTTGTGTTCTTATCCCATTTGGGACCTGATTTGACCAGGTCTTTCTTCACACTTCTAAACATTCTTCATGGAACTCTAACACTTCTAATCAATCAAATTTATTATATTATAACATATTATAACCCTAAACAATTATAGACAAGCCATTTAGTGCCTCAAAGCAATGGTTTTGGGTTCTTATCCAATTTGGGACCTCTTTTGACCATGTCTTTCTTCACACTTCAAAACATTCTTCATGCATCTCTAACACTTGTAATCAATCAAATTCATTGTATTATAAAATATTCTAACCCTAAACAACTTTAGACAAGTCATTTAGTGCCTCAAAGCAATGGTTTTGGGTTCTTATCCCATTTAGGACCTGATTTGACCAAGTCTTTCTTCACAGTTCTAAACATTCTTCATGCATATCTAACACTTGTAATCAATCAAATTCATTGTATTATAACATATTCTAACCATAAACAATTTTAGACAAGCCATTTAGTGCCTCAAAGCAATGGTTTTGGGTTCTTATCCAATTTGGGACCTGATTTGACCATGTCTTTCTTCACACTTCGAAACATTCTTCATACAACTCTAACACTTTTAATCAATCAAATTCATTGTATTATAACATATTCTAACCATAAACAATTTTAGACAAGCCATTTAGTGCCTCAAAGCAATGGTTTTGGGATCTTATCCCATTTGGGACCTGATTTGACCAAGTCTTTCTTCACACTTCTAAACATTCTTCATGCAACTCTAACACTTTTAATCAAAAACATTCATTGCATTATAACATATTCTAACCATAAACAACTTTAGACAAGCCATTTAGTGCCTCAAAGCAATGGTTTTGAGTTGTTATCCCATTTCGGATCTGATTTGACCAAGTCTTTCTTCCCACTTCTAAACATTCCTC
>NW_006238743.1:367-6275 GCF_000375325.1 Capsella rubella | reverse complement strand
AGAAGTGAGAAGAAAGACTTGTTGATATTTGGTCCCAAATGGGATAAGAACCCAAAACCATTTCTTTGAGGCAGTGAATGGCTTGTATAAAGTTATTTTGGGTTAGAATATGTTATAATACTATGAATTTGATTGATTACAAGTGCTAGAGATACATGAAGTGTTAGAATATGCGGAAAAGAAGAGTGAATGAAGTGAGTTTAGGTTAGAGATGAGAGGGTAATCGAACAAGAGAGTAAAAGAGAAAGAGATTCATTAGAATCCTTAAGTGTATCGATTACAAGGAGAGGCTATAGCCTATAAATAGAGAGACAACTAGGGTTTACAATGCATTGGTAAAATCAAACGAAAATGACTTGTGGAGAGAGGAGACCATTCTCCAAGGGATGAAAGCGACCCGTCCGCGCCCAAGGTCACACACGTGACTCTCTTCTCTCTTTGACTCCAACGGCTCTCTTGGAAGGATCTAGGCCATGGAAGAGCTTCATAGGCCTTTGGAATAGTGGGCTTTCTTCTCCTCTTGAGATCGGACTAAGGGAAGCCCAATGTCACTCGTTCGGTCGTACGGACGTACGGTCGTACGGACACCTCTCGATCCTCGGTCGATCGTTCGGTCGATGCTCTCGATCCTCCGGTTCTCGATCCCGACCAATCTCTCTCGACCACAATCAAACTCTCTCGACCAAATGCTTCTTTCTCTCGACCAAAGCTTTCCAAGTCTCGATCAATACTCCCCCTCAAGCTTAGCCTAATGAAATGGCTAAGCTTGGAACCCGTGAAGCACCACCTCATTAAAAACCTTAACATAGAAAACCTCATGGGACAAAACTATGTTAAGGGAAAAAGAGTGTGGTGTCCACGCGTTAGGGAAGTCGGTCAAGGATGAGTAAGGTCTACAAGCCCAAGTTTGCTATGAATGTGATCACAAACTTTAGGACTTGCAGCCTTAGTGAAAATGTCCGCCAATTGGTCTTCGCTTCTTGTGTAGAAAGGTAGAATTACACCCTCTTCAATCTTCTCTCGAACCTTGTGACAATCAACCTCGATGTGTTTGGTTCTTTCGTGAAACACCGAGTTTGTGGCAATATGAATTGCGGCTTGATTATCACAATGCATGGTGATCGGCTTTGATGATTCAATCCCAAAGTCTTTAAGGAGTGCCTTGAGCCAAGTAAGTTCATTTGTTAGCTTCCTCATTGCTCTATACTCCGCTTCCGCGCTCGAACATGAGACAACCTTTTGCTTCTTTGATTTCCAAGTCACCAAATTTCCACCAATAAAGGTGCAATAACCGGTTGTAGATCTTCTTGTGATCGTATCACCGGCATAGTCCGCATCACAATACCCCACGATCTCGGTGCTACCATTCTTTCCCATCCATACGCCTTGACCCGGACTTCCTTTAAGATAACATAGGATTCGTTCCACCATACTCCAATGGTACTTTGTAGGAGACTTCATGTGTTGACTAACCTGATTCACAGCAAAGCACAAGTCAGGCCGTGTGATAGTCAAGTAAATGAGCTTACCTACAAGTCGCCTATATTGTTTCGGATCTTCATGTGGCTCATCCATCGGATTTGGAGGAAGCTTGGAGGGCTTCTTAGACTTCTTCTCCCCCTTTCGCTTGGCTTGGTAACCTTCTTCAAGTGGAGTTAAGGCTGGTTTTTCTCCAAGTTTTCCTGTCTCATTTAAAAGGTCAAGTGCATACTTCCTTTGCGAGAGAAAGAGGCCCTCGGGAGAGCGACACACTTCAATGCCAAGGAAGTATTTAAGTTCTCCCAAATCTTTAATATCAAACATGGATTTGAGAAAGAGTTTAGTATCTTGAATACCGTCTTTGTTGTCTCCGGAGATGATAATATCATCTACATATATAAGTACAACCACAATACCGTTGGCGCTTTGAAGTGTGAAGAGAGAATGATCGGCTTCGGAGCGTTTAAAACCATGGTCTTTAAGAGTTGAGCTCAGCTTGTGGTACCAAGCACGTGGGGACTGTTTAAGACCATAAATTGCCTTTCGAAGTCGCAACACTTTCCCGGGAGCCACAATATCTTCAAGACCGGGAGGAGGAGTCATGTAGACTTCTTCTTCGAGCTCGCCTTGAAGAAATGCATTCTTCACGTCCATTTGCCAGAGATCCCACGAGAGATTTGTGGCAAGGGAGAGAACCACTCGCACGGTGTGTAACTTGGCGACCGGAGCAAAAGTATCCGTGTAGTCATCGCCATAAGTTTGTGTGAACCCTCGAGCAACAAGTCTTGCCTTGTATCTTTCAACTTCCCCATTACTTAGATACTTAATGGTGAACACCCACTTAGAGCTTACTGCCTTCTTCCCATTGGGTAGATCCGCTTCGTCCCAAGTGTGGTTCCTAACCATAGCTCCGGTTTCATCATCGACGGCATCAACCCATTCCTTGACTTCTTTCGCTTCTTCATAAGTTTGCGGTATATGATGTTCATCAATCTTCCCAAGGAATGCATGATGTTCGGAAGGTAGCAAGGCAAGGGAACACGTAGCTTGAATAGGGTGAGCCACGGCTTGACTGTTGTAGAAGACCCGCTTGTTTTTCCAAGTAGTCGGATCCGATTGGAGGCGAGTACTTCTCCGAAGAGGTTGAGAAGTGGTAGGTTGTTCCACGGTTTCTCCCTCGTCTTCTTGTTCTCCATACACGGTTGATGTCTCCGAAAATACATCTTCATGTTCGTCATAGATTGGCTCCGGATTAGACATTTGACTTGGCTCCGGTGGTGGTGCATCCGGTACATGATCATTGTCTTCTCTCGGATTGCTTGTTGGTGCATTCTCTTGTGTCTTCGATGGGGTATTACCGAGATGATTGAGTAAGAACCTTAAACCCTCAGCCCGATCTTTTGGTGAGTGTGAGAGATCTCTAAGGTCATTCCAATCCTTCTTATCGTAATAACCTTGATTCTCCATGAACTTTACATCTCGGGACACATACATCCGACCATTCACCGGATCATAGCACTTATAACCTTTTTGTGTGGTTGAATACCCAAGAAACATGCACTTAGAGCTCTTGGCATCCAACTTATTTCTTTGTTCTCCGGGTACTAAGACAAAACAAACACAACCAAATACACGTAAGTGGTCCAAAGAGGGTTTAGTTTTGTTGAGTACCTCGAATGGCGATTGATCTTTTAGAACTTTGGTTGGAGTTCTATTTATTAGATAGCACGCCGTCATTACCGCATCACCCCAATATCTTTTAGTGACGTTTGTATGGAACATCATCGACCTTGCTACTTCCATGAGGTGTCGATTCTTCCTTTCCGCCACTCCATTTTGTTGGGGTGTATAGGGGCAACTTGTTTGTTGTAAAATTCCATGTTTGGCTAGATGTTCTTTGAGTTTGTGACTTGTATATTCTCCTCCATTATCCGATCTAAGTACCTTAATTTTAGCATTGAAATGATTAGTAACATAGTTTTGGAAGTTTATAAACGCATCATATACACGATCTTTAGAGGATAACAATGTGATCCAAGTATATTTAGATTTTTCATCAATGAAAGTCACAAAATACTTGTTGTTATCTCTAGACATGCATGGAGAAGTCCAAACATCCGAATGTACTAAATCAAAACAATTCTCATAAATGGTAGAAGATTTAGGGAAAATAGACTTGCAATGTTTTCCAAGAATACAAGACTCACAACTAGAACTATCAAATGAAACATTAGGCAACATTAATTCCAAAGCACGAGAGTGAGGATGGCCTAATCTAGCATGCCAAACAGCATTAGAACAAATAGCAAGACAAGCATTAGCATTAAAAGAAGTAGAGTTGCTTGATGAGGTTTTCTCTAAGACATAAAGATCTCCCTTTGAATGTCCTCCCCCTAGCAATTTTCCGGTCTCAATATCCTGAAAATGAACATCATTAGGACCAAATATAGCATAGCAATTCAAGTCATTAGTAGCTCTTTTAACCGATAGAAGATTAGAAGTGAAACTAGGCATAAAGAAGGCTTTAGAGTTCTTATCAAATAGTCTCAAGTCTCCTATTCCTTTTACCGGTATTCTATCACCATTGGCTATGATTACATTTCCTAGAGCCGGTTGAACGTTATTGATAAGACTAGGGTTACTTATCATATGGTGAGAAGCACCCGAGTCAACAACAAGAGTTCTACTAGGTTTAGAGGCATAGAAAGTGGTACCGGACTCCTTTAGGGAGGCAATGGATCGAATGAGTGCTTCTAAGTCCGACTTTCTCACAACATCACCGTAAGAAGTTGTTAGAGCAGCTTCATCACCTTGCTTGGCCGACCCGGATCCGTCGTTGGTCGATTCATGAGCAACATTGGCCTTGAACTTCGCCGGCTTAAGGTGAGGGTGAAGGAGCCAACACTTGTCTTTCACATGACCTCTCTTCTTACAATGGTCACAAACCATCGTTTTCTTGTCCTCATGCTTGTATGAGCTTTTGTTGGCAAGAATAAGGTCGCCTTTTCCACCGAATAGACCAAGAGAACCTTGCTCCTTTTGGACTTGAGCACACACGTCATCTAGGGTTGGAAGCTTGTCGGCCCTTAAGAGATGCTTGATTAGGTCGTTAAATGCCGGATTGAGAGTGAGGAGGAGTCCGAAGACTTTGTCTTGCTCTTTACGTTCGTTGAGAACCACCGGATCGACCGTACTAGGTCTAAGCATCTCAAGTTCAGCCCATAAAGCTCTATACTTTCCAAAATGCTTAGTGAACTCCAAGTCTTCTTGGCAGAGATTGTTGATAGCTTTCTTGACTTCAAACACTCGAGTCAAGTTTGATACATTTCCATAGACATTCTTGAGAGTGTCCCAAAGCTCCTTTGCGGTTTCACAATAGGAGTAGGCTTCTAGAATGGAAGCTTCAAGAGAGTTTTGAAGAACAGCAAGCACGGTTTGGTCTTCTTGGAACCACTTGGCTTCCTTCTCCAACTCGGCTTCCTTGTCTTCTTCTTTCAAGGTTTCTTTCCCTTCTTCGCTTGTGGCTTCTTTGGTGACATGTTCTTCTTCGACATGACTCCAAAGCCCTCGGCCACATAGTGCAGTCTTTGTGGTTCTTGTCCACAAGAGGTAGTTTCCTCCTTTGAGAACAACCGGATTCACGATCGGCTTAGGGTTCTCCATAGTGAGGTTTCAAGAACAAACCGGTTAATATCCAACGGGTAAAAGAGAAAATGTAAAGAGAATCGAGAAAAGAGTGAAGATTTGAAGAGGTAGAGTAAGAGAATCGGTAGAAGAGAAGAGTTTAGAGAGTTTAGAATCGAGAAACATGCTCTGATACCATGTTAGAATATGCGGAAAAGAAGAGTGAATGAAGTGAGTTTAGGTTAGAGATGAGAGGGTAATCGAACAAGAGAGTAAAAGAGAAAGAGATTCATTAGAATCCTTAAGTGTATCGATTACAAGGAGAGGCTATAGCCTATAAATAGAGAGACAACTAGGGTTTACAATGCATTGGTAAAATCAAACGAAAATGACTTGTGGAGAGAGAGGAGACCATTCTCCAAGGGATGAAAGCGACCCGTCCGCGCCCAAGGTCACACACGTGACTCTCTTCTCTCTTTGACTCCAACGGCTCTCTTGGAAGGATCTAGGCCATGGAAGAGCTTCATAGGCCTTTGGAATAGTGGGCTTTCTTCTCCTCTTGAGATCGGACTAAGGGAAGCCCAATGTCACTCGTTCGGTCGTACGGACGTACGGTCGTACGGACACCTCTCGATCCTCGGTCGATCGTTCGGTCGATGCTCTCGATCCTCCGGTTCTCGATCCCGACCAATCTCTCTCGACCACAATCAAACTCTCTCGACCAAATGCTTCTTTCTCTCGACCAAAGCTTTCCAAGTCTCGATCAATTTGAAGAAGGTTTAGAAGTGAGAAGAAAGACTTGTAA
>NW_006238743.1:0-250 GCF_000375325.1 Capsella rubella | reverse complement strand
AGGTCTACAAGCCCAAGTTTGCTATGAATGTGATCACAAACTTTAGGACTTGCAGCCTTAGTGAAAATGTCCGCCAATTGGTCTTCGCTTCTTGTGTAGAAAGGTAGAATTACACCCTCTTCAATCTTCTCTCGAACCTTGTGACAATCAACCTCGATGTGTTTGGTTCTTTCGTGAAACACCGAGTTTGTGGCAATATGAATTGCGGCTTGATTATCACAATGCATGGTGATCGGCTTTGATGATTCAA
>NW_006238744.1:5456-6364 GCF_000375325.1 Capsella rubella | reverse complement strand
CCCTACGGAAGATTGGTGAGAACGATTCTATTAGAGGTGATAGGCCTATGATATCGGATCGGCCCGTCCGGACAAGAAGACCTAATCCACGTTACTTGGATTAGAAGCTAATGGTTTTAGTGTTTTATGTTTTCGGTTTTGATTTCAAGTTTTTTAGGATAATTATTCTTTAGGATTGGTGTTATCTCTTTTAATCATTCCTTATTCCCCTAGGACTCAATAGTTCTAGTTCTTGTAATGTTTTACTATATATATCAAAGAAAAGCCAAAAAGAGGTAGTCATAACTACCCATTAAAACAAAGCTTGTATTGTGTTCTTGAGAATCTCTAGATTGGGACCTATTAATTGGTATCTAGAGCCAGGTTTGGTTTATCCTAAAAAAAAAAAAAAAAAAAAAAAAAAAAAAAAGAAAGAATTAACTCGATTCGGACCGCATCTGTGGTGTCAAGTTATGGCGGGTACAAACAAGGAGCGAATTGAGGAACTAGAAACTGGAGTTGCAGACATCCGTGAAGAGTTACGAAACCAACATCAAATCGTGACGGGGAAGTTTCAATCTTTGGAAGCAGCGATCGCACGTTTGACTGAGGCATTGACGTTAGAACGGGGAGTAGAAGCTGGTGCAACACGAACTCACCAACGCAGCGGAGATCAGGAGCGACAGCTACAACATCGGGGAGACAACGCAGAGCAAGCTACCACACCAACGCGGACGGTGAAGCTTGACTTCCCTCGGTTCAGAGGCGGAGACCCAACGTCTTGGCTTAGTAAAGTCAAACAATACTTTGACTACAATGGAACTCCTACAGATCAGAAGGTGCGATTTTCAGCATATCACTTCGAGGATGAAGCCAATGAATGGTGGCAGGCCACAGCAAAAGCTCTACGAGAAGATGGTCTCCAGATC
>NW_006238744.1:4945-5289 GCF_000375325.1 Capsella rubella | reverse complement strand
AATTGGAACGTTTGTGGGCGGGTTAAATCCGGTGATTGCTGATAGCGTGAGGATGTTTCGGCCAAAATCTCTCAAAGAGGTACTTAACCTTGCTCGTATGAAAGATGAGCAGATGCAAAGGCAGAAGAAAAAGAATTCGTACAATATACCTCAGCGACCACTACCGAGCAATGCATTGAGTAAAATCAGCTGGTCTAAGGAAACGGCACTGTCGCCACCTGAAGACGATACACCACGGCCTCCACGGAAGTTAAGTTGGGAGGAGATGAAGAAGAAGCGAAGCTTGGGGCTGTGTTTTAGTTGTGATGAGAAGTACATTCCCGGCCATAAGTGTAGAAATCCGC
>NW_006238744.1:2619-4845 GCF_000375325.1 Capsella rubella | reverse complement strand
CTTCTTATGCACTCACGGGTTGGAACGCACCACAAACGCTACGTCTACGTGCTTTCGTGGGCAGAAAAGTGTTAACGGCCTTAGTTGACAGTGGGTCAACTCACAATTTTATTAGTGAGAAAACAGCTCATGAATTAAAGACTCGAATGACTCCGGTAAAACCATTCACGGTGAAGGTAGCTGACGGTAAGACATTAAAATGTCATGGGAAGTTCGATTTCGTCGTGATGCGGCTAGGAAAGGTGGACTTCACAATTACGGTGTACGCCTTACCCCTGGTAGGTCTTGATGTTGTTTTAGGCGTTCAATGGCTAAGGAGCTTAGGTCCTATTGTGTGTGACTGGACAGCCCAAACAATGGAATTTAAATGGGAGGGCCAAGTTCAAAGACTTGAAGGCATTCACTCACGTCTGGCGGAAGCTCAGTCGCGCGAGATGGTGAAGGAGGTGCGGCGCGGGGAATCGTTGTTTGCAGTCCAAGTTAACAACGCCACAGACCGAGCGGTCGCAATACCCGACACAATGCAGCCTCTAATACACAAGTATAGTGCTCTTTTTCAACCACCCACACGACTACCGCCTAATAGGCCCATTGAACATCGGATTCCATTGAAAGATGGCGTTGACCCGGTGAATGTGCGACCATATCGTTACGCACATTTCCAAAAAGACGAAATCGAGAGACAAGTGCATGAGATGATGACCGCGGGTATCATTCGTCCAAGTTTCAGCCCCTTTTCATCCCCGGTCTTACTAGTTAAGAAGAAAGACGGTACTTGGCGGTTTTGTACCGACTACCGCGCACTAAATTTAGTAACAATCAAGGACCGGTTCCCTATTCCAACGGTTGACGATATGCTAGATGAGTTACATGGGGCTAGATTTTTTACAAAATTGGATCTCACGGCGGGTTATCATCAGGTTCGTATGCACGAGGAGGATATTCACAAGACAGCCTTTCGAACACACAACGGGCATTACGAGTACTTGGTCATGCCATTCGGGCTTTGTAACGCCCCGTCCACATTTCAAGCCTTGATGAACGACATTTTCCGGGAGCTTCTACGGAAATTTGTTTTGGTATTTTTCGATGACATACTTGTGTATAGCACGACATGGGAGGAGCATCTTCAACATGTGGAGCAGGTTTTTGCAGTTTTACAACAAAATCAGTTGGTGGTTAAGTTAAAAAAGTGTGAATTTGGGCAACGAGAGTTGGAGTATCTAGGCCATATCATCTCCGATGAGGGAGTAAAGGTGGATAGAGCAAAAGTTCAGGCTATGTTGGACTGGCCCGTACCCACTAATATTACAGAACTTCGAGGGTTTCTTGGTTTGACGGGTTACTATCGTAAGTTTGTTCGGGACTATGGCATTATCGCACGACCATTAACCAACTTATTGCGCAAAGGAGCGTTCGCTTGGAGTAGCGAGGCAGAAGAGGCGTTCAAGTCTTTAAAAAAGGCTCTTACAACGACACCGACATTAGCACTTCCTGACTTTACGGTTCCATTTGTAATACAAACGGATGCCTCGGGTGAGGGCATTGGAGCAGTGTTATCTCAAGGAGATAGGCCGATTGCTTTTATGAGTCGAGCTTTGGGTGTTACCAAACGTTCCTGGTCAACGTATGCACGAGAGATGCTGGCTATCATTGTGGCGATACGAACTTGGCGACCATATCTTTTGGGGCGGCACTTCATCATACAAACGGACCAGAGCAGTTTGCGTTATCTTTTAGAACAACGCATTTTAACTCCAGAGCAGCAGAAATGGGCCGGAAAATTAGTTGGCTATGATTATGAGATCACATACAAGCCCGGTAAGACTAACTTAGCAGCCGACGCATTATCCCGTGTGGTCGGTAGTCCCATACTCAATGCCGTTTTTGTGCAACAAACAAGCCTTTGGAATGATATCCGCGAACTAGCCAAGAATGACGATCCGCAGACGGACGGTCAAACTGAAGTAGTTAATCGGTGTATTGAACAATTTCTCCGGTGTTTTGTTCACAATAGGCCCACGCAATGGAGTGCACTACTCCCTTGGGCTGAGTTTTGGTATAACACCACATTTCATGTGTCAACGGGAACAACTCCGTTTCATGCTCTCTATGGTCGGCCACCGCCCGTCATTCCTCGTTATGAGGTTGGTTCTTCTACTCTCGCGGAAGTTGAT
This sequence comes from Capsella rubella, assembly GCF_000375325.1. Classification (NCBI taxonomy): domain Eukaryota; kingdom Viridiplantae; phylum Streptophyta; class Magnoliopsida; order Brassicales; family Brassicaceae; genus Capsella; species Capsella rubella. The sequence continues at coordinate 2,668 of NW_006238744.1, read as the reverse complement.
GAACAGTTAACCTCCCGGGACGAGTTATTGCTGGAGTTGAAACAATACC
>NW_006238744.1:1625-2519 GCF_000375325.1 Capsella rubella | reverse complement strand
GGACCAAACAACATGCGGATTCAAAGCGTCGGGAGTTGGACTTGGAGTGTGGCAGCTGGGTTTATCTTCGGCTGAAGCCGTATCGCCAACAATCCGTCATTCGTCGTACGTCGCAGAAGTTGGCTCATCGTTACTTTGGTCCATTCCAAGTAGAGGCTAAAGTAGGCGCTGTGGCTTATCGTTTAAAGTTGCCGACAGGATCACGTATTCACCCCGTGTTTCATGTCTCACTCTTGAAGCCGCATATAGGATCCTCGACGCCGCAGGAAGGGCAGTTGCCTCCATTACGGGAGAATGGCTATCTCCATTTGCAGCCGGAGACGGTCATTCGTCGTCGCAAAGTTCAGACGGGAGGCAAGCTGGTTGTTGAGCTGCTGATCAAGTGGAAAGGTCTCAGTGACGAAGATGCCACTTGGGAAGAAGAGGAGCAAGTCAAGGCCAGCTTTCCAACCTTTGTTCCTAACCTTGAGGACAAGGTTGTTCTTCGGGAGGAGGGTATTGATAGGCCTATGATATCGGATCGGCCCGTCCGGACAAGAAGACCTAATCCACGTTACTTGGATTAGAAGCTAATGGTTTTAGTGTTTTATGTTTTCGGTTTTGATTTCAAGTTTTTTAGGATAATTATTCTTTAGGATTGGTGTTATCTCTTTTAATCATTCCTTATTCCCCTAGGACTCAATAGTTCTAGTTCTTGTAATGTTTTACTATATATATCAAAGAAAAGCCAAAAAGAGGTAGTCATAACTACCCATTAAAACAAAGCTTGTATTGTGTTCTTGAGAATCTCTAGATTGGGACCTATTAAGAGGAGACTCCTCTCAATATGTCAATAGGGACATCTGTTAATACGCCAACGGCAATGATAATGGAAGGACCAACGTACGTAGCCTT
>NW_006238744.1:827-1525 GCF_000375325.1 Capsella rubella | reverse complement strand
ATTGATGTCCCAAAGGACCAATGTTAAAGCCTCCTGCTCTGTCTGATTATAAAAAATTGGTTCTATAACCAGAGGACACCAGTCCCACGTCATGAGAAATTCTCTCTTCTTTGGAATATTAATTGGAGCCACGGGTCCTTCATTGTTCTTATTACGTGCGTCCAACCTCTTCTGATGTAACTCTTTATGTTCTTCACCATAGAGATGCGTGATTAAATCCTCAAAGACACCAGGAGGATCACGACAACATACTAAACAATCCCACCAAACAGATTCAACTGTTTCCTCAACTGCGCCTGAATCTTGCTCTAGAAGACTTTGAAGAGAATCATAAGGACACAGTTCAAGAACATGATGTCCCGTTATATGTAGATAACTAGAAACACCAGTGAAGATCTTCGGATCGGATATGACCATTATATTAGCTGGAGGTGGATTGTTATCGGTAAACGCGAAAATAACATTGCTAGTGTCAAAAGAACCTAAACCGTAAGGGACGCTAGTGAGAGAGATACAACTTGAATAGAATCCTCTAAGAATGTGAATAGGGACGTCTCTTAGTACACCAACAGCAGTGATTATTCTTCGGGGGAAGGGTATTAATGGGCCAATATTATCGGATCGGCCCATACGTACGAAACGGCCTAATCCTCGTTACTTGGATTAGAAGCAAGCGGTTTTGGTGTTATGTTTTGGTT
>NW_006238744.1:501-727 GCF_000375325.1 Capsella rubella | reverse complement strand
CGTTTTACGCTTTACCATTAGCGGGATTGGATGTGGTTCTAGGCGTGCAATGGCTTCGAAGTTTAGGTCCAATTGTATGTGATTGGAATACCCAGAAGATAAATTTTGTGCGGGAAGGCAGCTCACATACGCTACAAGGAATCAAGACAAGCATTCAAGAGGCAGAACCACAGGAAATGGTCAAGGAAGCTAAGCAAGGTCAAGCTTTGTTTGCGGTTCAGATCAA
>NW_006238744.1:0-401 GCF_000375325.1 Capsella rubella | reverse complement strand
AGCTCTACTTGGGAGGAGCATCTTCAGCACGTGGAGATAGTTTTTTCTCTTTTACGAAAAAACAAGTTAGCCGTGAAGCTTAAAAAGTGCGACTTTGGCCAGCGGGAGTTAGAGTATTTGGGTCACATTATTTCAGCGGATGGTGTGAAGGTCGACATGACCAAAATACAAGCTATGCTGGACTGGCCTGTGCCGACTACAGTCACGGAGCTTCGTGGATTCCTCGGCTTAACGGGTTACTATCGTAAGTTTGTTAAGAGCTACGGGCTAATTGCTAAACCATTGACCAATTTACTTCGTAAAGGCAGTTTTATGTGGGCTGATGAAGCACAGGCAGCATTCTTGGAGTTGAAAGAAGCCTTGACAACTACACCTACCCTAGGACTACCAGATTTTTCAAA
>NW_006238745.1:0-6434 GCF_000375325.1 Capsella rubella | reverse complement strand
AGACTTATAGAGATCAGTAAAACCGGTGAGAACTAGACTTTACCTTCTGGATAACACGACAACCATACATCTGTAAGCTAAGAGGCAAAACATTGTCAAAGAGTTTATCCGCCAATTCTCTCCTCTGTGGCGGTAGTCCATGCTCAAAGAACTGTAGGAAGATAATCAAAAGTCAGTACTAACTTATGTTACAATATCTTAACTCCAAATTAAACAAAAGATGAAGACTAAATAAATCTACCTTCTGAATCACATAGTTTCCAAAAACATCTGTCATCAGGGCGAGAGCTTGTGGCATGATCTCCTCATAAACCATGTTTTTCTCATCAGTTGTTGCTGTCTCGAGTTTCTGTTGAATAAACCGGCTCCCATATTGATCCGAACTGGTCATGAAAACCAATCATATCAGTAGGCGTTAGGTCAGGACAAATTGTACACAAAAAAAAGAAGGTAAAAGACTTTCAAGGAAATACCTGAACTCTACAACATGGCCAGCTATTTCAGAAAGTTCGAATCCTCTTGTTTTGTTACTTTTGAACTCTTCCAGCATTGACGATCCAAAGCCTTCATCCAAACTAGCATCCATGTGCCAAGCACCCATTACGCCTCCCGGGTAGTTTCTTGTTGCAGATGGATATCGCATATTAACTTCACCTCGTCTCATAGGGCTACAAGGTGACACAAGAGAATTTGGCAGAAGATGATGAGCCAATGGGCTACCAGGATATGACATATTAGACCCAAATGTTGGACTCCCATAATCGCTATGGCTGTTAGGGCTCCCAGATTTGTAAGGAACACCATACTGTGATTTCTGAGCTCCGAGATAGGCCCTCTGGAGTTCAAGCATATTCATGTATGAATTATTCATAAAGTTCCTGTCCATTGCAGGATCATTAAGAAGATCAAGGCAATCAACATTCTCAGAGAACCTCCCATACTGATTATACATAGGGTCTACCATATGAGACTGTAAACCAGCGCCTCCTCCCATCATTCGATTACTGAACCTGCCAAGATTACGTGGTTCAGAGAGATTTTGACCTCCCCCATGAAGTCTGGAATCCATTCCAGATAATCCCAAAGAAGATGCTGCAGAAACATTTTCATACATTGGAGAAAAATTAGTATTCCCGAGTTGGCTAGCCATCATAGAAGCTACAGCTGGATTTAGTGCATAGTTGTTCAGACAGTAGTTTGGGCTATCAAGATGCTGGTAATGAGTACCCAGTCCACCTCCCTCACTATAGGCAGATCCCTGTGACCCTCTCAACTGTGGATTCTTCCAAGAACCTGTTCCTTTATGGGATTGATCAGAGTTGTTTGGGAAAACGTGTTGATTGACTTCATTATGCCCACCTTGAAGTCCAAACATATAGTTCCTGACCTTTTCGACATCTTGCTCAGCCTGACCCCGTTCATCTAACCCGCCACTACCTGAGAGGTTCAACCCAGATAAAGCATTGACGAGATCAGAAGACTCGTTGAGACCAGATGTAACACCGTTGAACGGGCTTTGGTTACTTGTGTTCCTCTTATCATTTGAACTCACTCTCCCACTCCCAATGGGAGTAAGACAGGGACTAGGCACCCTAGCAATGGTTTGTGGATCTGGAGTTCCATTTCTAGACAAAGAAGAGCCCAGAACAGCTGCATAGCTGTATGGAGATGGTGTGCCAATGCCTTGTGATGCAGATGGAGACAGATTATTTTTAGAGTCAACATTTTCATCAAAGGCATTACGACTTGCAGGACGTGAGGGCTGCTGTACGACAGGATCACCCTGCACGAAAGCAATCCACCACAGTTACATAAGCAGAAATATATGCTGCTTAGCTGAATAGAGAAATATACACATACAGAGAGAATTATCTAAGAGAGAAAACATTGACAAAGTATCAAAGCATAATGAACAATAGACAACCAATAAAAGCTACCAAGAAGCGATGTTGTGATAAGAAAAGGTAACAGCAACCTGAAACATATCAGCAAAACTCTTCTGCTTGCCTCCAATCCCCAAACTTGGCAAACCGATCAATCCATTAGCATCCCACTCAGAAGAAGAAGCACTAGTTTTCTCAGCCTCAAACTCATGCTGCTTCATCTGATCAAAACCAGGTGGCATAGAGAACAAAGATCTACTCTCATTCACATTTCTCCGATCCCCAACACCACCTAACACGTTGCTACTCCCTTTAACCCTCTGAGCAACCCTCAAATCCTCCCTTGACATTAAAGGCGGTGGCAACCTCGGATTCAACTTCATATTAGCATAGTAATAAGACAAGTAAGCCGGATCTTTCCTTAACTCCTCATCATCAGAACCAAACCCATTACCCTTATTACCTCCACCAAACTCCAAAAAAGGACCCCTACCTCCGCCGTTAAAAAGTCCTCCAGCAGCGTTAACAGAACCATCCACAGTCGGTGGCGCAGAGCCACTTCTATACAAGTTAAGCTCTCTCTCAAGCTCATCAGCTTCTTCTTGGCGTCGCTGCTGCTCACCGAGCAATACTCCAATTTCTTTCTCATAATCATCCCCAAATGATGGATCTTCGTTACCTCTATGCATCGGTCTTCTCCCCAGTTCCGGTATCATTATCACCTAAGCAACAAAAACCCCAAAACCAAATTAACGATTATACTCGTATAAGCTAAACTCTTTAAGAAACATCAGAAAGATCAAACCTTTATACCTCTCAATATGTACAATCCCCAAATATTCTCTGTTTCTAACTAAACCCAAAGATCAAAACTTTATTAAGCGATACTCAAATCCATTCCTCAGATTGTATCGATGTTTTGATATCTCTTGTTACTGTTAAGTTAGAAAAAAAAAAACCTAACAAAGACTTCGGATTGAAAGATAGAAAAATGGGTTTTATAGTGATGTAAGAGAAAAGAAAAACAGATACTGAGCCTATCGATAGAAGAATTGAAGAAGATCGAGAGAGAAAGAGAGTGAGAGAGATAGAAATGGAAGGAGCATTGAGATTAATAATTGCTGTATTGTTTTACATAACATAAGGAAGCCCTAACATATCGGAGTCCCTTTAAATACACACACACATTCTTGTTAAACGACAACACTTCAGGCAGTGTAAGAAAAGATACTTTGATGGGCTAGTTTCATTCATCTGGTCTTCTTTTTCTACTTGAGACCCTCTCTCCCCACAAGAGTCTTCTCGCCACTTGAGCATGTTCTATTGGCTTAGCAGAGAGCTGTCAAGTCTGTATGGGTTTAAAAATTTGCTCTGCTTCATCTTTTCTTGAACTAAATTTGCAGAGATTGAGAGTCTCGGAGTGGACGAACATTCCTGCTAAAAACCAACCAGTAAATCCACTCTCTTGGTCTTTTCCAAGCCAAAAAATCTTGTCTTCACCAGGAAAAAACTCAACTTTAGAGATTCTCTGCAACTCCAAAGGATATTTCACAAGAGATCGTTTCTTCTGATTCTTCTGTAGCAATTGTGTCTACTGTTGGTGTTGCTTTGATTATAGAAGTGAGTTTCTTTGTTGCATTTTGTGTGTCTACAGTTGGTGAAGATGGTGTTGCTTTGATTATACAAGTGACTACTTTCTCACCATTGGTGAAAGTTTCATCCACAAAACCAATCTTATCCAAATCAGTTTGCGAGTTTTTTTAAAACGGTAATGAGATCCTGTGAATAAATTCAAACTGGTTGGTATAAAAGAAATGGGATAGAGAGAAGTTGAGAACGAGAAACCTCAAAATAAGAACAAGAGAGGTGGGAATAAGAGCCAAAGCTGGACAAAGAGGTTTGGTCAGAACAACTAAAGATTGAAGATGTTGACATCGACATTATTTAATGATTTTGCTCCATTGTCTGTAGAGAGACCAAGATAGATTTTGTTTGTAAGGTTACTTATGTGACTGTGACATCAATGATATGTTTCATATATGCCAAACAACATGATCGATATTAACAACAAGATCGCAAATTCCAGAAACAAAAGAATTCCTCGTGAAATAAGAAACAAGAGTTTGATGAAGCAAATTACATAGATGGAGAAAAAAGAAACTCTAAAAACTGGGATTGTCCTAAAAGCATGAACATATTCTCACTTCTACACATTTGGCAATGAAACAGCCATTCTCTTTTGTGTGAAGGAAATCCTAAAATCCTCAACCCATCTTTACACCATTCTCTGCCTTTTTCTCTCACTCATCAGCCTAAAGAGGGATGTGTTTGGTTCTATGTATAGAAAAACCTTAAGCAACTACACAATTTTACAGATTTTTGCAGAGAAAACAAAGCTCTCTCCTTCACAAGTTTCCCACAAGATTATTTCCGGTTTAGATCTTACCTAATTCTCAAAACGCAATGGCAGAGCCATCCACCCTAGTTAAGCTGTACAACACTTGCGGCCTTACGACATCTGAGGCTGGGTTAGGGACTGCAAAGCCATTCTCCTCTCTGCATATAAGAAAAGAAAAAAACACTTAAGAGACGAATAGCCATAGAAATGCTTATTTTGTCTTATCTTTCTCAAATGCTTTTAGAATTCTCTTCAACCACCAAGACAAGAGAAATGCATGCAGTAAAGACAACTTGGAGGATTGTAGCAGAATAGGCAGAAACTTAAGACCTAGAGGGAATAAGAGGAACATATGCATACCTCCAGCAGCAACGAGCTTTTCAATACGTGCAACGACATGCTTTCCATAAGTGTACTTCTTCAGAGCATTAAGATGCACTTTAATACGAGTAAGTATCAGCTCACGCTGTTGGTCATCGCATGTCTCCAAAACTTTCTGCACTACATAGTTTGCAAACTGATCCTTCATCATCGCCTGTATACACAAGAAAACGAATCTTATGAGCTTATTAGTTTCTTTATTCCCCCTCCCACCCTCACTCACAATCATCTGAAAGTATGGTGTTGGACAAACCTGAAGAGGCTCGTTTTCATCAGTTGTGCCCAGCATCTCATTCACTAGCAATTCCCGTTCCTCAGGACCTCCAAAAGTCAAACATTTCTCAACAACGTTTGATGCAAACTTCTGCTGGCTCATCTGAACGATCTTCCCTGCTAATTCTTTGATTATCACAGTGCGCTCATCAGGCTTTCCGTGCTCCAGTACATGCTGTAACAAAACATGTATCAGTTTTGTGCAACCAATAAAACAAATTGCAGTAAAACTCATATCTTTTACAAACCTGAACAACATAGTTTCCATACTGATCTTGGGCCAGCATACTAACAGTGGACAGGATCTCTTCCATAACCTTACTCTGTGTATCCGGGTCATGGCAGTGCTCCAATACCCTCTGCAACAGAAGATGAAAAAGATTATACATAGAAGCATAAGATTAAGAAATGTGTTATCTTTTTAATTACTAAAGCAAGAACCTGGATAACTCGGCACCCGTATGGGTGAGTAGAGAGGCTCACAACATGGCCAAAGAAAGTCGAAATAATGAATTCGATGTTTTCTTCAGGCACACATTCGATGCACTTTTGAACCACATGGTTCCCATTCTGGTCGCGTACACATCGCATCACATGTCCATCAAGTTCTTTCACCATTTTGATTTTCTGGTCTAGATCAACCACTTCAATTGCCTATAAAGGTAAACAGAGAGAAAATAACGAAACTCTCAACTGTTCTTCAGAATCAAATATACACTTGTAGAGAACAGCAAAAGAGGTAAGAACTAGACTTTACCTTCTGGATAACACGACAACCATACATCTGTAAGCTAAGAGGCAAAACATTTTCAAAGAGTTTATCTCCCAATTCTCTCCTCTGAGGCGGGAGTCCATGCTCAAAGAACTGTAAGCAGTCAGGAATCTCACTATGTTATAACTTACAATGTCTTTAACTCAAAATAAACAAAGCGGAAGACCAAATATATCTACCTTCTGAATCACATAGTTTCCAAAAACATCTGTCATCAGGGCGAGAGCATGTGGCATGATCTCCTCATAAACCATGTTTTTCTCATCAGTTGTTGCTGTCTCGAGTTTCTGCTGAATAAACCGGCTCCCATATTGATCCGCACTGATCGCCAAATTGACAAAAATCCCCCAAATAAGTGTTAGATTAGGACAAATATAGACGCAAAAAAAAGGGAAAATACAGTCCAGGAAATACCTGAACTCCACAACATGTCCAGCTATTTCAGAAAGTTCAAACCCTCTTGTTTTGTTACTTTTAAACTCTTCAAGCAATGAAGATCCAAAGCCTTCATCCAAACTAGCATCCATGTGCCAAGAACCCATAACCCCTCCAGAGTAGTTTCTTGTTGCAGAGGGATAGCGCATATTAACTTCACCTCGTCTCATAGGGCTACAAGGTGACATAAGAGAATTTTGCATAGCATGATGAGCCAATGGGCTACCAGGATATGACATGTTAGACCCAAATGTTGGACTCCCATAATAGCTATGGCTGTTAGGGCTCCCAG
>NW_006238746.1:0-6425 GCF_000375325.1 Capsella rubella | reverse complement strand
TGGCTTGTATAAAGTTATTTTGGGTTAGAATATGTTCTAATACAATGAATTTGATTGATTACAAGTGCTTGAGATGCATGAAGAATGTTTAGAAGTGAGAAGAAAGACTTGTTGATATTTGGTCCCAAATGGGATAATAACCCAACACCATTGCTTTGAGGCAGTGGATAGCTTGTATAAAGTTATTTTGGGTTAGAATACGTTATAATACAATGAATTTGATTGATTACAAGTGCTAGAGATGCATGGAGAATGTTTAAAAGTGAGAAGAAAGACTTGTTGATATTTGGTCACAAATGGGATAAGAACCCAAAACCATTGCTTTGATGCAGTGAATGTAAACCGGTTGAAGAAATAACCATGATCGAAGTGATCATGTCCGGGATCGATCGGTCGTCCATCTCGGTCGATCTCATTTTCGTTCCGGATCGAGAGAATTCCTTCGACCGTCCGTATAATCCGACCGTCCGTACACTCGTTATTATAAGGCCGTCCGTACATGCACCAAATGTAAGCCCGATCATGCACATCCACTCCAGCCCATTTAAAAGGCCTTATTCGAAGTTGAAGAGGAGAAAAGAAGAAGGCCTAGATCCTTCCTTTCTAGCCGTTGGAGTATGCGCAAGTGGAGAGGTCACATGTGTGTTTTAAACACTTTTACCAAGAGATGTCACTTTCACTTTGTGGTCAATCGTGTATAGCCCTAGGGTTTTGGTATTCTTTTTGTAGCTGTCTATATATAGCTTTGTATGTTGTTCTAAATCAAGTAAGTAGAGTTTATCTACTCTCTCTTCTATACTCTCTCTTTTCGCACACTAAACTCCACAATTCTTCCTTGTTCGATCCAAAACCTCTAATCTTCTTATTCACTCGATCTTTTAACTCAAATCTTACATGGTATCAGAGCCAGGTTGCTCTTAATCAACCTATAATCTCACCCACCTCATTCTTAACTCTATTCGTCTTCTTTAAATCTCTCCAAACCCGTTCTTGAAACCGCTCATAGTTTCTCATCTTTACCCGTCGGTCACTAGCTTTATCCAACGGTCCATTCTCCATGCAAGGTCTCAAGAACTTGGTTGTTCCAGTCACTCTCAAGGGTGGAAACTACTTGCTGTGGGCGAGAACCACAAAGACAGCCTTGTGCGGGCGTGGGTTGTGGAGTCACATCGAGAAGAGTGAAACTCCAAAAGATGCAACCACCAAAGAAGGGAAAGAAATAGTCCCGGTCGATGAAGAGAAATGGTTCCAAGAGGACCAAAATGTTCTTGCTCTCATCCAAAATTCTCTAGATGCTCCAATCCTTGAAGCATACTCCTATTGTGAAACCGCAAAGGAGCTATGGGATACCCTCAAGAATGTTTTTGGTAACATTACCAATCTAAACCGTGTCTTTGAGGTTAAGAGAGCTATCAATAACCTTAGCCAAGAAGACATGGAGTTTACCAAACATTTTGGGAAGTTTAGATCCCTATGGGCTGAGCTTGAAATGCTAAGGCCAAGTACAATGGATCCGGCGGTCATCAATGAACGCCGAGAACAAGACAAGGTGTTCGGTCTTCTCCTCACCTTGAATGCGTCTTACAATGACCTCATCAAGCATATCCTCCGGGCTGATAAGCTTCCAAGCCTTGATGAAGTATGTTCTCAAGTACAAAGGGAACATGGTTCCATGGGGCTGTTCGGTGGAAAAGGAGAACTTGTCACCGCCAATCAAGTTGAAGTTGCCTCGGCCAACAAAAGCTACTATAGAGGAAGCAACAACAACAACAACAACGGACACAAGAGGCCCTTTTGCCACCATTGCAAGAAAAATGGCCATGTCCGTGAGAAGTGTTGGATTCTCCACCCTCACCTTCGCCCAAGAGAAGAGAACCATGAACCGAGAGCTCACCTTGCAACTTCATCAAGTGAAGCTCACATTCCGGAGGCCAAACCCCAAGTCATTGAAGGAAGTGGAACTGCTCTCAATGCATCTTCGGAGCTTGTGAGGAGATCCGACCTCGATGCTCTTATCAAGATCCTAAAAGAATCATCCGGTAACGTAAATCTTGCTCTTAACTCCATTAAACCGATTATAGTTGATTCCGGAGCTTCTCATCATATGATTAGTGATTCTAAGCTAATAAGTGATGTTGAACCAACTCTAGGAAATGTTACTATAGCTAATGGAGATAGAGTACCGGTTAAAGGGATTGGAAACTTAAAATTGTTTGATAGAGATTGTAAAGCTTTTTATATGCCTAGTTTTGCTTCTAATCTAGTTTCGGTTAAGAAGGCAACTAAGGATCTCAATTGTCATGTTATATTTGGACCTAATGAAGTTTATTTTCAGGATATTGAGACAAGTAAACTTCTTGGCCAAGGGAAGACCCAAGATGATCTCTATGTTCTTAAGGGCTCCGATTTATCTAAATCCTCTTCTTCTTGTTTTAACTCTATTGTTGTTTGTGCGAATAGTGCTATTTGGCATGCTAGACTTGGTCACCCCCACTCTCGTGCTTTAAGCTTAATATTGCCTAGTGTTTCTTTTAAGAATGATGAATGTGAAGCTTGTATTCTTGGAAAGCATTGCAAATCTGTTTTTCCAAAATCTATGACTATCTATGAAAAATGCTTTGATCTTGTTCATTCGGATGTGTGGACATCACCTTGCATATCTAGAGAAAATCATAAGTATTTTGTCACATTCATTGATGAAAAATCGAAATATACTTGGCTTACCTTGATTCCAACTAAAGATAGAGTTCTTGAAGCTTTTACAAATTTCCAAAACTATGTTACTAATCACTTTAATGCCAAGATTAAGATTTTGAGATCAGATAATGGAGGGGAGTACACTAGCAATGAGTTCAAGCAACATCTCAATAAACATGGAATCATTCATCAAACTAGCTGTCCCTACACTCCCCAACAAAATGGTGTGGCCGAGAGAAAGAATAGACATCTCATGGAGGTTGCAAGATCAATGATGTTCCACACCAATGTTCCAAAACGTTTTTGGGGAGATGCGGTGGTATCCGCATGCTACTTGATCAACCGGATACCCACGAAAATCCTAAGCGATCTTTCTCCCTTTGAAGTTCTTAATAATACTAAACCGTCAATCAATCACTTACGAGTATTCGGTTGTGTTTGTTATGTTTTGAAACCAGGTGAACTTCGAAACAAACTTGAAGCAAAGAGTATCAAGGGGATCTTCATTGGGTATTCAATAACACAAAAGGGGTACAAGTGTTATGATCCGGAAACGAGAAAAGTGTTGGTCTCGCGTGATGTGAAGTTTGTTGAGACAAAAGGGTACTATGATGAAAAGAATTGGGAAAGCTTGAAGGACCTATCTTATTCATCATCCGATCGAGCAACCAATCTAAGGATCATCCTTGAAAAGCTTGGTCTCGACAACTTTCAAACCAACAAAGATTCCACCAACACAATACCTCCGGAAACTACTAATCAAGATCAAGAAGGAAACCACACTACACCGGAAGATACAAATGATGCAAATGATGAAACCATGAATCAAGAAGAAGAATATGGTGAAGAAGAGGAGGATGGTTTAAATTCACTTGGAAGTGAACCCGAACCCGAACTACCTCAAGACAACCATGATGAAGAAATTGTTCATCTTCGGAGAAGTGAACGACTCAAACAACCATCATCAAATTGGAAGAATACTAGAGTCTACTACAACAACATGGCCGTAGCTCACCCTATACAAGCAGTTTGCACTCTTGCACATTTTCCGATCGATCATCAAGCTTACCTTACTCAAGTGGACTCTCATTGGATTCCCCAAACGTATGAAGAAGCTAAAGAACACAAAGAGTGGCGTGATGCAATAGAGAATGAAACCATGGCCATGGAATCAAACCACACATGGGATGAGGCGGATCTTCCCAAAGGAAAGAAGGCCGTTACCTCTAGATGGATCTTCACTATCAAGTACAAGAGTGACGGGGGGATAGAACGTTACAAAGCTCGGCTTGTAGCGAGGGGCTTCACACAAACATATGGAGAAGATTATCTCGACACCTTTGCTCCGGTAGCTAAACTTCATACCGTCCGGGTGGTTCTCTCTCTAGCCATGAACTTGGAATGGGAATTATGGCAAATGGACGTGAAAAACGCTTTTCTCCAAGGAGAACTCGAAGATGAGGTTTATATGAGACCACCACCGGTCATGGAAGACACGATCACATCCGGGAAGGTGTTAAAACTTAAGAAAGCTATCTATGGATTAAAGCAATCTCCAAGAGCTTGGTACCACAAGCTTAGTACAACCTTGATGGACAAAGGTTTTAAGAAATCTGAAGCGGACCACACATTATTCACCTTGCCAAGTGAAGAAGGTATTGTTGTCATCCTTGTATATGTTGATGATATCATCATATCCGGGAATGACAAGGTAGGAATTCAAAACACAAAAGATTTTCTTAAAACTGTTTTTGACATTAAAGATCTTGGAGAATTAAAATATTTTCTTGGTATAGAAGTGTGTAGATCAAAAGAAGGCTTATTCTTGTCACAAAGAAAATATGCACTTGATCTCTTAAATGATGTAGGAAAGCTTGGCTCAAGACCGGTAGCAGCACCTCTTGACCCGGATTACCAAACTAATAGCAAGGGGGAGCTAGGAGATGCACCATTTGAAGATGCGACTCAATACCGAAGATTAGTAGGTAAGTTAATCTATCTTACTATCACCCGACCTGATATTTGTTATGCCGTGAATCAGGTTAGTCAACATATGCAAGCTCCAACCGTGCATCATTGGGATATGGTGAGCCGCATTCTCAAATACATCAAAGGAGCACCGGGTCAAGGCATTTGGATGGGTTGTAATGGCAATGCGGAACTTGTTGGCTATTGTGATGCGGACTATGCCGGAGATAGAAAAGATCGGCGCTCAACAACCGGATATTGCACGTTCATTGGAGGCAATCTAGTTACATGGAAGAGCAAGAAGCAAAAGGTGGTGTCTCTCTCTAGTGCCGAGTCGGAGTATAGAGCAATGAGGAAGCTCACAACTGAGTTAATATGGCTCAAAGCTCTTCTCAAAGACCTTGGAGTAGAATCAACAACTCCGATCACTATGCATTGTGATAATGAAGCGGCTATACACATTGCATCAAACTCGGTCTTCCACGAGAGAACAAAACACATCGAAGTTGATTGCCACAAGGTACGAGAACAAGTTGGATTGGGAGTCATTCTACCGTGTTACACCGAAAGCTCCGAACAACTTGCGGATATCTTCACCAAGGCAGCAAGTCCACAAGTTTGTGAATACATTCACTCGAAGCTTGCTCTTGTGGATCTCACCAAACCATAACACTCACACTCTTTTTCCCTTATGTATAGTTTTTCCCATATGGTTTTCTATACTAAGGTTTTTAATGAGGTGGGTGGTTATTGTTTCAAGCTTCACCTTAAAGAGATGCTTAAAGGTAAAGCTTGAGGGGGAGTGTAAACCGGTTGAAGAAATAACCATGATCGAAGTGATCATGTCCGGGATCGATCGGTCGTCCATCTCGGTCGATCTCATTGTCGTTCCGGATCGAGAGAATTCCTTCGACCGTTCGTACAATCTGACCGTCCGTACACTCGTCATTATAAGGCCATCCGTACATGCACCAAATGTAAGCCCGATCATGCACATCCACTCCAGCCCATTTAAAAGGCCTTATTCGAAGTTGAAGAGAAGAAAAGAAGAAGGCCTAGATCCTTCCTTTCTAGCCGTTGGAGTATGCGCAAGTGGAGAGGTCACATGTGTGTTTTAAACACTTTTACCAAGAGATGTCACTTTCACTTTGTGGTCAATCGTGTATAGCCCTAGGGTTTTGGTATTCTTTTTGTAGCTGTCTATATATAGCTTTGTATGTTGTTCTAAATCAAGTAAGTAGAGTTTATCTACTCTCTCTTCTATACTCTCTCTTTTCGCACACTAAACTCCACAATTCTTCCTTGTTCGATCCAAAACCTCTAATCTTCTTATTCACTCGATCTTTTAACTCAAATCTTAAAGTGATTGCCTTGTATAAAGTTATTTTGGGTTAGAATATGTTATAATACAATGAATATGATTGATTACAAGTGCTAGATATGCATGAAGAATGTTTAAAAGTGAGAAGAAAGACTTGTTGATATTTGGTCACAAATGGCATAAGAACCCAAAACCATTGCTTTGAGGCAGTGAATGGCTTGTATAAAGTTATTTTAGGTTAGAATATGTTATAATACAATGAATTTGATTGATTACAAGTGCTAGAGATGCATGACGAATGTATAAAAGTGAGAAGAAAGACTTGTTGATATTTGGTCCCAAATGGGATAAGACCAAACCATTGCTTTGAGCAGTGATGCTGTATAAGTTATTTTAGGTTAGAATACGTTATAATACAATGAATTTTATTGATTACAAG
>NW_006238747.1:8995-9511 GCF_000375325.1 Capsella rubella | reverse complement strand
CAAACAACACTAGATAAGTCATTTAGTGGTTCAACGCAATTTTTTCGAGATCTTAGCCCATTTGGGACCCAATTTCAACATGTTTTTTACAACCTTCTAAACACTGGTCATGCATCTCTAGCACTTGTAATAAATCAAATTTATTGTATTCTAATATATTCTAACAGCACTAGATAAGTCATCTAGTGGTTCAACGCAATGTTTCCGAGTTCTTAGCCCATTTGGGACCCAATTTCAACAAATTTTTCTACACACTTCTAAACACTCTTCATGCATCTCTAGGACTTGTAATCAATCAAATTTATTGAATTCTAACATATTCTTACCCCCAAACAACACTGGATAAGTCATTTAGTGGTTCAACGCAATGTTTCTGAGTTCTTAGCACATTTGGGGCCCAATTTCAACATGTTTTTCTACAACCTTCTAAACACTGTTCATGCATCTCTAGCACTAGTAATCAATCAAAGTTATTGTATTTTAATATATTCTAACCCCAAACAACACTAGATAAGT
>NW_006238747.1:8151-8895 GCF_000375325.1 Capsella rubella | reverse complement strand
GTTTCCGAGTTCTTAGCCAGTTTGGGACCCAATTTCAACAAGTCTTTTTACACACTTCTAAACACTCTTCATTCATCTCTAGCACTTGTAATCAATCAAGTTCATTGTATTCTAACATATTCTAACCCCAAACAAAACTGTATAAGTCATTTTGTGATTCGACGCAATGTTTCCGAGTTCTTAGCCCATTTCGGACCCAATTTCAACATCTTTTTCTACAACCTTCTAAACACTGGTCATGCATCTCTAGCACTTGTAATCAATCAAACTTATTGTATTCTAATATATTCTAACCCCAAACAATACTAGATAAGTCATTTAGTGGTTCAACGCAATGTTTCCGAGTTCTTAGCCAGTTTGGGACCCAATTTCAACAAGTCTTTCTACACACTTCTAAACACTCTTCATGGATCTCTAGCACTTGTAATCAATCAAATTCATTGTATTCTAACATATTCTAACCCCAAACAACACTAGATAAGTCATTTAGTGATTCAACGCAATGTTTCCGAGTTCTTAGCGCATTTGGGACCCAATTTCAACATGTTTTTTTACAACCTTCTAAACACTGTTCATGAATCTCTAGCACTTGTAATCAATCAAAGTTATTGTATTCTAATATATTCTAACCCCAAACAACACTAGATAAGTTATTTAGTGGTTCAACGCAATGTTTCCGAGTTCCTAGCCCATTTGGGACCCAATTTCAACAAGTCTTTCTCCACACGTCTAAATACTCTTCAT
>NW_006238747.1:7458-7959 GCF_000375325.1 Capsella rubella | reverse complement strand
TCAAATTTATTGTATTCTAACATATTCTAACAAGAAACAACACTAGATAAGTCATTTAGTTGTTCAACGCAATGTTTCCGAGTTCTTATCCCATTTGGGACCCAATTTCAACAAGTCTTTCTCAACACATCTAAACACTCATCATGCATCTCTAGCACTTGCAATCAATCAAATTTATTGTATTCTAACATATTCTAACCCCAAACAACACTAGATAAGTCATTTAGTGGTTCAACGCAATGTTTCTTAGTTCTTTGCCCATTTGGGACCCAAATTTCAACAAGTCTTTCTGCACATTTCTAAACACTTTCATGCATCTATAGCACTTGAGATCAATCAAATTCATTGTATTCTAACATATTCGAACCCCAAACAACACTGGATAAGTCATTTAGTGGTACAACACAATGTTTCCGAGTTCTTAGCCCATTTGGGACCCAATTTCAACATGTTTTTCTACAACCTTCTAAACACTCTTCATGCATCTCTAGCACTTGTAAT
>NW_006238747.1:6286-6866 GCF_000375325.1 Capsella rubella | reverse complement strand
TTCTTAGCCAGTTTGGGACTCAATTTCCACAAGTCTTTCTACACACTTCTAAACACTCTTCATGCATCTCTAGCACTTGTAATGAATCTAATTCATTGTATTCTAACATATTCTAACCCCAAACAACACTGGATAAGTCATTTAGTGGTTCAACGCAATGTTTCCAAGTTCTTAGCCGATTTGGGACCCAATTTCAAAATGTTTTTCTACAACCTTCTAAACACTGTTCATGCATTTCTAGAACTTGTAATCAATCAAAGTTATTGAATTCTAACATATTCTTACCCCAAACAACAATAGATAAGTCATTTAGTGGTTCAACGCAATGTTTCCGAGTTCTTAGCAAGTTTGGGACCCAATTTCCAAAAGTCTTTCTACACACTTCTAAACACTCTTCATGCATCTCCTGCATTTGTAATCAATCAAATTTATTGTTTTCTAACATATTCTAACCCCAAACAACACTAGATAAGTCATTTAGTGGTTCAACGCATTGTTTTCGAGTTCTTAGCCCATTTGGGACCCAATTTCAACAAGTCTTTCTACACACTTCTAAACACTCTTCATGCATCTCTAGCAC
>NW_006238747.1:5951-6186 GCF_000375325.1 Capsella rubella | reverse complement strand
ATCAAATTCATTGTATTCTAACATATTCTAACCCAAACAAACTTGATAAGTACATTTAGTTGTTCAACGCAATGTTTCCGAGTTCTTAGCCCATTTGGGACCCAATTTCAACATGTTTTCTACAACCTTCTAAACACTGTTCATGCATCTCTAGCCCTTGTAATCAATCAAAGTTATTGAATTCTAACATATTCTTACCCCAAACAACACTAGATAAGTCATTTAGTGGTTCAAC
>NW_006238747.1:4460-5851 GCF_000375325.1 Capsella rubella | reverse complement strand
CAATCAAATTTATTGTTTTCTAACATATTCTAACCCCAAACAACACTAGATAAGTCATTTAGTGGTTCAACGCAATTTTTTCGAGATCTTAGCCCATTTGGGACCCAATTTCAATAAGTCTTTCTCCATACTTGAAAACACTCTTCATGCATCTCTAGCACTTGTAATCAATCAAAGTTATTGTACTCTAACATATTCTTACCCCAAACAACACTAGATAAGTGATTTAGTGGTTCAACGCAATGTTTCCGATTTCTTAACTAGTTTGGGACCCAATTTCAACAAGTCTTTCTACAACCTTCTAAACACTGTTCATGCATCTCTAGCACTTGTAATCAATCAAAGTTATAGTATTTTAATATATTCTAAACCCAAACAACACTAGATAATTCATTTAGTGGTTCAACGCAATGTTTCCGAGTTCTTAGCCCATTTGGGACCCAATTTCAACATGTTTTTCTACAACCTTCTAAACACTGTTCATGCATCTCTAGCCCTTGTAATCAATCGAATTTATTGTTTTCTAACATATTCTAACCCCAAACAACACTAGATAAGTCATTTAGGTTTTCAACGTGATCTTTCCGAGTTCTTAGCCCATTTGGGACCCAATTTCAACAAGTCTTTCTCCATACTTCAAAACACTCTTCATGAATCTCTAGCACTTGTAATCAAACTATAATAATTGTGTTCTAACATATTCTAACCTCAAACAACACCAGATAAGTTATTTAGTGGTTCAACGCAATGTTTCCGAGTACTTAGCCCATTTGGGACCAAATTTCAACAAGTCTTTCGACACACTTCTAAACACTCTTCATGCATCTGTAGCACTTGTAATCAATCAAATTTATTGTTTTCTAACATATTCTAACCCCAAACAACACTAGATAAGTCACTTAGGTTTTCAACGCAATGTTTCCGAGTTCTTAGCCCATTTGGTACCCAATTTCAACAAGTCTTTCTCCATACTTCAAAACACGCTTCATGAATCTCTAGCACTTGTAATCAATCAAAATTATTGTATTCTAATATATTCTAACCCCAAACAACACTAGATAAGTCATTTAGTGGTTCAACGTAATGTTTCCGAGTTCTTAGCCAGTTTGGAACCCAATTTCAACAAGTCTTTCTACACACTTCTAAACACTCTTCATGCATCTCTAGTACTTGTAATCAATCAAATTCATTGTATTCTAACATATTCTAACCCCAAATAACACTAGATAACTCATTTAGGTTTTCAACACAATGTTTCCGAGTTCTTAGCCCATTCGGGACCCAATTTCAACAAGTCTTTCTCCATACTTACGAACACTCTTCATGAATCTATAGCACTTGTAATCAATCAAAATAATTGTGTTCTAACATATTCTAACCCCAAACAACAC
>NW_006238747.1:2447-2925 GCF_000375325.1 Capsella rubella | reverse complement strand
AGTTTGGGACCCAATTTCAACAAGTCTTTCTACACACTTCTAAATACTCTTCATGCATCTCTAGTACTTGTAATCAATCAAATTCATTGTATTCTAACATATTCTAACCCCAAACAACAATGGATAAGTCATTTAGTGGTTCAACGCAATGTTTCCGAGTTCTTAGCCCATTTGGGACCCAATTTAAACATGTTTTTCTACAACCTTCTAAACACTGTTCATGCATCTCTAGCACTTTTAATCAATCAAAGTTATTGTATTCTAATATATACTAACCCCAAACAACATTAGATAAGTCATTTAGTGGTTCAACGCAATGTTTCCGAGTTCTTAGCCCATTTGGGACCCAATTTCAACAAATTTTTCTACACACTTCTAAAAACTCTTCATGCATCTCTCGCAATTGTAATCAATCAAAGTTATTGAACTCTAACATATTCTTACCCCAAACAACACTAGATAAGTCATTTAGTGGTTC
>NW_006238747.1:2096-2347 GCF_000375325.1 Capsella rubella | reverse complement strand
GCCAGTTTGGGGTTCCAATATTAACAAGTCTTTCTACACACTTCTAAACACTCTTCATGCATCTCTAGCACTTGTAATCAATCAAATTTATTGTTTTCTAACATATTCTAACCCCAAACAACACTAGATAATTCATTTAGAGGTTCAACGCAATGTTTCCGAGTTCTTAGCCCATTTGGGACCCAATTTCAACATGTTTTTCTACAACCTTCTAAACACTGGTCATGCATCTCTAGCACTTGTAATCAATT
>NW_006238747.1:1479-1788 GCF_000375325.1 Capsella rubella | reverse complement strand
TCATGGATCTATAGCACTTGTAATCAATCAAAATTATTGTATTCTAACATATTTTAACCCCAAACAACACTAGATAAGTCATTTAGTGGTTCAACACAATGTTTCCGAGTTCTTAGCCCATTTAGGACCCCATTTCAACAAGTCTTTCTCAACACATCTTAACACTCTTCATGCATCTCTAGCACTTGTAATCAATAAAATTTATTGTATTCTAACATATTCTAACCTTAAACAACACTAGATAAGTCTTTTAGTGGTTCAACGCAATGTTTCCGAGTTCTTAGCCCATTTAGGACCCAATTTCAACAA
>NW_006238747.1:0-1379 GCF_000375325.1 Capsella rubella | reverse complement strand
GTTTTCTAACATATTCTAACCCCAAACAACACTAGATAGTCTATTCGGGTTTTCAAACGTGAATGTTTCCGAGTTCTTAGCCCATTTGGGACCCAATTTCAACAAGTCTTTCTCCATACTTCAAAAAACTCTTCATGAATCTCTAGCACTTGTAATCAAACAAAAATAATTGTGTTCTAACATATTCTAACCTTAAACAACACCAGATAAGTTATTTAGTGGTTCAACGCAATGTTTCCGAGTAGTTAGCCCATTTGGGACCAAATTTCAACAAGTCTTTCGACACACTTCTAAACACTCTTCATGCATCTGTAGCACTTGTAATCAATCAAATTTATTGTTTTCTAACATATTCTAACCCCAAACAACACTAGATAAGTCACTTAGGTTTTCAACGCAATGTTTCCGAGTTCTTAGCCCATTTGGGACCCAATTTCAACAAGTCTTTCTCCATACTTCAAAACACGCTTCATGAATCTCTAGCACTTCTAATCAATCAAAATTATTGTATTCTAATATATACTAACCCCAAACAACACTAGATAAGTCATTTAGTGGTTCAACGCAATGTTTCCGAGTTCTTAGCCCATTTGGGACCCAATTTCAACAAATTTTTCTACACACTTCTAAAAACTCTTCATGCATCTCTACCACTTGTAATCAATCAAATTCATTGTATTCTAACATATTCTAACCCCAAACAACACTGGATAAGTCATTTAGTGGTTCAACGCAATGTTTCCGAGTTCTTAGCCGATTTGGGACCCAATTTCAAAATGTTTTTCTACAACCTTCTAAACACTGTTCATGCATTTCTAGAACTTGTAATCAATCAAATTTATTGAATTCTAACATATTCTTACCCCAAACAACAATAGATAAGTCATTTAGTGGTTCAACGCAATGTTTCCGAGTTCTTAGCAAGTTTGGGACCCAATTTCCAAAAGTCTTTCTACACACTTCTAAACACTCTTCATGCATCTCCTGCATTTGTAATCAATCAAATTTATTGTTTTCTAACATATTCTAACCCCAAACAACACTAGATAAGTCATTTAGTGGTTCAACGCAATGTTTCCGAGTTCTTAGCTAGTTTGAGACCCAATTTCAACAAGTCTTTCTACACACTTCTAAACACTCTTCATGCATCTCTAGCACTTGTAATCGATCAAATTTATTGTTTTCTAACATATTCTAACCCCAAACAACACTGGATAAGTCATTTAGTTGTTCACGCAATGTTTCCGAGTTCTTAGCCATTTGGGACCCAATTTCACATGTTTTCTCACCCTCTAAACACTGTTCATGCATCTCTAGCACTTGTAATCAGCCAAGTTATTGAATTCTACATATTCTTACCCCAACACACTTGATAAGTC
>NW_006238748.1:7610-10545 GCF_000375325.1 Capsella rubella | reverse complement strand
GCACTTGTAATCTATCAAATGTATTGTATTATAACATATTATAACCCCAAACAACACTAAAAAAGTCATTTCTTGGCTCAATGCAATGTTTCCGAGTTCTTAGCCCATTTGGGACCCAATTTCAACAAGTCTTTCTCCACACTTCTAAACACTCTTCATGCACCTCTAGAACTTGTAATCAATTAAATTTATTCTATTCTAACATATTATATCCCCAAACAACACTAGATAAGTTATTTAGTGGTTTATTACAATGTTTCCGAGTTCTTAGCCCATTTGGGACCCAATTTCAACAAGTCTTTCTCCACACTTCTAAACACTCTTCATGCATCTCTAGCATTTGTAATCAATCAAATTTATTATATCCTAACATATTATAACCAGAAACAACACTAGATAAGTCATTTCGTGGTTCAACGCAATGTTTCCAAGTTCTTAGCCTATTTGGGAACCAATTTCAACAAGTCTTCTCCACACTTCTAAACACTCTTCATGAATCTCTAGCACTTGTAATCAATCAAATTTATTGTATTCTATCATATTCTAACCCTAAACAACACTAGATAAGTCATTTAGTGCTTCAACGCAATGTTTCCGAGTTCTTAGCATATTTTGGACCCAATTTCAACAAGTCTTTCTCCACACTTCTAAACACTTTTCATGCATCTCTAGTACTTTTAATTAATCATATTTATTGTATTATAAAATATTCTAACCCCAAACAACACTAGATAAGTCATTTAGTGGTTTAACTCAATTTTTCCGTGTTCTTAGCATATTTTGGACCCAATTCAAACAAGTCTTTCTCCACAATTTTAAACACTATTCATGCATCTAACCCTAAACAACACTAGATAAATCATTTAGTGCTTCAACGCAATGTTTCCGAGTTCTTAGAATATTTTGGACCCAATTTCAACAAGTCTTTCTCCACACTTCTAAACACGTTTCATGCATCTCTAGTACTTTTAATTAATCATATTTATTGTATTATAACATATTCTAACCCCAAACAACACTAGATAAGTCATTTAGTGGTTCAACTCAATGTTTCCGAGTTCTTAACAAATTTTGGACCCAATTTCAACAAGTCTTTCTCCACACTCTTAAACACTATTCATGCATCTTTAGCACTTGTAACCGATCACATTTATTGTATTCTAACATATTCTAACCCCAAACAAAACTAGATAAGTCATTTAGTGGTGAAACGCAATGTTTCCGAGTTCTTAGCCTATTTGGGATCCAATTTCAACAAGCTTTATCCACACTTCTAAACACTCTTCATGCATCTCTAGAACTTGTAATCAATAAAATTTCTTGTATCCTAACATATTATAACCAGAAACAACACTAGCTAAGTCATTTCCTGGTTAAACGCAATGTTTCCGAGTTCTTAGCCCATTTGGGACCCAATTTCTACAAGTCTTTCTCCACACTTCTAAACACTCTTCATGCATCTCTAGAACTTGTAATCCATTAAATTTATTGTATTATAACATATTAAATCCCCAAAAAAAACTAGATAAGTCATTTAGTGGTTTAACGCAATGTTTCCGAGTTCTTAGCCCATTTGGGACCCAATTTCAATAAGTCTTTCTCCACACTTCTAAAAACTCTTCATGCATCTCTAGCACATGTAATTAATCAAATTTATTTTATCCTAACATATTATCACCAGAAACAACACTAGATAAGTCATTTCGTGGTTCAACAAAATGTTTCCGAGTTCTTAGCCTATTTTGGACCCAATTTCAACAAGTCTTTCTCCACACTTCTAAACACTTTTCATGCATCTCTAGTACTTTCAATCAATCATATTTATTGTATCCTAACAAATTCTAACCCCAAACAACACTAGATAAGTCATTTAGTGCTTCAACGTAATGTTTCCGAGTTCTTAGCCTATTTTGGACCCAATTTAAACAACTCTTTCTCCACACTTTTAAACACTATTCATGCATCTCTAGCACTTGTAACCAATAAAATATATTGTTTTCTAACATATTCTAACCCCAAATAATACTAGAGAAGTCATTTAGTGGTTCAACGCAATGTTTCCGAGTTCTTAGCCTATTTGGGACCCAATTTCAACAAGTCTTTCTCCACACTTCTAAACACTCTTCATCCATCTCTAGAACTTGTAATCAATTAAAGTTATTGTATTCTAACATATTATATCGCCAAACAACACTAGACAAGTCATTTAGTGGTTTAGCGCAATGTTTCCGAGTTCTTAGCCTATTTAGGACCAATTTAAACAAGTCTTTTTCCACAGATCTAAACACTTTTCATGCATCTATAGCACTTGTAATCAATTTAATTTACTGTATCCTAACATATTTTAACCCAAAACAACACTAGATAAGTCATTTCGTGGTTCAACGCAATGTTTCCGAGTTCTTAGCCCATTTTGGACCCAATTTCAACAAGTCTTTCTCCACACTTCCAAACACTTTTCATGCATCTCTAGAACTTGTAATCAATTAAATTTATTGTATTATAACATATTATATCAACAAACAACACTTGACAAGTCATTTAGTGGTTTAACGCAATGTTTCCGAGTTCTTAGCCTATTTGGGACCAATTTCAACAAGTCTTTTTCCACATATCTAAACACCCTTCATGCATCTCTAGCACTTGTAATCAATTTAATTTACTGTATCCTAACATATTATAACCCGAAACAACACTAGATAAGTCATTTCGTGGTTCAACGCAATGTTTCCGAGTTCTTAGCCCATTTTGGCCCCAATTTCAACAAGTCTTTCTCCACACTTCAAAACACTCTTCATGCATCTCTAGCACTTGTAATCTATCAAATGTATTGTATTATAACATATTATAACCCCAAACAACACTAGAAAGGTTATTTCGTGGTTCAACGCAATGTTTCCGAGTTCTTAGCCCATTTGGGACCCAATTTCAACAA
>NW_006238748.1:5696-6928 GCF_000375325.1 Capsella rubella | reverse complement strand
CTAACATATTCTAACACCTAAAAATACTAGACAAGTCATTTAATGCTTCAAAGCAATGTTTGGTTTCTTAGCCCATTTCGGACCAAATTTCAGCAAGTTTTTCTACACACTTCTAAACACTCTTCATGCATCTCTAGCACTTGTAATAATCCAAATTCATTGTGTTCTTACATATTCTAACCATAAACAACACGAGACAAGCCATTTACTGCTTCACAGACATGTTTGTGGGTTCTTACCCCATTTGGGACCAGATTTCAACTAGTCTTTCTCCACATTTCTAAACACCCTTCATGCATCTCTAGCACTTGCAATCAATCAAATTTATTTTATTTTAACATATTCTAACCCAAAAACATTCTAGACAAGCCATTTAGTGGTTCAACGCAATGTTTGTGAGTTCTTAGCCCATTTGGAACCAAGTTTCAACATGTCTTTCTCCACACTTCGAAACACTCTTCATGCATCTCTAGAACTTGTAATCAATCAAATTTATTGTATCCTAACATATTATAACCACAAACATAACTAGATAAGTCATTTCGTGGTTCAACGCAATGTTTCCGAGTTCTTAGCCCATTTGGGACCCAATTTCAACAAGTCTTTCTCCACACTTCTAAACACTCTTCATGCATCTCTAGCACTTGTAATCAATCAAATTTATTGTATTCTATCATATTCTAACACTAAACAACACTAGATAAGTCATTTAGAGCTTCAACGCAATCTTTCCGAGTTCTTAGCAAATTTTGGACCCAATTTCAACAAGTCTTTCTCCACACTTCTAAACACTTTTCATGCATCTCTAGTACTTTTAGTTAATCATATTTATTGTATTATAATATATTTTAACCCCAAACAACACTAGATAAGTCATTTAGTGGTTCAACTCAATGTTTCCAAGTTCTTAGCATATTTTGGACCCAATTTCAACAAGTCTTTCTCCACAGTTTTAAACACTCTTCATGCATCTCTAGCACTTGTAACCAATCACATTTATTGTATTCTAACATATTCTAACCCCAAACAACACTAGATAAGTCATTTAATGGTTTAACGCATTTTTTCCGAGTTCTTAGCCTATTGGGACCCAATTTCAACAAGTCTTTCTCCACACTTCTAAACACTTTTCATGCATGTCTAGTACGTTTAATTAATCATATTTATTGTATTATAACATACTATAACCCCAAACAACACTAGATAAGTCATTTAGTGGTTCAACTCAATGT
>NW_006238748.1:4201-5313 GCF_000375325.1 Capsella rubella | reverse complement strand
CCACACTTCTAAATACTCTTCATGCATCTCTAGCACTTGTAATCAATCAAAATTATTGTATTCTATCATATTCTAACCCTAAACAACACTAAATAAGTTATTTAGTGCTTCAACGTAATGTTTCCGAGTTCTTAGCCTATTTTGGACCCAATTTCAACAAGTCTTTCTCCACACTTCTAAACACTTTTCAAGCATCTCTAGTACTTTTAATAAATCAAATTTATTGTATTCTAACATATTCTAACCCCAAACAACACTAGATAAGTCATTTAGTGGTTCAACTCAATGTTTCCGAGTTCTTAGCCCATTTGGGTCCCAATTTAAACAAGTCTTTCTCCATACTTTTAAACACTCTTCATGCATCTCTAGCACTTGTAACCAATCAAATTTATTTTATTCTATCATATTCTAACCCCAAACAACACTAGATAAGTCATTTAGTGGTTAACCGCAATGTTTCCGAGTTCTTAGCCTATTTGGGACATAATTTCAACAAGTCTTTCTCCACACTTCTAAACACTATTCATGCATCTCAAGAAATTGTAATTAATTAAATTTATTGTATTCTAACATATTATATCGTCAAACAACACTACATAAGTCATTTAGTAGTTTAACGCAATGTTTCCGAGTTCTTAGCCTATTTGGGACCCAATTTCAACAAGTCTTTCTCCACACTTCTAAACACTCTTCATGCATCTCTAGAACTGGTAATCAATTAAATTTATTGTATTATAACATATTATATCCCCAAACAATATTAGATAAGTTATTTAGTGGTTTAACGCAATGTTTCCGAGTTCTTAGCCCATTTAGGACCCAATTTCAACAAGTCTTTCTCCACACTTCTAAACACTCTTCATGCATCTCTAGCACTTGTAATCAATCAAATTTATTGTATCCTAACATATTATCACCAGAAACAACACTAGATAAGTCATTTCGTGGTTCAACGCAATGTTTCCGAGTTCTTAGCCCATTTGGGACCCAATTGCAACAAGTCTTTCTCCACACTTTTAAACACTCTTCATGCATCTCTAGCACTTGTAACCAATTAAATTTATTTTATTCTAACATATTCTAACGCCAAACAACACTAAATAAGTCATTTA
>NW_006238748.1:0-1226 GCF_000375325.1 Capsella rubella | reverse complement strand
TGTAACCAGTCATGTTTATTATATTCTAATATATTCTAACCCTAAACAACACTAGATAAGTCATTTAATGGTTTAACGTAATGTTTCCGAGTTCTTAGCCTATTTGGGACCCAATTTCAACAAGTTTTCTCCACACTTCTAAACACTCTTAATGCATCTCTAGAACTTGTAATCAATCAAATTTATTGTATTCAAACATATTCTAACCCTAAACAACATTAGATAAATCATTTAATGGTTCATCGCACTGTTTCCGAGTTCTTAGCCTATTTGGGACCCAATTTCAATAAGTCTTTCTCCACACTTCTAAACACTCTTCATGCATCTCTAGAACTGGTAATCAATTATATTTATGGTATTATAACATATTATATCCCCAAACAACACTAGTCTTTCTCCTCACTTCAAAACACTCTTCATGCATGTCTAGCACTTGTCATCAATCAAATTTATTGTACCCTAACATATTATCACCAGAAACAACACTAGATAAGTCATTTCGTGGTTCAATGCAATGTTTCCGAGTTCTTAGCCCATTTTGGCCCCAATTTCAACAAGTCTTTCTCCACACTTCAAAACACTCTTCATGCATCTCTAGCACTTGTAACCAGTCAAATTTATTGTATTCTAACAAATTCTAACCCTAAACAACACTAGATAAGTCATTTAATGGTTCAATGCAATGTTTGCGAGTTCTTAGCGTATTTGGGAACCAATTTCAACATGTCTTTCTCCACACTTCTAAACACTTTTCATGCATCTCTAGTACTTTTAATAAATCATATTTATTGTATTCTAACATATTATATCCCCAAACAACACTAGATAAGTCATTTAGTGGTTTAACGCAATGTTTCCAAGTTCTTAGCCCATTTGGGACCCAATTTCAACAAGTCTTTCTCCACACTGTTAAACACTCTTCATGCATCTCTAGCACTTGTAACCAGTCATGTTTATTATATTCTAATATATTCTAACCCTAAACAACACTAGATAAGTCATTTAATGGTTTAACGTAATGTTTCCGAGTTATTAGCCTATTTGGGACCCAATTTCAACAAGTTTTCTCCACACTTCTAAACACTCTTAATGCATCTCTAGAACTTTTAATCAATCAAATTTATTGTATTCAATCATATTCTAACCCTAAACAACATTAGATAAATCATTTAATGGTTCATCGCAATCTTTCCGAGTTCTTAGCCTATTTGGGACCCAATTTCAAT
>NW_006238749.1:9863-10156 GCF_000375325.1 Capsella rubella | reverse complement strand
TGTATAAAGTTACTTTGGGTTAGAATATGTGATAATACAATGAATTTGATTGATTACAAGTGCTAGAGATGCATGAAGGATGTTTTGAAGTGAGTAGAAAGACTTGTTGATATTTGGTCCCAAATGGGATAAGAACCCAAAACCATAACTTTGAGGCAATGAATGGCTTGTATAAAGTTATTTTGGGTTAGAATATGTTATAACACAATGAATTTGATTGATTACAAGTTCTAGAGATACATGAAGAATGGTTAGAAGTGAGAAGAAAGACTTGTTGATATTTGGTCCCAAAT
>NW_006238749.1:9254-9456 GCF_000375325.1 Capsella rubella | reverse complement strand
GTGATAATACAATTAATTTGATTGATTACAAGTGCTAGAGATGCATGAAGAATGTTTAAAAGTGAGTTGAAAGACTTGTTGATATTTGGTCCCAAGTGGGATAAGAACCCAAAACCATTGTTTTGAGGCAATGAATGGCTTGTATAAAGTTATTTTGGGTTAGAATATGTTATAACACAATGAATTTGATTGATTACAAGTT
>NW_006238749.1:7122-7499 GCF_000375325.1 Capsella rubella | reverse complement strand
TGCTTTGAGGCAATGAATGGCTTGTATAAAGTTATTTTGGGTTAGCATATGTTATAATACAATGAATTTGATTGATTAGAAGTGCTGGAGAAGCATGAAGAATGTTTTGAAGTGAGTAGAAAGACTTGTTGATATTTGGTCCCAAATGGGATAAGAATCCAAAACCATTGCTTTGAGGCAATGACTGGCTTGTATAAAGTTACTTTGGGTTAGAATATGTTATAACACAATGAATTTGATTGATTACAAGTTCTAGAGATACATGAAGAATGGTTAGAAGTGAGAAAAAAGACTTGTTGATATTTGGTCCCAAATGGGATAAGAACCCAAAACCATTGCTTTAAAGCAGCGAATGGCTTGCATAAAGTTATTTTGGG
>NW_006238749.1:6671-6889 GCF_000375325.1 Capsella rubella | reverse complement strand
TATAACATAATGAATTTGATTGATTACAAGTTCTAGAGATACATGAAGAATGGTTAGAAGTGAGAAGAAGGACTTGTTGATATTTGGTCCCAAATGGGATAAGAACCCAAAACCATTGCTTTAAAGCAGCGAATGGCTTGTATAAAGTTACTTTGGGTTAGAATATGTGATAATACAATGAATTTGATTGATTACAAGTGCTAGAGATGCATGAAGGA
>NW_006238749.1:470-5519 GCF_000375325.1 Capsella rubella | reverse complement strand
AAAGAAGAAGAATAGGAAGCGAATGAGGTGGGTGAGATTATTGGTTGATTAAGAGCAACCTGGCTCTGATACCATGTAAGATTTGAGTAAAAAGATCGAGTGAATAAAGAGATTAGTAGAGTTGGATCGAACAAAGGAGAAACGAGGAGTTTTGGTTTGCGAAATGAGAGAGAATAGAAGAGAGAGTGTAAAACTCTACTTATTTGATTTAGAACAACATACAAAGCTATATATGGACAGCTACAAAAAGAATACCAAAACCCTAAGGCTATACATGTTTGACTTGAATCGAAAGTGACATCTCTTGGTAAAAGTGCTTAAACGCACATGTGACCTCTCCACTTGCGCATCCTCCAACGGCTAGATTAGAAGGATCTAGGCCTCCTTCTTTTCTTCTCTTCTACTACGAATAAGGGCCTTTAAATGGGCTGAAGTGGTTGTGCAAGATCGGGCCTTCAATTGATGCATGTACGGACGGCCTCATATTGACGGATGTACGGACGTACGGACAGTCGGGCTCGAGGCACTCGATCCCGGATGGAAGAATTCCTCGATACGGCTCGATGTTTGGTCGATACTGGATCGATGATTTTTCTCGATCCCGGACATAACTTCTCTCGATCCCGGACATGACTTCTCGTACGATCGATCTCGGACATGACAATTTCTACATCCATTTCACAGTGAATGGCTTGTATAAAGTTATATTGGGTTATAAGGTTAAGCTTGAAACAATAACCACCCACCTCATTAAAAACCTTAGTATAGAAAACCACATGGGAAAAACTATACATAAGGGAAAAAGAGTGTGAGTGTTATGGTTTGGTGAGGTCCACAAGACCAAGTTTGGAGTGAATGTATTCACAAACTTGTGGACTTGCTGCCTTGGTGAAGATATCCGCAAGTTGCTCGGAGCTTTCGGTGTAACATGGTAGAATGACTCCCAATCCAACTTGCTCTCGAACCTTGTGGCAATCGACTTCAATGTGTTTTGTTCTTTCATGAAAGACCGAGTTTGATGCAATGTGTATAGCGGCTTCATTATCACAATGCATGGTGATCGGACTCGATGATTCCACTCCAAGGTCTTTAAGAAGAGCTTTAAGCCATATTAATTCAGTTGTGAGCTTCCTCATGGCTCTATATTCCGACTCGGCACTAGAGAGAGACACAACTTTTTGCTTCTTGCTTTTCCATGTAACAAGGTTGCCTCCAATGAACGTGCAATATCCGGTTGTTGATCTTCTATCCTTTCTATCTCCGGCATAATCCGTATCACAATAACCAACAAGCTCCGTATTATTGTTGCAACCCATCCAAATACCTTGGCCCGGAGCTCCTTTGATGTACTTAAGTATCCGGCTCACCATGTCCCAATGGTGCATTGCTAGCGCTTGCATGTGTTGAGAGACCTGATTCACGGCAAAACAAATATCTGGTCGAGTAATGGTAAGATATATTAGCTTACCTACTAGTCGTCGGTATTGTGTAGGGTCATCAAATGGTTCTTCTCCAAGCTCCCCCTTTCCATTTGTTTGGTAATCCGGGTCAAGAGGAGCTGCCACCGGTCTTGATCCAAGCTTCCCTACTTCATTTAAAAGGTCAAGAGCATATTTTCTTTGTGACAAAAACAATCCCTCTTTGGATCTACACACTTCTATACCAAAAAAATATTTTAGTTCTCCAAGATCTTTAATATCAAAAACGGTTTTAAGGAAAAATTTTGTATCTTGAATCCCTACCTTGTCATTCCCGGATATGATGATATCATCAACATACACAAGAATGACTACAATACCTTCTTTACTTGGTAGGGTGAAGAGAGTGTGATCGGCTTCCGACTTCTTGAAACCTCTACCCATTAGTGTTGTACTAAGCTTGTGGTACCAAGCTCTTGGTGATTGTTTTAGTCCATAGATAGCTTTCTTGAGTTTCAAAACTTTCCCGGGAGCTATTGTATCTTCCATGCCCGGTGGTGGTCTCATGTAGACTTCATCCTCAAGCTCTCCTTGAAGAAATGCATTCTTCACGTCCATTTGCCATAGTTCCCATTCCAAGTTTACGGCTAATGAGAGAACCACTCGGACGGTGTGGAGTTTAGCTACCAGAGCAAATGTATCAAGATAGTCTTCTCCATACGTTTGTGTAAAACCTCTAGCTACAAGCCGAGCTTTATAGCGTTCTATCCCCCCGTCACTCTTGTACTTGATAGTGAATATCCATCTAGAAGTGACTGCCTTCTTTCCTTTAGGAAGTTCGGACTCATCCCAAGTATGATTTGATTCCATGGCCTTGGTTTCATTCTCCACCGCATCTCTCCATTCTTTGTGTTCCCGAGCTTCTTCATATGTTTGTGGAATCCAATGAGAGTCCACTTGAGTTAGATATGCTTGATGTTCACTAGGGAAATGTGCAAGAGTGCACACGGCTTGAATCGGATGTGCCACGGCCATGTTGTTGTAGTATACTCTATTGTTCTTCCAGTTTGATGCGGGTTGTCTAAGTCTTTCACTCCTTCTAAGGTGCACAACATCTTCACCTTCTTGATGATTGTTGTCTTGAGGTTCCTCGGTCTCGAGTTCACTTCCAAGTGAATTTAAACCTTCCTCTTCGGTTTCATATTCTTCTTCTTGATCAATGTTCTCATTGGTATTGACTTCCGGACTCATGTTTTCTTCTCCTTGATTTTGAGTAGTAGGTTCCGGTTCTTTGTTGTAGTGTATATTGTCGAGTCCAAGCTTCTCAAGTATGATTCTAAGATTAGCGGCACGATCGGAAGGGGAATGAGATAGATCTTTCAAGTTTTCCCAATTCTTCTCCTCATAGTAACCTTTAGACTCAACAAACTTCACATCGCGAGATACAAGCACCTTTCTTGTTTCCGGGTCATAACACTTGTACCCCTTTTGTGTAATTGAGTATCCAATGAACATCCCTTTAACACTCTTGGCGTCAAGCTTATTCCGAAGTTCCCCTGGTTTCAAAACATAACACACACACCCAAATACACGTAAGTGATCAAGAGATGGTTTAGTTTTGTTAAGAACTTCAAAGGGAGAGAGATCGCTTAGTATTTTTGTAGGGGTTCGATTGATTAGGTAGCATGCAGATACAACGGCATCTCCCCAAAAGCGTTTTGGAACATTGGTGTGAAACATCATTGATCTTGCAACCTCCATGAGATGTCTATTCTTCCTCTCGGCCACACCATTTTGTTGGGGAGTGTAAGGACAACTTGTTTGATGAATGATTCCATGTTTGTTGAGATGGTGCTTGAACTCATGGCTAGTGTATTCCCCTCCATTATCTGATCTTAAAATCTTAATCTTGGCATTAAAGTGATTAGTCACATAATTTTGAAAATTAGTAAAAGCTTCAAGAACTCTATCTTTAGTTGGGATTAGAGTAAGCCAAGTATACTTTGATTTTTCATCAATAAATGTGACAAAATACTTATGATTTTCTCTAGATATGCAAGGAGAAGTCCAAACATCCGAATGAACAAGATCAAAACATTTTTCCTAGATAGTCATAGATTTTGGAAAAACAGTTTTGCAATGTTTACCAAGGATACAAGCTTCACATTCATCATTCTTAAAAGAAATACTAGGCAACATTAAACTTAAAGCACGAGAGTGAGGATGACCAAGTCTAGCATGCCAAATAGCACTATTCGCACAAACAACAATAGAGTTAAAACAAGAAGAAGAGGGTTTAGATAAATCGGAATCCTTAAGAACATAGAGGTCATCTTTGGTCCTCCCTTGGCCAAGAAGCTTACTTGTTTCAATATCCTGAAAATAAACTTCATTAGGACCAAATATAACATGACAATTAAGATCCGTAGTTGCCTTCTTAACCGAAACAAGATTAGAGGCAAAACTAGGCATATAGAAAGCTTTTGAATCTCTATCAAACAATTTCAAATTTCCAATCCCTTTAACCGGTACTCTATCTCCATTAGCTATAGTAACATTTCCTAGAGTTGGTTCAATATCACTTATTAGCTTAGAGTCACTAATCATGTGATGAGAAGCTCCGGAATCTACTATAATTGGTTTAATGGAGTTAAGAGCAAGATTCACATTACCGGATGATTCTTTTAGGGCCTTGATAAGGGCATCAAGGTCGGATCTCCTCACAAGCTCCGAAGATGCATTGAGAGCAGTTCCACTTCCTTCAATGACTTGAGGTTTGGCCTCCGAAACGTGAGCTTCACTTGATGAATTTGCAATGTGAGCTCTCGGTTCATGGTTGTCTTCTCTTGGGCGAAGGTGAGGGTGGAGAATCCAACACTTCTCACGAACATGGCCATTTTTCTTGCAATGGTGGCAAAAGGGCCTCTTGTGACCGTTGTTGTTGTTGTTGCTTCCCCTATAGTAGCTTTTGTTGGCCGAGGCAACTTCAACTTGATTGGCGGTGACAAGTTCTCCTTTTCCACCGAACAACCCCATGGAACCATGTTCCCTTTGTACTTGAGAGCATACTTCATCTATGCTTGGAAGCTTGTCAGCCCGGAGGATATGCTTGATGAGGTCATTGTAAGACGCATTCAAGGTGAGGAGGAGACCGAACACCTTGTCTTGTTCTCGGCGTTCGTTGATGACCGCCGGATCCATTGTACTTTGCCTTAGCATTTCAAGCTCAGCCCATAGGGATCTAAACTTCCCAAAATGTTTGGTAAACTCCATGTCTTCTTGGCTAAGGTTATTGATAGCTCTCTTAACCTCAAAGACACGGTTTAGATTGGTAATGTTACCAAAAACATTCTTGAGAGTGTCCCATAGCTCCTTTGCGGTTTCGCAATAGGAGTATGCTTCAAGGATTAGAGCATCTAGAGAATTTTGGATGAGAGCAAGAACATTTTGGTCCTCTTGGAACCATTTCTCTTCATCAATCGGGACTATCTCTTTCCCTTCTCGTGTGGTTGCATCTTTTGGAGCTTCACTCTTCTCGATGTGACTCCACAACCCACGACCGCACAAGGCTGTTTTAGTGGTTCTTGCCCACAACAAGTAGTTCCCACCTTTGAGAGTAACTGGAACAACC
>NW_006238749.1:0-272 GCF_000375325.1 Capsella rubella | reverse complement strand
AAAGATCGAGTGAATAAAGAGATTAGTAGAGTTGGATCGAACAAAGGAGAAACGAGGAGTTTTGGTTTGCGAAATGAGAGAGAATAGAAGAGAGAGTGTAAAACTCTACTTACTTGATTTAGAACAACATACAAAGCTATATATGGACAGCTACAAAAAGAATACCAAAACCCTAAGGCTATACATGTTTGACTTGAATCGAAAGTGACATCTCTTGGTAAAAGTGCTTAAACGCACATGTGACCTCTCCACTTGCGCATCCTCCAACGGCT
>NW_006238750.1:8508-8762 GCF_000375325.1 Capsella rubella | reverse complement strand
CATTCTTCATGTATCTCTAGCACTTGTAATCAATCAAATTCATTGTAATATAACATATTTTAACCCAAAATAACTTTACACAAGCCATTCACTGCCTCAAAGCAATGGTTTTGGGTTCTTATCCCATTTGGGACCAAATATGAATAAGTCTTTCTTCTCACTTCTAAACATTCTTCATATTTCTCTAGCACTTGTAATCAATCAAATTCATTGTATTATAACATATTCTAACCCAAAATTACTTTATACAAGCC
>NW_006238750.1:8184-8408 GCF_000375325.1 Capsella rubella | reverse complement strand
AGTAAGTCTTTCTTCTCACTTCTTAACATTCTTCATGTATCTCTAGCACTTGTAATCAATCAAATTCATTGTAATATAACATATTTTAACCCAAAATAACTTTACACAAGCTATTCACTGCCTCAAAGCAATAGTTTTGGGTTCTTATCCCATTTGGGACCAAATATGAATAAGTTTTTCTTCTCACTTCTAAACATTCTTCATGTTTCTCTAGCACTTGTAAT
>NW_006238750.1:7776-8048 GCF_000375325.1 Capsella rubella | reverse complement strand
AACATTCTTCATGTTTCTCTAGCACTTGTAATCAATCAAATTCATTGTATTATAACATATTCTAACCCAAAATTACTTTATACAAGCCATTCACTGCCTCAAAGCAATGGTTTTGGGTTCTTATCTCATTTGGGACCAAATATGAATAAGTCTTTCTTCTCACTTCTTAACATTCTTCATGTATCTCTAGCACTTGTAATCAATCAAATTCATTGTAATATAACATATTTTAACCCAAAATAACTTTACACAAGCCATTCACTGCCTCAAAG
>NW_006238750.1:7378-7676 GCF_000375325.1 Capsella rubella | reverse complement strand
ACCAAATATGAATAAGTCTTTCTTCTCACTTCTAAACATTCTTCATATTTCTCTAGCACTTGTAATCAATCAAATTCATTGTATTATAACATATTCTAACCCAAAATTACTTTATACAAGCCATTCACTGCCTCAAAGCAATGGTTTTGGGTTCTTATCTCATTTGGGACCAAATATGAATAAGTCTTTCTTCTCACTTCTTAACATTCTTCATGTATCTCTAGCACTTGTAATCAATGAAATTCATTGTATTATAACATATTCTAACCCAAAATAACTTTATACAAGCCATTCACTG
>NW_006238750.1:2100-5603 GCF_000375325.1 Capsella rubella | reverse complement strand
ACGCACTTGTAATCAATCAAATTCATTGTATTATAACATATTCTAACCCAAAATAACTATATACAAGCCATTCACTGCCTCAAAGTGTAAGATTTCAAAGAGATTTGTGTAAAGAAGATCTAATGAGTTTGAATGAAAGAGACTGAGAGAGTTTGCGAGTTTTTGTGTGAAGAAAGAGAGAACTTCTCTTTTCATACATTAGAAATAACCTAGTTACAAACTACTTAAAGGGAAACAAAGAGAATAAACAATTACAAGATATACAAGATATTTTATGCACAAGGAGCTGAGTGAAAGCGACGTGAGCAAAGGATGCTCCTTCCTTAAGTGAACATGTGACTTCTTCTTGTTTGTAGCTTCCTCATTTGCGATAATCTCCAACGGTCAAAAGAGAAGGTTCTAGGCTTATTGTGAATATTATGAGGCCACCAAGTAAGTCCCAAAGAGGCCCTAACACATATGAGAAAATGGGCCAAGTCGAGGTTGTACGGACGTATTGGTTGTACGGACAGTCGGGTTGTACGGTCGATCGAGAAGCATCACTCGATCCGGATCGAAGGTGATCGATCGGTCTCGTGGTGGAAATGGTGTTCCGTTTTTCACTCCCCCTCAAGGTTAAACATCAAGACTTTGATGGTTGAGCTTGACACTAAGAACACCCACCTCATTAAAAAAAACCTTAGCAAAGAAAACCACTTGGGAAAAACTTTACTAAGGGAAAAAGAGTGTGGGTATCACGGCTTAGTTAGGTCCATGAGGCCAAGTTTGGAGTGGATATACTCACACACTTGAGGGCTGGCTGCTTTAGTGAAGATATCGGCCAATTGCTCAGAGCTTTCGGTGTAACACGGCAGAATTACCCCAAGACCAACTTGTTCTCGCACCTTGTGGCAATCAACTTCGATGTGTTTTGTTCGTTCATGAAACACCGAGTTAGATGCTATGTGAATGGCTGCCTCATTGTCACAATGCATGGTGATTGGTTTGGTTGACTCTACTCCAAGATCTTTAAGAAGTGCCTTAAGCCACATCAATTCGGTTGTAAGCTTCCTCATTGCCCGATACTCCGATTCGGCACTAGATAGTGAAACCACCTTTTGCTTCTTACTCTTCCAAGTCACCAAGTTTCCCCCAACGAAGGTGCAATAGCCGGATGTTGAGCGTCTATCTCCATGGTCCCCGGCATAATCCGCATCACAATAACCAATCAACTCCGTACTCTTGTTGCAACCCATCCATATGCCTTGCCCCGGTGTTCCTTTGAGATATTTGAGTATCCGGTTCACCATGCTCCAATGATGCATCTTTGGAGCTTGCATATGTTGACTCACCTGGTTCACGGAATAGCAAATATCAGGCCTTGTTATAGTTAAATAGATAAGCTTACCTACTAGACGTCGATATTGAGATGCATCTTCATATGGTTGATCTCCTTTCTCCCCCTCTCGGTTGATTTGGAAATCCACTTCTAGTGGTGATGCCACCGGTCTTGAACCTAGTTTACCAACTTCATTCAAAAGGTCAAGAGTATATTTTCTTTGAGATAAGAAGAGACCTTCTTTAGATCTACACACTTCAATACCAAGGAAATATTTAAGTTCACCAAGGTCTTTAATATCAAATACAGATTTTAGAAAAGACTTAGTGTTTTGAATTCCTACCTTGTCATTCCCGGATATGATGATATCATCAACATAAACAAGAATGACCACTATACCTTCTTGGCTGGTCAATGTGAAGAGTGTGTGATCCGCTTCGGACCGTTTGAATCCCTTTTCCATTAAGGTAGTGCTCAACTTGTGATACCACGCTCTCGGAGATTGTTTCAAGCCATAGATAGCTTTATTGAGCTTCAACACTTTTCCCGGTCCTATGATGTCTTCCAAACCCGGTGGAGGTCTCATGTAAACTTCATCTTCTAGTTCACCTTGAAGGAAAGCATTCTTAACGTCCATTTGCCATAATTCCCATTCTAAGTTCACGGCTAGAGACAAGACAACTCGGACCGTGTGGAGCTTTGCAACCCGAGCAAAGGTATCGAGGTAATCTTCACCATAGGTTTGTGTAAAACCTCTAGCTACAAGCCGAGCTTTATAGTGTTCAATCTCCCCATCACTCTTGTACTTGATAGTAAAAATCCAACGTGATGTAACCGCCTTCTTCCCTTTAGGAAGATCCGCTTCATCCCATGTATGATTTGATTCCATGGCTTTAGTCTCTTCTACAACCGCATCTCTCCATTCCTTGTGATCTCTAGCTTCTTCGTAACTTTGTGGAATCCAATGAGAATCCACTTTGATGAGATACGCTTGATGATCCATCGGTAGATGTGCAAGAGTGCATACGGCTTGTATTGGGTGAGCCACAGCCATGTTGTTGTAGTACACACGAGTATTCTTCCA
Organism: Capsella rubella; assembly: GCF_000375325.1. Lineage (NCBI taxonomy): Eukaryota > Viridiplantae > Streptophyta > Magnoliopsida > Brassicales > Brassicaceae > Capsella > Capsella rubella. The sequence continues at coordinate 3,201 of NW_006238750.1, read as the reverse complement.
ATTTGATGGGTGATTCTTGATTCTTTCACTCCTTCTTAACTCAATAATTTCTTCTTGAGGTTGCTCTTCTTGATTTGGGTCATTGTACTCTTCTTGCGCTTCATTTACTTCCTCATTAAGTGAGTTTAATCGTTCTTCTCCTTCACCATTCTCATGATCAAGGTCCACATTGTCATTTTCGAACACCTCTTCTTCATGTTGAGAATTACTTGTCTCTCCTTCTTCTCGGTCTTGATAAGTTTGTTCCGGAGATTTTGACTCGGGGGTTTCTTCTTTGTCTCGAGAGAGATCAATACCAAGTTTTTCCAAGATGATCCGGAGGTTGTTTGCACGATCGGATGGAGAGTTGGAAAGATTCTTGAGTTCCTCCCAATTCTTCTTATCATAATACCCGTGTGACTCAATGAATTTCACATCTCTTGAAACATGAACTCTCCTTGTCTCCGGATTGTAACACTTGTACCCTTTTTGTGTTGATGAATACCCGATAAGCATACACTTTGTACTCTGTGCTTCCAACTTGTTCCTTCGTTCTCCTGGTCTTAACACATAACACACACATCCAAACACACGTAAGTGATTGATAGACGGTTTATTTTTATTAAGAATTTCATAAGTTGAGAGATCGCTTAGGATTTTCGTTGGGGTTCTATTGATCAAGTAACAAGCTGCTACAACCGCATCCCCCCAAAATGTTTTAGGAACATTGGTGTGAAACATCATTGAACGCGCCACTTCCATGAGATGTCGATTCTTCCGTTCGGCAACACCATTTTGTTGTGGTGTGTACGGGCAGCTTGTTTGTTGTATGATCCCATACTTGATCAAATGTTGTTTGAAGGCATGACTAGTGTACTCCCCACCATTATCTGATCTCAAGATTTTAATCTTAGCATTATAATGGTTAGTCACATAATTTTGAAAATTCATGAAAGCCTCAAGAACTCTATCTTTTGAAGGGAGCAAGGTTAGCCAAGTGTACTTTGATTTCTCATCAATAAAAGTAACATAATACTTTTGATTTTCTCTAGATAAGCAAGGTGATGTCCACACATCTGAATGAATAAGATCAAAACAATTCTCATAAATAGTTTTTGACTT
>NW_006238750.1:0-2000 GCF_000375325.1 Capsella rubella | reverse complement strand
ACAGATTTGCAATGTTTGCCAAGAATACAAGCCTCACAATCATCATTTTTAAAAGACATATTAGGCAATAAGAGATTTAAGGCTCTAGAATGAGGGTGACCAAGTCTAGCATGCCAAATTGTACTATTAGCACTAACATGAATAGAACTAAAACAAGAAGATAGAGTAGGGGATAGGTTCAAGTCCTCAAGCACATATAAGTCATCTTTAGTGACTCCATGGCCAAGCACCTTACTTGTCTCAATATCCTGAAAATGAATATTGTTAGGACCAAATATTGCATAACAATTTAAATCGGTAGTAGCCTTCTTAACGGATAGCAAATTTGAAGTAAAGCTAGGCATGTAAAACGCTTTGGACTTCTTATTGAACAATTGTAAGTCTCCTACCCCTTTAACCGGTATTCTAGTTCCATTTGCAATAATAACATTTCCAATAGCCGGCTTAATGTCACTAATTAACTTAGAGTCACTAATCATGTGGTGAGATGCTCCGGAATCAACAATAAGCGGTTTTAAAACATTGAGAGCAAGAGTAGCCTTACCGGACGACTCCTTGAGAGCTTTGATGAGAGCATCAAGGTCAGACCTCCTCACCAAGTCAGAAGAAGCGGCCATGGCTGCTCCACTTTCCTCAAGAATTTGCACGTTTGTCTCCGGAGCTTGAATCTCACCGGAAGCACTTGCTTGGTTTGCCCTCGGCTCACGGTTGTCTTCTCTTGGGCGAAGGTGAGGGTAAAGTACCCAACACTTGTCCTTGATATGACCCGGTTTCTTACAATGGTGACAAGTAGGAATGTTCCTCTTGTTGTTGTTGTTGTTGTGACCTCGATAGTAGCTTTTGTTAGCTGCGGCGAGCTCCACATTGTTAGCCAAAACAAGCTCCCCCTTACCACCAAATAACCCCATGGAACCGTGTTCTCGTTGAATTTGAGAACATACATCATCAAGGCTTGGTAGCTTGTCGGACCGAAGGATATGCTTGATGAGGTCGTTGTAAGAGGGGTTTAAGGTCAAGAGAAGACCGAACACCTTATCTTGCTCACGGCGTTCGTTGATAACCACCGGATCCACCGAGCTTGGTCTCAACATTTCAAGCTCGGCCCAAAGAGATCTAAACTTCCCAAAATGCTTGGTAAACTCCATGTCTTCTTGACTGAGGTTGTTGATAGCACGTTTGACTTCAAAGACCCGATTCAAGTTAGTAACATTTCCAAAAACATTCTTGAGTGTATCCCACAACTCCTTGGCTGTCTCACAATAGGAGTATGCTTCAAGAATAGGCGCCTCTAGAGAGTTTTGGATAAGCCCCAAAACGGGTTGGTCTTCTTGAAACCACTTCACTTCGTCGCAAGAAACAATCTCCTTGCCATCTTTGCTTTCCTTTGGAGCTTCACCGTTCTCGATGTGACTCCAAAGTCCACGACCACACAAAGCCGTCTTTGTGGTTCTTGCCCACAACAAGTAGTTACCTCCCTTGAGCGTAACCGGAACAACCAAATTCTTCATGACATCCATGACCAAAAATCTCAAGAACAAGCTTCAAGCTTTCAAGGATTTAGAGAACCGAAAAGAAGAAATTATACTTAGAGAAAGAAAATAGCTAGGATCTTAGGAACCTGGCTCTGATACCATGTAAGATTTCAAAGAGATTTGTGTAAAGAAGATCTAATGAGTTTGAATGAAAGAGATTGAGAGAGTTTGCGAGTTTTTGTGTGAAGAAAGAGAGAACTTCTCTTTTCATACATTAGAAATAACCTAGTTACAAACTACTTAAAGGGAAACAAAGAGAATAAACAATTACAAGATATACAAGATATTTTATGCACAAGGAGCTGAGTGAAAGCGACGTGAGCAAAGGATGCTCCTTCCTTAAGTGAACATGTGACTTCTTCTTGTTTGTAGCTTCCTCATTTGCGACAATCTCCAACGGTCAAAAGAGAAGGTTCTAGGCTTATTGTGAATATTATGAGGCCACCAAGTAAGTCCCAAAGAGGCCCT
>NW_006238751.1:7032-7476 GCF_000375325.1 Capsella rubella | reverse complement strand
GGGACGGAAGGACCTTGGACCTATTACGCATATTGGGGGCACAAAAAAATGGGCCCGATAGAAACTAGGAGCTAATCCCAAAAGTCGGGATTCTAAAAACCCGACGAAAAGAACTCATAGTTATTCCCCAATTTCGGGGATCATAAAACGGCCCCGAAAGACTTGAGCGCTAATCCGCAAAGTCAGGGATCATAAAAACCGACCAAAGAACTTAGAGCTAATATGCAAAGTCGGGGATCTTAAAAAGGGACGAAAGAACTTAGAGCTAATACGCAAAGTCAGGGATCATAAAACCGACCGAAAGAACTTAGAGGTAATAGGCAAAGTCGGGGATCATCAAAACGGACCGAAAGAACTAAGAGCTAATACGCAAAGTCAGGGATCATAAAACCGACCGAAAGAACTTAGAGGTAATACGCAAAGTCGGGGATCATAAAACCGAGC
>NW_006238751.1:5089-6658 GCF_000375325.1 Capsella rubella | reverse complement strand
CATAAAAACAGACCGATAGAACTTAGAGCTTATACGCAAAGTCGAGGATCATAGAAACGGACCGAAAGAACTTAGAGCTAATACGCAAAGTCGGGGATCATAAAAATGTACCGAAAGAAATTAGAGCTTATACGCAAAGTCGAGGATCATAAAAACGGACTGAAAGAACTTAGAGCAAATACGCAAAGTCGAGGATCATAAAAACGGACCGAAAGAACTTAGAGCTAATACGCAAAGTAGGGAATCATAAAAATGGACCGAAAGAACTTAGAGCTAATACGCAAAGTCGGGGATCATAAAAACGGACCGAAAGAACTTAGAGCTAATACGCAAAGTCGAGGATCATAAAAACGGACCGAGAGAACTTAGAGCTAATACGCAAAGTCGGGGATCATAAAACGGACCGAAAGAACTTAGAGCTAATACGCAAAGTCGAGGATCATAAAAACGGACCGAAAGAACTTATAGCTAATACGCAAAGTCGGGGATCATAAAAACGGACCGAGAGAACTTAAATCTAATACGCAAAGTCGGGGATCATAAAAAGGGAATGAATGAACTTAGAGCTAATACGCAAAGTCGGGGATCATAAAAAGGGACCGAAAGAACTTAGAGCTAATACGCAAAGTCGGGGATCATAAAAGGGACGAAAGAACATAGAGCTAATACGCAAAGTCGGGGTCATAAAAACGGACCGACAGAACTTAGAGCTAATACGCAAAGTCAGGGATCATAAAAACGGACCGAAAGAACTTAAAGCTAATACGCAAGGTCGGGGATCATAAAAGGGACCGAGAGAACTTAAAGCTAATACGCAAGGTCGGGGATCATAAAAAGGGACCGAGAGAACTTAGAGCTAATACGCAAAGTCGGGGATCATAAAAAGGGACCGAAAGAACTTAGAGCTAATACGCAAAGTTGGGGATCATAAAAAGGGACCGAAAGAACTTAGAGCTAATACGCAAAGTCTGGGATAATAAAAACGGACCGAAAGAACTTAGAGCTAATACGTAAAGTCGGGGATCATAAAAACGGACCGAAAGAATTTAGAGCTAATACGCAAAGTCGGGGATCATAAAAAGGGACCGAAACAACTTAGAGCTAATACGCAAAGTCAGGGATCATAAAAACGGACCGAAAGAACTTAGAGCTAATACGCAAAGTCCGGGATCATAAAAACGGACCGAAACAACTTAGAGCTAATACGTAAAGTTGGGGATCATAAAAACGGACCGAAAGAATTTAGAGCTAATACGCAAAGTCGGGGATCATAAAAAGGGACCGAATCAACTTAGAGCTAATACGCAAAGTCCGGGATCATAAAAATGGACCGAAAGAACTTAGAGCTAATACGCAAAGTCGGGGATCATAAAAAGGGACCGAAAGAATTTAGAGCTAATACGCATGGGATCATAAAAACCGACCGAAAGAACTTAGAGCTAATATGCAAAGTTGGGGATCATAAAAAGGGACCGAAATAACTTAGAGCTAATACGCAAAGTCGGGGATCATAAAAAGGGACCGAAAGAACTTAGAGCTAATATGCAAAGTCGGGGATCATAAAAACGG
>NW_006238751.1:4308-4575 GCF_000375325.1 Capsella rubella | reverse complement strand
CAAAGTCAGGGATCATAAAAACCGACCGAAAGAACTTAGAGCTAATATGCAAAGTCGGGGATCATAAAAAGGGACCGAAAGAACTTAGAGCTAAAACGCAATGTCCGGGATCATAAAAACGGACCGAAAGAACTTAGAGCTAATACGTAAAGTCGGGGATCATAAAAACGGACCGAAAGAACTTAGAGCTAATACGCAAAGTCGGGAATCATAAAAACGGACCGAAAGAACTTAGAGCTAATACGCAAAGTCGGGGATCATAAGAAA
>NW_006238751.1:567-4178 GCF_000375325.1 Capsella rubella | reverse complement strand
TCGGGGATCATAAGAAACGACCGAAAGGACTTAGAGATAATACGCAAAATCGGGGATCATAAAAACTGACCGAAAGAACTTAGAGCTAATAAGCAAAGTCGGGGATCATAAAAACAGACCGATAGAACTTAGAGCTTATACGCAAAGTCGAGGATCATAGAAACGGACCAAAAGAACTTAGAGCTAATACGCAAAGTCGGGGATCATAAAAACGTACCGAAAGAAATTAGAGCTTATACGCAAAGTCGGGGATCATAAAAACGGACCGAAAGAACTTAGAGCTAATACGCAAAGCCGGGGATCATAAAAAGGGACCGAAAGAACTTAGAGCTAATATGCAAAGTCGGGGATCATAAAAACGGACCAAAAGAACTTAGAGCTAATACGCAAAGTCGGGGATCATAAATACCGACCGAAGCAACTTAGAGCTAATACGCAAAGTCGGGGATCATAAAACCGACCGAAAGACTTAGAGCTAATACGCAAAGCCGGGGATCATAAAAACGGACTGAAAGAACTTAGAGCTAATACGCAAAGTCGGGGATCATAAAAAGGGACCGAAAGAACTTAGAGCTAATACGCAAAGTCGAGGATCATAAAAACAGACCGAAAGAACTTAGAGCTAATACCCAAAGTCGGGGATCATAAAAATGGACCGAAAGAACTAAGAGGTAATACGCAAAGTCGGGGATCATAAAAACCGACCGAAAGAACTTAGAGCTAATACGCAAAATTCGGGATCATAAAAACGGACAGAAAGAACTTAGAGCTAATATGCAAAGTCGGGGATCATAAAAAAGGACCGAAAGAACTTAGAGCTAATACGCAAACTCGGGGATCATAAAAACAGACCGAAAGAACTTAGAGCTAATACGCAAAGTCGGGGATCATAATAAGGGACCGAAAAAACTTAGAGCTAATACGCAATGTTCGGGATCAGAAACACGGACCGAAAGAACTTAGAGCTAATACGCAAAGTCGGGGATCATAAAAACGGACCGAAAGAACTTAGAGTTAATACGCAAAGTCGGGGATCATAAAAAAAGACCGAAAGAACTTAAAGCTAATACGCAAAGTCCCGGATCATAAACACGGACCGAAAGAACTTAGAGCTAATACGCAAAGTCGGGGATCATAAAAACGGACCAAAAGAATGATATGACTATGGTCGAACAAGTCTCGGAGCACGTAATGGAGGAAGCCTTTGACAAGGAGCAGCACAAAAACGACGAGGAGAAACACGAAGAAGAGGAGCAACAGGTCGCCGAGGAGCAGCTCGAAGCGGAGGAACCACTAATCATCCCGGAAGGTCCTCTAACACGCTCAAGGCTTAAGGACCTCAACCCATCAACCAATGGAAGACTTAGGGAGCTAGACAAGAAGCAAGAAGACGTGGCTCAAGTCCCTCAATAGTCATCCCGGCTCAAAAGGTTCGGTAACGGGTTAAGTGTTGCTTATGCACTCTTTTTCCCTTGTCAAGTTTTGTCCCATTGGGTTTTCTTGACAAGGTTTTTAATGAGGCCCAAGTAACACTTTCAAGGCCATTTACCAAGCCAAATTCGTGGGTCCAAGGGCCAACACTTTGCCTTGGCCCATTTTCTATCTTTTCTCTTCATTCTTGCATTTATTGTTTTGTTATTTCCAAGACTTGGTCCATGGTCTTGCATGAGTGTATTTCCAAGGCACTTGTGTATTTCCAAGGCACCTCTCTCTCATTCTCTTCTACTATATAATCCCCCTCTACCTCTCATTTGTAACTCATCTAATCTTTTATCAAAAACTCTTTCTAAGTTAGATCACTCTCTCTTGTTCTTTCTTTGGTGTGTAATATCCATAGGCAAGTCCAAGTTCGGTAAATCAAAGGCTCCTCCGCAATCTTTGTGCGACCATTCGCTCCACATCCTTTGGTCTAAGAGATCCCCCGATCCCTTAGGTGCAAAGCCTACCCTTACTTCAACTTCAAGAGTGTCGATTCTAGGAGAAACATATTATGTGGTATCAGAGCACACTCTGAAAAGTTTAGTTCTCTATCATCTTCATCATATCTCATCAATTCATTTCAATCTTCATCCATAGTCCATTCCATTTTTCGTTTTAATTTTCGTCAGTTTTTTTTTTCTTCTGGATTTTCTGTCATTTTGTATGAAATTTCATAAATATTTGACTAATCCAAAATTTGCAAATTTGATTGTTTCTGAAACTAGAACGAGTCTAGTATTTTACAAAATTAATTCTGGAATCTTTGAATTCGATTTCATAATTTATTTTGTTAGATCGATTTCATCTGTTTTAGGCATTATTTTCATGTTTTTTTCTTTGAACTAGTGACTGGGTTTGTTTTGTTTCAATGGCAGGGGAAGAGGAATCCAAGTCATCACGTTCGAGAAGAAGTGCTAACAATCAAGCCCTTATCGATGCTATCGAAAACCTTGCAAAAACAATTGATAAATTTGGAGAAAGATTCAAGCCGGTAGAAGCACAAATTAAAAGAGAAATCTAAGTCATCATCTCGGAGGGCGAGGAAAATCAAAAGGAGCCAAATAGTCAATCCTTGAAGAAGGAGCCAGTTGATAAAATTTCCCCGAGTAGTCACTCATCTCACCGGAGAAGTCGAAGGCCGAGACGTGCCAGAGAAGAAATTCAACCACTCGTAGCGGATCAAAATCTGCAATGCTCAAGCAACAAGGAAGAACAAAGTGAAACAAAAATAACAGAAAATCTTTCCTCGTTGCAAGCTAAGTGTACTCTTTCATCTTCTCAATCTGATTTTGTGCTTGATAAACTAATAAATTTTGAACCGGAGCAACCGAGTAGCATTATTTCCTTTTCACAGGTTCATGAAGAAGCATCGCTAGGAAAAATACCAAAGAGCTTGACGATGAATTGTGAATTGGAACCGCCATCTAACAATGAATCAGAACATGTTCCTATGTCATTTCCTTGTGACTACTCGAGAAAGCACTGTAAGGAAATTTGTTTGGTTAGGACTGATTCTAATTTGTGTGTGTTGATTTCTGCTCAAAATGAAAAGCGTTTTGGTTTAGAAAATGTGAAAGAATTTCGTGTTTCAAACCTTGTTTTTGATAAAATGGTCTCATCTTTTGAAACAACCACACATGAAAGATTCTTTAAGCCAAAAAGTTTGATGTTTGATGAGTTTCGTAAATTTAGCTCATCTTTGAGAGTGTCTTTGTGTAGCAGTACGTTTGAGTTGCTTAGTAATAAAATTGAATGTGTTTCGTTTCAAACTTGCCATGATTTGAAATACTTGCTTAAAGACATGTTGTGTGGCTCAATTACACCAACGAAACCTTGTAAAACGAACTTGAATGATCATGTGATTGATAAATGCTTTCCTAAGTTTACAAAGGTTGATTTGTTCACTAGCAAAGGTTTGCTTGTTCTAAAAGTTGTTAAGGATTTTTGGTGTTCTAATCACATTCTTATTTGTGACAAAGAGTTTGACTATCTTAAGAGAGTGTTTATGTATTCCTATCGCACATTTGATGTGGTTTCTCTAGTTCTTGTGAAAGCAAACGTAAGGCAGGTTAAGGATTTAAAGTCAAAGATAATGAAGATCTTCGCTAATCAAATCGATTATGGACCAAGGG
>NW_006238751.1:0-467 GCF_000375325.1 Capsella rubella | reverse complement strand
AGTAGCAAGTTGAAGCCAAGGATCGATGGACCATTCACCATCACAAAACAGATCAATGATATTTCCTATCAAATTGATCTTCGAGGTAAGTACAATATCAGGTCGAGCTTTAACGTTTCTAATATTTCTCCTTTTATTGTAGACAAAACGGATTTGAGGACAAATCCTTTTCAAGACAGAGGGCATGATATGACTATGGTCGAACAAGTCTCGGAGCACGTAATGGAGGAAGCCGTTGACAAGGAGCAGCACGAAAAGGACGAGGAGAAACACGAAGAAGAGGAGCAACAAGTCGCCGATGAGCAGCTCGAAGCGGAGGAACCACTAATCATCCCGGAAGGTCCTCTAACACGCTCAAGGCTTAAGGACCTCAACTCATCAACCAATGGAAGACTTAGGGAGCTAGACAAGAAGCAAGAAGACGTGGCTCAAGTCCCTCAATAATCATCTCGGCTCAAAAGGTTCGG
>NW_006238752.1:0-6745 GCF_000375325.1 Capsella rubella | reverse complement strand
TAAGAATATGTTAGAATACAATATATTTGATTGATTACAAGTGCTAGAGATTCATGATGAGTGTTTAGATGTGTTGAGAAAGACTTGTTGAAATTGGGTCCCAAATGGGCTAAGAACTCGGAAACATTGCGTTGAACCACTAAATGACTTATCCAGTGTTGTTTGGGGTTAGAATATGTTAGAATATAATAAACTTGATTGATTACAAGTGCTATATATACATGAAGATTATTTAGAAGTATTGAGAAAGACTTGTTAAAATTGGGTCCCAAATGGGCTAAGAACTCGGAAACATTGCGTTGAACCACTAAATGACTTATCTAGTGTTGTTTGGGGTTAGAATATGTTAGAATACAATAAATTTGATTGATTGAAAGTGCCATAGATGCATGAAGAGTATTTAGAAGTGTGGAGAAAGACTTGTTGAAATTTGGGTCCCAAATGGACTAAGAACTTGGAAACATTGCGTTGAACCACTTAATGGCGTGTCTACTGCTGTTTTGGGTAAGCATATGTTAGAATACAATATATTTGACTGATTACAAGTGCTATTGAGGCATGAAGAGTATTTAGAAGTGTGGAGAAAGACTTGTTGAAATTGGGTCCCAAATGGGCTAAGAACTCGGAAACATTTGTGTTGAACCTATTTTTTTTTTTTTTTTTTTGGCTCAAACTTCAACTTTGCATTTTCCAAAGATAAATTCACATATTGTCTACTTCCACTGAGGCTTTAGCCCAATTTGGCACGATAGAATACAAATGGGAATCATAATTTGAAAACAAAATAGACTCGTTTGCAATTCTGTCCGCCACTCCATTCCCTTCTCGATACGTAAAAACAATTTTTTTCTCCTCAAACTGCTGGAGCAGATGCTTGATATCACTGATAACAGGACATAGCTGGCGCTTCTCTGTTTCATCTCTGATCAGTGGCACAAGTTGTTGAGAGTCGGTTTCGAATATTACATTCCGGTAGTTTAGTCTTATCAAAGATAGTATTGCCCATCTAAGGCCTTCCATCTCAACCTCCAGCACTGTCTTTACTCTAGGCAGAGCCCTTGCACCAATCCAAAGGACCTCCTTGTCGTGGTTTCTAAGAATCCAGCCCAAACCACACTTTTCATGTTCTATATTCCAAGCACCATCGGTATTACATTTCACCCAACCTTGAGGTGGAGGGTTCCATTTAGTCCTTTGTGAATTTGGTCTTTGCATTTGGATTTGTTGGGGTTGCCTTTCCTTACTCAATCTCCATTCCTCTTCATCTTCTCTTGCTCTTCTAATCACCGCTTGCATGTCGTAATCCTTTCCCTTGAAAATATAATCATTTCGGCTCTTCCACAACGTCCAAAGTAACCATGGGGTAAGGTTGCCATCATTTCCCAGCTGGGGATAAAGGGAAGCTACGTTTAAAGCTCTGTGCAAGTTGTAGTATAAAGAATCCGACCTATCTCCGCCTGGCGGAGCTGGAATTGGCGATATAGCCCAAACTACCCGAGCATAAGAACATTGGAATAAGAGATGATTAACAGTTTCTTCACATGATGGACAACGAACACATGATCCATCCTTTGTCAGATGGCGGTGCTTCATATTCCCTGCGACTGAAACGCTATTGCTTAGGCACCTCCATAGAAAGTGACGTACCTTGGGAGAGGCATCAGACTTCCAAATTTGTTCATAGATAGGATTCAAGCTGGGATATATTACTTCCTGAGGCATTATTCTTTTCTTTATGATCTCCATGAGCACCCAATATCCAGACTTAACTGAGTAGTGTCCATCCTTTGTATAGTCCCAAGCCAAACTGTCTTTTGTAGTAATTCCCCCTGGTCTGATCTGGTTAATTTGCCTTACAATCTCTAAGGGAAATATCAACGAGAGCATTGCATGATTCCATTCTCTTCTGTCATCAAGCATAAGATCTTTAACTAGTCTAAGGGATGACACTTTGTGATGAAATTCAGGAGGGACGTGTTTCAGCAATTGAATTCCCTTTGCAGGTTTTGACATGATCTAGAGGTCTTGCCAAATATCGGTAGTTGCTCCATTTCCAATTACTACTCTTATACCTTGTCTAATTAGCTCTTGAGCTTCATGGATGCTTTGCCAAGCATATGACGGTCTAGATCCAAGCGGAGCATATAACGGATCGATTTTGCTGAAATACCTACTTTTATAAACCTGGGATAAGAGAGAATCCTTCTTAGTAATTATTCTCCAGAGCTGCTTTCCAAGCATTTCTATATTAAAAGCTTCGATGTCTCTAAATCCCAGACCCCCTTCAGCTTTTGATCTGCTCATATAGTCCCAAGATTTCCAGTGCATTCCTCTTTTATATGTCTTATTCCTCCACCAGAATTCAGCAAGCACTGACGTTATTTGTTGACAGACAGTTGCAGGGAGTTTAAAGCAGGACATAGTATAGGTGGGCAGCGCCATTGCCACCGCCTTTAATAGAACCTCTTTCCCACCCGGAGATAGGTAGTTAGTTTGCCAGCTAGTCACTTTAGTTCTCAGCCTTTCTCGAATATAATGTAAGGTTGTTACTTTCGATCCTTTAAACGATTTTGGCAGCCCTAAATAGACCCCTTGTCCTCCTTCTTGCTCTATACCCAGCCTCTCTTTAATGTCCTTCCCTGTGCTCTCTGGGATATTCTTCCCAAAGGTGATGCTGGACTTTTGATAGTTGACCCGTTGTCCTGAGGCAAGGCTGTATTCTTCCACTATCCTTATAAGGTGGCTCAGCTCCTCATCCGTCTCTTTACAATAAAACATGCTATCATCTGCAAATAGAAGATGAGTAATTGGTGGTGCTCCTCTTGCCACTTTCAGCCCAGATAACCATCCTTTTGCTTCAGCTAACATTAGCATTTTGATTAGCATTTCTGTGCACATAACAAACAAGTAAGGGGAGAGGGGATCTCCTTGCCGCAGTCCTCTAGTGGGTATTATCTCTCCATGAGGGGTTCCATTGATCAAAACTTGGTATCTCACAGATTTGACACATTCCATAAGCATTTCAACAAATTTGTCATGAAAACCCAAAGCCTTCAGAGTACCTTCCAAGAATGACCATTCTACCCTGTCGTAGGCCTTAGAGATGTCAGTTTTTACTGCAATGAATTCCTCAGAACACTTGTTATTGGAGCTTAGAGCATGGAGGAGTTCATGAGCCACCAAAATATTATCACTTATCAATCTGCCCTCCACAAAAGCTGCTTGAGTTTCTGAGATCACTTGTGGCATTATCTTCTTCAATCTTGATGCTAGTAGCTTCCCAATGATTTTATAGCTGACATTGCAGAGACTTATGGGTCTGAAGTCTACTAACCTTTCAGCTTTGAGCTTTTTTGGTATGAGGCATATATTTGTTCTGTTCATCTCTTTCTCAATGCAGTTAGAACTGAAAAATTGTTGAACCATAGCAGTCACCTGCGTACCCATGCTTTCCCAGAATTGTTGGTAAAGGTATCCCGTCATACCATCAGGGCCCGGACATTTGTTGGGGTTGATGTCAAAGACTGCTTTTTTAACCTCTTCTATTGATACAGGTGCTAGCAAGGCATCATTCATCTGGTTTGATACAACCGGCGAGACCTCATCCATTTCTCTTAGACGATATCCCACATCCTCTGAGGTGAAAAGCTTTCGAAAGTAGTTTTCAGCTACTTTTCCTAGATGTACCTCAGAAAACCATTCCTTCCCTTCATCATCCACAAGCTTATGGATTTTATTCTGCTCTCTTCTACTTTTCGTAGCTGCATGGAAGAACTTGGTATTTTTGTCTCCGTCTTGGGCCCATGTTAATCTGCTCTTTTGACTCCAGAATTGTTCTTCTTGGTAGTACTCTTGATTAAGGGATTTTCTTAGGTCCTTTAAGAGCTGCGGGTTAAAAGGAAGTTGCCTTGTTGCTGCGTCTATTTGGAATTGAAGCTCTTGAATTCTGAAGGCGGAGCTAGGCTTGACTTGTCTTTTCCATCGAGAAATCACTTTTCTGCATTTGGCCAGCTTCTCCATTAGCAACTCTCCTGGTATGTTTGAATTGTGCTTCCAGAACTGGCTTAGAAGTTCCGTAAAGCCTTCTCTTTGTGTCCACCTTTTATCATACTTAAAACCAGCCCAAACCTTCCTTTGCATTCCGATTAAGCTGTTGATTAGGGGGCTGTGATCTGAGCATATCTTTTGGAGGTAGGTAGCTTGAGCTTGTGGAAACAACTCTAACCAGGCTTGGTTTGCCACAGTTCTATCCAATCTGCACTGAACCAATTCATTATTTCTGTTTCCAAACCATGAGAATTGGTATCCTACATGTTTGACTTCCCAGAGCCCACAAGCATTTAACATATGTCTGAATTCCAAGCATGTTGCTTCTCTTCTTACTGGGCCTCCACATTTTTCATTAGGATCTACCAGTTCGTTAAAATCACCTGTCATCATCCAGGGTTGATTCCTACTCAAGCCCTTCCTTGAAAGTCGCTCCCATAAGCTTCCTCTTTCATTTTGGACTGGTTCACCGTACACACAAGTAAGAAAGAATTGTTTGTCCTGCCAAGAAACTAAAGCATCAATCATTTTTTTATCAGATTCCAGAACAGTAACTTTGACATCTTCTTTCCACATCAAGGCTAATCTCCACTCTTCCCAATTGGTTCCACTGTATGTAAATCGTAGTACCCAAGGTGACAGACAAAATTTTCTAGATAAAGTCTCTTGTTTTTGGTCTCACACAGGAATATTACCTCGGGGAAATACTGACCACGTATTTCCCTTAGGCGTCGAACTGTAGGGGTATTCCCCACCCCCTGACAGTTCCAACTTAAGATCCTCATATAGATTTCGAAGGGTTGGAATTAACCATCAACCCTTCTTTCAAGTTGTTGTCACTTTCATTCGCAGGTGAAACACCAGAGGAATAAGGACGATTAGCTGCCACCGAATAGGAAGAATGATTCGATAATTGAGCTGCCACATGAGCAGAATGATCAGACTGAGCAGACTTTTCCTGTAGGTGGGTGCTAGAGGAGGATCCATGGGATCCTAAGCGCTCAAAGACTGAGGGTGATCTCTCTGATTTTTCATTGGATCCTCTTCTTTCCTCACTCTGTTGCTTCTCGCTGCTATTTCCTAAGCGCTCAAAAACTGAAGGTGATTGCTTTAGGCTTTCCCCAGACTCTCTTCTTGCCTTCTTATTGATCCTTCCCCCACTATCAGAGGTTCTTCTTTTCTTACTCTGGGAAACAATAGTTTCTTCATGACGAAGGTCTACTTTACTTTCACCTGCCATGACCATGGTTTCTTTGGTTTCTTTGCCTTTCACTCTACCTGTAAGCATCCAGATTTTGTGCGCTTGACTTCCTGAAGGTCTGCCCTCTTCGTTTGTCCATTGAAGTCTGTCTCTTACGCTCTGTCTTTGTTTCTCTGGTTCGGGTTGAAGAGCTTCTCTGCTCTTGCCTTTCGATTTCGTAGGTTCTTTCTTCCTAAAATTTCTTGTACCTTGTCTCTGGGATTGTTCATGTATTTGAAAAGGACATAGAGTTTGATCATGCGTTAGTCTTTTGCAGAGATAACAGACCTTTAGTAATTTTTCATACACTAACTCAATCTGGGCCACTTCCCCTGTCTTGAACTTTGTAGTTTTAACGAATTGTAGCGGTTCATCAGCATTAATCCAGGCTCGCGCTCTCACGTATTCCAGAGATTGAGAATTCTTAGCATGTAGCTCCACTGCATCAATCCTACTATAAGGTTCAAGGATGCTTCAGACCGTCTGCTTCTTCAGAAGATGGATGGGAATACCTTTTATCCTGATCCAAAAGAGAATGCTTCTCAAGAAATCTGGCCCCGGGTTTGGTTTCCATTGATCCAATGTAACTATCCATCCATTAACAAAGCAAGGGCCTCTATAGAGGACATGATACAGATCCCCTTCACTCTCAAAGATGAACTGGACCCTGTCTTCACCTACACCTCTTCCTTTTACTCTGTCGTACATACCCCAAATTGAGGGTAGAGCTTTTACCAAACCTCCTACCTTGTGGGCTGATGGGTTTAAACATCTTACGATCACACTCATGGAGTTTTCTTCTATTAGGTCTTCATTCTCCAGATCTGGGATTTCGACGACTTCACTTTCACCCAATAGGTTTAGCTCCTTCAGCTCCTCCATTAAAGACATGTATTTTTTCTTCCGGGGACGGTTCATCTTGAGAAGAGCACCGGAAGGATGAGCGAGCTTCCTTTTAGTTTTCTTCCCCACTCACAACCGCAAGAGAGAGGTCACAAAAACCTAATGAACAGCGAATAAGAAAGAGCTTCCGTCGCTGAATGAAATTAGAGCTTTACTGTAGCAGATCTAGCAAATGCCCTTCGTTCACCTCTGCGGAGGAAACCCTCGCCGCCATCCCTTTAGTGTGAAAGTTCCCTAGGAATACAATAGGCGTTTCACGGACCCAAAATTGTGTTGAACCATTTAATGGCTTGTCTAGTGCTGTTTTGGGTATTAATATGTTAGAATATCATAAATTTTATTTATTACAAGTGCTAGAGATACATGAAGAGTTTTTAGATGTGTTGAGAAAGACTTGTTAAAATTGGGTCACAAATAGGCTAAGAACTCGGAAACATTACGTTGAACCACTAAATATTATCTAGTGTTGTTTGGGGTTTAGGTAAAGTAATGTTATAATAATAAATAAAATTTGATTGATTACAAGTGCTAGAGATATATGAAAGAGTGTTTAGG
>NW_006238753.1:5039-7897 GCF_000375325.1 Capsella rubella | reverse complement strand
GTGGAGGAGAAGGAGTCATCGGACTCTCGGTTTGCACGGTTGGAAGAGTTTGTGACGGAACAAAATCGTCAGATGAGGAAACATATTGCTGAGATGTTCGAAGTCTTTCAGCGATCTACTAAACAAGGTGTCGATGTGCAGAAATCGGTTGTTAATGGTGAACCAACGACTTCTACTTACACGGAGTCACGATCGGGGTATCCAGACCCACCGTCGGTGGTCAAAACAGAACCGGTGCGTCAAGAGAACTTCCGATCTGAGGCTCATTATCATTATGGTAATCTTACAAGGTTGGGTAAGATCGATTTTCCTCGATTTGATGGTAGTAGGCTTAAGGAGTGGTTGTTTAAGGTAGAAGAATTTTTTGGTGTGGATTATACTCCAAATGACATGAAAGTGAAGATGGCTGCGATTCATTTTGATAGTCACGCTTCTGTATGGCACCATTCCTTTGTACAATCTGGAATTGGGTTGGATGTTTTGTATGATTGGGATGGCTATGTCAGGTTGCTGCGAGAACAATTTGAGGACGATAGCGATGATCCAATGGCGGAGTTAAAACAGTTGCAGGAGACAGACGGCATTGTTGATTATCACAGGAAGTTTGAAATGATTAAGATTCGGGTGAAGTTGTCTGAAGAGTACTTGGTGAGTTTATATCTTGCAGGTCTTCGTCTTGATACACAGATGCACGTTAAAATGTTTGAACCACAGAGCATTCGTCAGTGTTTCAAGCTTGGTAGGTTGTATGAAAAAGCTCACCCAAAGAAGCCTCTTCCCCAGAATTGGAGTTCATCCAAGGTAGTTACTTCTGGTTCTGTTCCTCGTGGTCTTTTACCTACTCCTAGAGATGGGGGTTCACAGGGAATGCGTGCTAGTCAGAAACCTAATGATGTTACACCAAAAAAGTTTTTAAGCAGAGAAGAAATGAGTGAGCGTCGTGCTAAAGGGTTGTGTTATTGGTGTGATGAGAAGTTTTCACCAGAACACTATCAAACACATAAGAAGACACAGTTGTTTAGTTTGGAGTTGGATGATACTGCTGTTGTGGAAGAACAAGATCAGATTGTGGATGAAGAAGAGGAAGAGAAGGATATGCCTAGGGTCTCTGTCAATGCTGTCTCTGGTATCTCAGATTATAAGACAATGAGGGTGAAAGGATTATATGGCAAAAAGGTGATCTATATTTTATTGGACTCAGGTTCTACACATAACTTTGTGGATCCATTGGTGGCTGAAAGATTGGGATGTGAGGTCAAGGTTTCTGGTTTAAGAAGGGTTTCAGTGGCAGATGGCAGGAAACTGGGGGTTCAAGGCAAGGTAGAAGGCTTCCAATGGCGTCTTCGTTCCACTCCTTTCCAATCAGATGTTATGCTTATTCCATTGCAAGGTTGTGACATGGTGTTGGGTGTTCAATGGTTAGAAACTCTTGGAACTATCACTTGGGAGTTTAAGAAGTTGGAAATGGGTTTTATGTGGCAGAATAGACGGGTGATGTTATATGGAATTAAGAATGGATCAGTGCGGGATGTGAAGGCGCAGAAGCTTAAACACTTACATGATGAACAAATTCAAGTTTCTATGGTGTGTGTTCAGGAAGTGGATCCGGTGTCCTCAGACAATGCTGTGACATTGAGTGCTATCAGTGACACTGAAGAGATCAGTCCTGTTATTTCTAACCTATTGGAAGATTTTTCTGAGGTATTTGCTGAACCAAAAGGTCTTCCTCCATTTCGAGAAAATCATGATCATAAGATAGTACTTGTGGAAGGTGCGAATCCTGTTAATCAACGCCCCTATAGGTATGCTATACATCAGAAGAACGAGATTGATAAAATTGTGGAAGGTATGTTATCTGATGGAACTATTCAACCGAGCTCAAGTCCATATGCGTCTCCTGTGGTTTTGGTAAAGAAGAAGGATGGCAGTTGGAGGCTTTGTGTTGATTATAGAGAACTCAATGGCATCACAGTAAAAGACAGGTTTCCTATTCCATTGATCGAGGATTTGCTTGATGAATTGGGAGGTTCTCAGGTTTTCTCTAAAATTGATTTGAGAGCTGGATATCATCAGGTGCGTATGCAAGTGGAGGATATATCTAAAACTGCTTTCAAGACTCACAGTGGCCACTTTGAGTATCTTGTTATGCCTTTTGGCTTAACTAATGCTCCTGCCACTTTCCAAAGCTTAATGAACTCGGTTTTCAAACCATTCTTGAGGAAATTTGTCTTGATATTTTTTGATGACATCCTCATTTACAGCAAGACTCTGGAAGAACATGCTCAACACTTGCACATGGTTTTCACTAAGATGAAGTCTGAAAGTTTATATGCAAAAATGAGCAAATGTGCTTTCGCAGTAGAGAAGGTGGAGTACTTAGGACATTTCATCAGTGCAGCAGGAGTCTCCACTGACCCTGCCAAAATACAAGCAGTTGCAGAATGGCCTCAGCCAAAGAATCTTAAACAATTAAGGGGGTTTCTTGGCTTGGCTGGGTATTATAGAAGGTTTGTGAAAAATTTTGGGGTAATAGCCAGTCCTCTACATGCTTTGACTAAAACTGATGCATTTCTGTGGAATGATGTGGCTCAAGAAGCTTTTGTGAAGCTCAAGACTGCTCTCTGTCAAACTCCGGTTCTTGTTCTGCCTATGTTTGATAAAACTTTTGTAGTGGAGACAGACGCGTGTGGAAATGGAATAGGAGCAGTTTTAATGCAGGAAGGCCACCCTCTTTCTTATATCAGTAGACAGCTCAAAGGAAGGCAGCTCCATCTTTCCATCTATGAAAAAGAACTTTTGGCTGTGATTTTTGCGGTTCAAAAATGGCGTCATTACTTATTACCAGCACATTTCATAAT
>NW_006238753.1:832-4244 GCF_000375325.1 Capsella rubella | reverse complement strand
AGATTATGAGATCCAATACAAACAAGGAAAGGAAAATCTAGTGGCTGATGCATTGTCTCGCATGGATGGGTCTGAAGTTTTGCACATGGCTATGACAGTAGTGGAATGTGATCTATTGAAGGAGATTCAAGCTGCATATGCAACAGATGTAGAACTCATGGACATCATCACAGCTCTGAAGACTAATTCAGCTGCCAAGAAACATTACTCTTGGTCCAAGGATATATTAAGGAGGAAAAATAAAATTGTGGTTCCAGCTGATACTAAGATCCGTGATGAGATTTTACAGTGGTTACATTGTTCTGGTGTGGGCGGTCATTCTGGTCGTGACGTTACATATCAGCGTGTGAAGGGATTATTTTATTGGAAGGGTATGGTGACTGATATTCAGACTTATATCCGGAGTTGTCACACTTGTCAACAGTGTAAAAGCGACAATGCAGCATCCCCAGGTCTTCTTCAGCCCTTGCCTATTCCAGAATCTCTTTGGAGTGATGTTTCTATGGATTTCATAGATGGACTTCCTGTTTCTGCTGGTCAATCAGTTATTATGGTGGTTGTTGATAGATTAAGCAAAGCAGCGCACTTCATTGCACTTTCTCATCCTTATAGTGCTTTGACTGTGGCTCAAGCCTACCTTGACAATGTTTTTAAGCATCATGGCTGCCCAAATTCTATTGTCAGTGATCGTGACTCTGTTTTCACTAGTGATTTTTGGCGTGAGTTTTTCTCCCTGCAAGGAGTTGCTCTGAAGATGTCAACTGCATACCACCCACAGAGTGATGGACAAACAGAGGTGGTGAATCGATGCCTTGAAACCTATTTGCGTTGTATGTGTCATGCTCAACCTCACATGTGGAGTAAGTGGTTATCTTTGGCCGAGTTTTGGTACAATACCAATTACCATACATCCACTCGCATGACACCATATGAAGCTGTTTTTGGCCAAGCTCCTCCGATTCATCTTCCTTACTTACCAGGGGAATCCAAGGTTGCTGTGGTGGCTCGTTCTCGGCAAGAACGCGAGAATATGATGAAACTGCTCAAATTTCATTTACTACGGGCTCAGCATCGCATGAAACAATTGGCTGACACGCACCGAACTGAGAGGGACTTTGATATTGGTGATTTTGTCTACTTAAAACTGCAGCCTTACCGACAGAACTCTTTGGTGATGCGAGGAAACCAGAAACTAGCTCCTAAATACTATGGCCCTTACAAGATTGTGGATCGTTATGGAGAAGCTGCTTATAAACTCGACTTACCTGCTGGCACTCACATTCATCCAGTCTTTCACGTGTCTCAGTTGAAAGTCCTTGTTGGTAATGTTCCAACTGCTACTCAGCTTCCTACTGTTGTTCCGGATGTGTTTGAAAAGGAACCGGATCAGATTTTGGAACGGAAGATGGTTAACAGGCATGGTCGGGCTGTTACTAAGGTGCTGGTTAAATGGCTCAATGAACCGGCCGCAGAGACTACTTGGGAATTCCTCTTCGACCTGCAAAAGAAGTTTCCTGAGTTTGATGCTTGCCAACCTTGTGGTCAAGGTTCTCCAGGAGGGGGAGATTTGATACAGCATTAGGAGGTGGCGTCTCACGTGTCAGCTCGCACGTGTGAAAGGCAAGTGGAATAAGGAATAAACACATGGACGGCTGCGATTTCATCGCCTGTTGTGGCCGTTAGACGACTGTAGCTGGCTTTAAGAGCAATTGTTAGCTCATTTTCTAAGTTTTCATCGCAAATTGATCTTATCAAAACTCTTTCTCTGTAATCAGTACTTGAGATCGCTGGGTTTCTCTCACTTTGAGAGCCAGTGAGTAATCTTTCTGTGTTTTATGAACATCGATCGATTATCGTTATGAGTTTTGGAAGTATTTGTGTTTGAATTCTGATTTTGTGAAGTTTCTGTGTTAGTATTTCTAACATTACAAGGGATTCAGAACTATATGTATATGTGTCTTTGCAGTTCCCAAAAGTCCTAATGAAGCCTTGTCGCCATTTATAGCTGATCCATC
Organism: Capsella rubella; assembly: GCF_000375325.1. Lineage (NCBI taxonomy): Eukaryota > Viridiplantae > Streptophyta > Magnoliopsida > Brassicales > Brassicaceae > Capsella > Capsella rubella. The sequence continues at coordinate 2,229 of NW_006238753.1, read as the reverse complement.
GATGTTTCTGTCCCAAGAAACACTTAATTTGTTCATTTTGTTAGCTTCTGATTTCTTAAAACCCTAAATCATCTGTTGTTGCTGTTGTATAACCAGTACAAAAGCTTGGCAATTAAGATCTTTTGAAGTCAAGAGATCTCCAATGACACCAAGTTCCTCGAACTCACTCCATTCTTCAAGCCCGTCCGTGAAAGGACTCTTTCTTCCTTTCTCTCTTCCAACGATGAACAGGTCGTACTCATTTGCAATAGACTTCAACAGTTCTGATGTCTGAGACGCGTCATTCACTACTTCCTCGGTGAAGATAAGGTCAGCACCGGCTAGAACGTTGCTCTTCACATCTCTGAGCAGTTCTAAATCGAGCATTCGATCCCAATCGGTGATTTGTTTGGCTTTCTGATCGGAAGAGATGAGAGAAACGACTGTGATGTTGATTCTTGAGTCACGAGCCATTCTTCTAGCGAGTGTTAAAGCTTCTCTATCGTCTTTACCTCCAAGGAAGAGCATACATACTTCGTAAGATGAGAAGTTTGCAGATGTTTCTTTAATTGTTCTTCGGCCGTTATTGCTTCGGTAAACAAAGATTCCGACAGAACAAGGAGATAGGTCAAGCACACTCTTGTTCAGTTTCCGGATCATCTTGCTGTCTGAAACAATGGCTAAACCATTAGCAGACCAAGTCTGGTGAAAAGGAAGGATGATGAGAGACGTTGTGTTGTTGAGAGCTAGCATACAAATGTCTCCGTGCATCATCTTAGGTATAGATAAAGCCGTGTACGTGCTAACGAAAACAGAGCCGAAAAAATCTTTCCGGAACTGTTCGAATGAGACAACCACGTTTTCAGAATTATAAGACGTGTTCTCGCTTTTACGGGTTTGTAATCTGTGAGAGATGAGGACTGGATTGGCTTGTCCCACTAGTTCCATCAAGTGAAGAACGTAAGTAGCTACCGGGTTTTCTCTTGAGGGACAAGTAGCTTCAAGAAGATTGATCATGGGACGTATATCATCTGTTCTGTAGATACAAGATAGAATCCTAAGCTCGGAGTTTTGTTTCATGTGAAGCATGTTCCGTTTCTCGTATCCTGCATACATCCTCGAAGGATCGTATATGCGTCTCAGTAGTGGAGGTATGATTGCGGAGTTCAGCAAGATGTAAAGAGATAAAACTGTAAATGTCATTGGCCTAAGATTCTGCAATGAAAATGCAAGTAAAGGTCTCAGTTAGAGAGTGAATTGAAATGTGTAAAAATACATTTTGAAGGAAAGAAGTTAATAGATTTACTTACCCCTCTTTGATAGCTATAACCGTATGCGCCAAACTCGAAAATGCCTTTGATTGACATAATAAGAGACAAAGCAATACAGTCATTTGCTGGCATACCGTATAAAAAGGC
>NW_006238753.1:352-634 GCF_000375325.1 Capsella rubella | reverse complement strand
AACAGCTAAGCCTAATATAAAAGGTCCTATGAAAATAGATTGTTTGCACCAGTCTGCAAGAATGGCTGATCCAAAGACAAGAATGATGATTGCGTATATATAGAACTTCTTTACGGGACGACCAGAAGGCGTTCTCTTGACAATGAAGAACATCAATGGCCTGAAAATGTATATGGCAAAACAGATAAAGGACACCACTGTGAGTGCACGCTTCAAAGGACGGTTTCCAACAACAACATCTCCGATGAAAACGGATCCAAGCCGAGTTTTCTCGTCCTTGAG
>NW_006238753.1:0-206 GCF_000375325.1 Capsella rubella | reverse complement strand
ATTGGATCAAATAGATTAAGATGACTTCAAAGAAATCCAGACTTGGTTCTCCTTTTTTCGTCCCTACATCTCTTATGATGTAGTAGAAGATAAAGGCGCAAACCATTATCGAGAGTAACACCGAAGAAAGACCGATAGCTATAGCTTTTCTCCCTGTGCTGCGGATCAGACCCAAGTCCATTTTGACTCCCATCAAGAACCAAAAC
>NW_006238754.1:14065-14836 GCF_000375325.1 Capsella rubella | reverse complement strand
ATATTTTAACCACAAAAAACATTATTCAAGCCATTTAATGCTTGAGAGCAATGGTTGTGGGTTCTTAGCTCATTTCGTCCTAAATTTCAGCAAGTCTTTCAACACTCTTCTAAACACTCTTCATGCATCTCTAGAACTTGTAATCAATACAATTTAATGTGTTCTAACCTATTCTAGCCCAAAAAAACACAAAACAAGCCATTTAGTGGTTCAACGCAATGTTTCCGAGTTCTTAGCCCATTTGGGACAAAATTTCAACAAGTCTTTCTCCACACTTCTAAACACTCGTCATGATGCTCTAGCACTTGTAATCAATCAAAATTATTGTATTCTAACATATTCTCACCCCAAAAAACAGTATACAAGCCATTTAATGCTTGAAAGCAATGGTTGTGGGTTCTTAGCTCATTTCTGCCCAAATTTCAGCAAGTCTTTCTAAACTCTTCTAAACACTCTTCATGCATCTCTAGAACTTGTAATCAATCAAATTTAATGTATTCTTACCTATTCTAACCCCAAAGAACACTAAACAAGCCATTTAGTGGTTCAACGCAATGTTTCCGAGTTCTTAGCCCATTTGGTACCAAATTTCAACAAGTCTTTCTCCAAAATTCTAAACACTCTTCATGATGCTCTAGCACTTGTAATCAATCAAACTTATCGTATTCTAACATATTTTAACCACAAAAAACATTATTCAAGCCATTTAATGCTTGAAAGCAATGGTTGTGGGTACTTAGCTCATTTCGGCCCAAATTTCAGCAAGTCTTT
>NW_006238754.1:11913-12412 GCF_000375325.1 Capsella rubella | reverse complement strand
CCCCAAAGAACACTAAACAAGCCATTTAGTGGTTCAACGCAATGTTTCCGAGTTCTTAGCCCATTTGGGACCAAATTTCAACCAGTCTTTCTCCACACTTCTAAACACTCGTCATGATGCTCTAGCACTTGTGATCAATGAAAATTATTTTATTCTAACATATTCTAACCCCAAAATACAGTATACAAGCCATTTAATGCATGAAAGCAATGGTTGTAGGTTCTTAGCCCATTTCGGCCCAATTTCAGCAAGTCTGTCTACACTGTTCTAAACACTCTTCATGCATCTCTAGAACTTGTAATCAATCAAATTTAATGTACTTTAACCTATTCTAACCCAAAGAACACTAAACAAGCAATTTAGTGGTTCAACGCAATGTTTCCGAGTTCTTAGCCTATTTGGGACCAAATTTCAACAAGTCTTTCCCCAAACTTCTAAACACTCTTCATGATGCTCTAGCACTTGTAATCAATCAAAATTATTGTATTCTAACATATTC
>NW_006238754.1:11134-11813 GCF_000375325.1 Capsella rubella | reverse complement strand
CAACACTCTTCTAAACACTCTTCATGCATCTCTAGAACTTGTAATCAATAAAATTTAATGTGTTCTAACCTATTCTAGCCCAAAAAACACTAAACAAGCCATTTAGTGGTTCAACGCAATGTTTCCGAGTTCTTAGCCCATTTGGGACCAAATTTCATCCAGTCTTTCTCCACACTTCTAAACACTCGTCATGATGCTCTAGCACTTGTAATCAATCAAAATTATTTTATTCTAACATATTCTAACCCCAAAAACAGTATACAAGCCATTTAATGCTTGAAAGCAATGGTTGTGGGTTCTTAGCTCATTTCGGTCCCAAAATTTTCCAGCAAGTTCTTTCTTACACTCTTCTAAACACTCTTCATGCATCTCTAGAACTTGTAATCAATCAAATTTAATGTACTGTAACCTATTCTAACCCAAAGAACACTAAACAAGCAATTTAGTGCTTCAACGCAATATTTCCGAGTTCTTAGCCTATTTGGTACCAAATTTCAACAAGTCTTTCTCCAAAATTCTAAACACTCTTCATGATGCTCTAGCACTTGTAATCAATCAAACTTATCGTATTCTAACATATTTTAACCACAAAAAAACATTATTCAAGCCATTTAATGCTTGAAAGCAATGGTTGTGGGTTCTTAGCTCATTTCGGCCCAAATTTCAGCAAGTCTTTCTA
>NW_006238754.1:10452-11034 GCF_000375325.1 Capsella rubella | reverse complement strand
TCTAGAACTTGTAATCAATCAAATTTAATGTACTTTAACCTATTCTAACCCAAAGAACACTAAACAAGCAATTTAGTGCTTCAACGCAATACTTCCGAGTTCGTAGCCTATTTGGTACCAAATTTCAACAAGTCTTTCTCCAAACTTCTAAACACTCTTCATGATGCTCTAGCACTTGTAATCAATCAAAATTATTGTATTCTAACATATTCTAACCCCAAAAAACAGTATACTAGCCATTTAATGCTTGAAAGCAATGGTTGTGGGTTCTTATCCCATTTCGGCCCAAATTTCAGCAAGTCTTTCAACACTCTTCTAAACACTCTTCATGCATCTCTAGAACTTGTAATCAATAAAATTTAATGTGTTCTAACCTATTCTAGCCCAAAAAACACTAAACAAGCCATTTAGTGGTTTAACGCAATGTTTCCGAGTTCTTAGCCCATTTGGGACCAAATTTCATCCAGTCTTTCTCCACACTTCTAAACACTCGTCATGATGCTCTAGCACTTGTAATCAATCAAAATTATTGTATTCTAACATATTCTAACCCCAAAAAACAGTATACTAGCCATTTAATGC
>NW_006238754.1:8023-8405 GCF_000375325.1 Capsella rubella | reverse complement strand
TCAATCAAATTTAATGTACTCTAACCTATTCTAACCCCAAAGAACACTAAACAAGCAATTTAGTGGTTCAACGCAATGTTTCCGAGTTTTTAGCCCATTTGGGACCAAATTTCAACAAGTCATCCTCCAAACTTCTAAAAACTCTTCATGATGCTCTAGCACTTGTAATCAATCAAACTTATTGTATGCTAACATATTTTAACCACAAAAACATTATTCAAGCCATTTAATGCTTGAAAGCAATGGTTGTGGGTTCTTAGCTCATTTCGGCCCAAATTTCAGAATTCTTTCTACACTCTTCTAAACACTCTTCATGCATCTCTAGAACTTCTAACCAATCAAATTTAATGTATTATAACCTATTCTAACCCCAAACAACACT
>NW_006238754.1:6354-7470 GCF_000375325.1 Capsella rubella | reverse complement strand
TTTCGGCCCAAATTTACAGCAAGTCTATTCTACACTCTTCTAAACACTCTTCATGCATCTCTAGAACTTGTAATCAATCAAATTTTATGTATTGTAACCTATTCAACCCCCAAAAACACTAAAGAAGCCATTTAGTGGTGCAACGCAATGTTTTCGAGTTCTTAGCCTATTTGGGACCAAATTTCAACAAGTCTTCCTCCAAACTTCTAAACACTCGTCATGATGCTCTAGCCCTTGTAATCAATCCAAATTATTGTATTCTAACATATTAAAACCCCAAATAACATTAGACAAGCCATTTAATTCTTGAAAGCAATGGTTGTGGGTTCTTAGCCCATTTCTGCCCAAATTTTAGCAAGTCTTTCTAAACTCTTCTAAACACTCTTCATGCATCTCTAGAACTTGTAATCAATCAAATTTAATGTATTCTAACCTATTCTAACCCCAAAGAACACAAAACAAGCCATTTAGTGGTTCAACGCAATGTTTCCGAGTTCTAAGCCTATTTGGTACCAAATTATAACAAGTCTTTCTCCAAACTTCTAAACACTCTTCATGATGCTCTAGCACTTGTAATCAATAAAAAATTATTGTATTCTAACATATTTTAACCACAAAAAAACATTATTCAAGCCATTTAATGCTTGAAAGCAATGGTTGTGGGTTCTTAGCCCATTTGGGCCCAAATTACAGCAAGTCTTTCAACACTCTTCTAAACACTCTTTATGCATCTCTAGAACTTTTAATCAATAAAATTTAATGTGTTCTAACCTATTCTAGCCCAAAAACAGTAAACAAGCCATTTAGTGCTTCAACGCAATGTTTCCGAGTTCTTAGCCCATTTGGGACCAAATTTCAACCAGTCTTTCTCCACACTTCTAAACACTCGTCATGATGCTCTAGCACTTGTAATCAATCAAATTATTTTATTCTAACATATTCTAACCCCAAAAAACAGTATACAAGCCATTTAATGTTTGAAAGCAATGGTTGTGGGTTCTTAGCTCATTTCTGACCAAATTTCAGCAAGTCATTCTACACTCTTCTAAACACTCTTCATGCATCTCTAGAACTTGTAAGCAATCAAATTTAATGTACTTTAACCTATTCTAACCC
>NW_006238754.1:5463-6254 GCF_000375325.1 Capsella rubella | reverse complement strand
AAACAAGCAATTTAGTGGTTCAACGCAATGTTTCCGAGTTCTAAGCCTATTTGGTACCAAATTATAACAAGTCTTTCTCCAAACTTCTAAACCCTCTTCATGATGCTCTAGCACTTGTAATCAATAAAACTTATTGTATTCTAACATATTTTAACCACAAAAAACATTATTCAAGCCATTTAATGCTTGAAAGCAATGGTTGTGGGTTCTTAGCTCATTTCGTCCCAAATTTCAACAAGTCTTTCAACACTCTTCTAAACACTCTTCATGCATCTCTAGAACTTGTAATCAATAAAATTTAATGTGTTCTAACCTATTCTAGCCCAAAAAACACTAAACAAGCCATTTAGTGGTTCAACGCAATGTTTCCGAGTTCTTAGCCCATTTGGGACCAAATTTCAACCAGTCTTTCTCCACACTTCTAAACACTCGTCATGATGCTCTATCACTTGTAATCAATCAAAATTATTTTATTCTAACATATTCTAACCCCAAAAAACAGTATACAAGCCAATTAATGCTTGAAAGCAATGGTTGTGGGTTCTTAGCTCATTTCGGCCCAAATTTCAGCAAGTTTTTCTACACTCTTCTAAACACTCTTCATGCATCTCTAGAACTTGTAATCAATCAAATTTAATGTACTTTAACCTATTCTAACCCAAAGAACATTAAACAAGCAATTTAGTGCTTCAACGCAATATTTCAGAGTTCTTAGCCTATTTGGTACCAAATTTCAACAAGTCTTTCTCCAAACTTCTAAACACTCTTCATGATGCTCTAGCACTTGTAAT
>NW_006238754.1:4058-5168 GCF_000375325.1 Capsella rubella | reverse complement strand
CACTTCTAAACACTCGTCATGATGCTCTAGCACTTGTAATCAATCAAAATTATTTTATTCTAACATATTCTAACCCCAAAAAACAGTATACTAGCCATTTTTTGCTTGAAAGCAATGGTTGTGGCTTCTTAGCCCATTTCGGCCCAAATTTCAGCAAGTCTTTCTAAACTCTTCTAAACACTCTTCATGCATCTCTAGAACTTGTAATCAATCAATTTTAATGTATTCTTACCTATTCTAACCCCAAAGAACACTAAACAAGCCATTTAGTGGTTCAACGCAATGTTTCCGAGTTCTTAGCCCATATGGGACCAAATTTCAACAAGTCTTTCTCCAAACTGCTAAACACTCTTCATGATGGTGTAGCACTTGTAATCAATCAAACTTATTGTATTCTAACATAATTTAACTACAAAAAACATTATTCAAGCCATTTAATGCTTGAGAGCAATGGTTGTGGGTTCTTAGCTCATTTCGTCCTAAATTTCAGCAAGTCTTTCAACACTCTTCTAAACACTCTTCATACATCACTAGAACTTGTAATCAATCAAATTTAATGTATTATAACCTATTCAAATCCCAAAAACACTAAAGAAGCCATTTAGTGGTGCAATGCAATGTTTTCGAGTTCTTAGCCAATTTGGGACCAAATTTCAACAAGTCTTCCTCCAAACTTCAAAACACTCGTCATGATGCTCTAGCACTTGTAATTAATCAAAATTATTGTATTCTAAAATATTCTAACCCCAAAAAACAGTAGACAAGACATTTAATTCTTGAAAGCAATGGTTGTGGGTTCTTAGCTCATTTCGTCCCAAATTTCAGCAAGTCTTTCAACACTCTTCTAAACACTCTTTATGCATCTCTAGAACTTTTAATCAATAAAATTTAATGTGTTCTAACCTATTCTAGCCCAAAAACACTAAACAAGCCATTTAGTGGTTCAACGCAATGTTTCCGAGTTCTTAGCCCATTTGGGACCAAATTTCAACCAGTCTTTCTCCACACTTCTAAACACTCGTCATGATGCTCTAGCACTTGTAATCAATCAAATTATTTTATTCTAACATATTCTCACCCCAAAAAACAGTATACAAGCCATTTAATGTT
>NW_006238754.1:308-707 GCF_000375325.1 Capsella rubella | reverse complement strand
GTCTTTCTACACTCTTCGAAACACTCTTCATGCATATCTAGAACTTGTAATCAATAAATTTAATGTATTCTAACCTATTCTAGCCCAAAAAAACAGTAAAAAAGCCATTTAGTGGTTCAACGCAATGTTTCCGAGTTCTTAGTCCGTTTTGGACCAAATTTCAACAAGTCTTTCTCCAAACTTCTAAACACTATTCATGATGCTCTAGCAATCTTAATCAATCAAACTTATTGTATTCTAACATATTCTAACCCCAAAAAATAGTAGACAAGCCATTTAATGCTTCAAAGCAATGGTTGTGGGTTCTTAGCCTATTTCGGCCCAAATTTCAACAAGTCTTTCTAAACTCTTCTAAACACTCTTCATGCATCTCTAGAACTTGTAATCAATCAAATTTAA
>NW_006238754.1:0-208 GCF_000375325.1 Capsella rubella | reverse complement strand
AATTTCAACAAGTCTTTCTCCAAACTTCTAAACACTCTTCATGATGCTCTAGCACTTGCAATCAATCAAAATTATTGTATTCTAATATATTCTAACCCCAAAAACAAGTATACAAGCCATTTAATGCTTGAAAGCAATGGTTGTCGGTTCGTAACCCATTTCGGCCCAAATTTCAGCAAGTCTTTCTACACTCTACTAAACACTCTTC
>NW_006238755.1:0-6863 GCF_000375325.1 Capsella rubella | reverse complement strand
GGTAGAACAATACAAAACCAAAAAAAAAAAACAAAAAAAAAGCAGAATTATTGCTCTAGTTAAACTGTAGCGTTGGCTTGACGTGCTCTCTCCACAAGCTACAATGATCCCACAACACAAAATATAAAGAGAGAAAGAGAAAGAGAAAGAGGAAGAAAGAGCGCACAAGGTCAACTCATCTAAGTCACATATATATCTCGAAATATAAATGAAGAAAGGTTTTTCAAAAGTTTTGGATCTTGACTCTCTCCGAATTCCAAATTAGGCAAGTTTCTTGCTTCCCCCGCCGGTCAAGGAGGTGCTTTCTTTTCCTGATGGTTCGTCCGATGCCCCTTTGTTCTTCTTTCTCCCTGGGTCATCGCTGAATCCAAAGGACGCTGTGATGCTGTTTACGCCTTCCCTCTTTGGTTCTCTTCTGTTGTCCTTTGTTGGAGACACGATTCCCCTGCTCTCTCTTTTTTGGATTTCTCTGAGCTTTGAGATCACTCTCAAACCTTAGACGCCCTCTACTTATTCTCAGGCTGTTTTCCTTTTCCTCTCACCTTTCCTGCTTCCGGTGATTTTGACTATAAACTTTTATCCACATCCTGCGTTTTCTTTTTTCTCTCCTCAGCAACTCAGCATCATGTCTCGTCGTCCCCGGGCAAGTTGGTACAGATCCTCTCCACCTCCCCAGGCTGCAAATCTCCCTGTTTTAGAGGACAATGATGATGAAGTGGTGGTTCTTCCACCTGTGGACAACTCGGCTATAATCTCTCGCCTTAACCTCAGTCTCGTTGGCAGAATGTTTCACCGTGGAGGTCGGAGCATGGCTGCTCTCGTTTCTACCCTCCCCAAGGAGCATATTTGGGACTTAGAGGGACATGTTCGTGGTATCCCTCTCGGAGAATCTCGCTTTCAGTTCTTCTTCGAAACTGAAGCGGACCTACTCAAGGTCTTGAATAAGCGTCCCTGTCACTTCAACCACTGGTCCTTCGCTTTGGAGAGATGGCAGCCGCACATTGGTGCTTCCTTCCCCGACACCATGACTTTTTGGATCCGCATTGATGGTATCCCTGCTGAGTATTGGGTTTTTGACTCTCTCTCCGCCTTTGGAGCCTCTCTTGGTACTGTCCGGGCAGTTGACACTACCAAAGGCAGGATACAAGTCTCTGTTCAAGCTGATGCACCCCTGAAGTTTAAGAAACAAGCACAGATCCCAACTGGTGAAACTGTTTCGGTCTCCTTGCTTTATGAGAAACTCCACAGGTGGTGTTTATACTGCCGCCGGATTTGTCACGAACCTGAATCTTGTCCTCTCCTGGATAAGGATCAGCGAATCCTCTACCAGAAGCAGTTCGACCTGGAGAAGTCCCTAAGAGCTCCTCCAAGGGATGATAGCTCACACTCTCGTCTTCTTCCTCGACCGAGTGGAAGACGTCCATTGGAGAACCGCCAGTCTGACCGTTCTTCCCTTCACCCAAATCAGCGTGACTCTTCGCCTAGCCGGGTGGTGAGAAAAGAGAAAGCTCGTCGTGAGGCTCCCTATCAAGTTCCTTCCCGTAGGGAAGGCGCTCCTCCAGCCCCCCACCGATCTCACCTGCCACATCAAAAGCATATTTCAGACCCAAAAGGGAAAGGCAAGATGGATGATGTTGAGAATGATGACGAGAATCATGAAAACTTTTCCCCACGTAACCGGTCGGTCCTGCGTATTGGTGATGATGGTGTTATCCCTCAGAACATCTCACAGCACTCGAATCCCAAGCACTTGGAGTTGACTACAGTTTCTGACTCACAAGCTACGCTCTCTGATCCCTACCTCTCCCAGGCCAAGGCAAAGCAAGACTGCCTCTCCCCAGATTACGCCCGCGATCGTCCCTTCCGTCTCACTCTTCAGAAGAAATCAAAGCTCCCATCATCTAGTCACCAGTCTCCCGGGAGCAAGTCCGGAACCTCGACGCATAATCCTCCCGAGATAGGAAGCTCGGCGAAAAAATCCCTGAACTTCAATGTTCAGGAGAAAAATGGTGTGGATCCTCATCCCCCTCTCTCTTTTGCCAACCTATCCTTGGATAATCAATCCACCCAGAGACGTAAAAGTTGGTATGAGATGACCTTGGAAGAAGAGGCGGAGAACGCTGTGGCTGAAATCTCTCCCTTCTCGGCTCCTGCCGCGGTGGATCCTCCCCTAGCTCCGGTTGATGCCCAGGCTGTTTGGGCGCCGCCTTTCGCCTCCGACCAGGCGTTTGAAGCTGCGCAGATGGACGACCCCGATGCGGATAGCTTTGGCTCCATGGATGATGAAATGTTTGCGAACGATGACCTTCTGGGTGAGGATCTTCATGCATCCCTCCAGAATCAGGAAGCCGCTCACCGTCCGCTGTCTCCCCCAGTAGCGATTCCGGCGAGTAAGGCCGAGATAAAAACTCTGAAGAGCAAGATTGTCTCGGGCTCCTCCGTGCTTAGTGATGGGCCTCCTGCTGTTTCCAGGCCCACTACGAAACCTTCTCCATTGATTGCTGGGCCGTCCAAACGATCCATTAAGAGCCCATCTCTCCATGTGAATTCGGCTTCAAGGAAAATTAAGCTTGCTAAAGGAGGTACTCCCCGTAAGCGCCACTCGTCCAAATCCGGTCACTCAAGGCCGAGATCATCAAGGAAGACTTCTTCTTCGGTTCCCCGAGCTAGTGCTAACCCATTTTCTACCTCCAAGACTCCCGATCACCTTGTTACTCCCGAGGGGCCTCTTAACCCCCCCGGGACCGCTCCATGAAGATCTTAGCTTGGAATTGTCAAGCCCCGGGACCGCTCCATGAAGATCTTAACTGGAAGAACTTTGTCGTAAATTCTCTCCAGGTTTTCTTTTTTTATCGGAAACAAAAAATGATCGTAGTTTTCTAGAAGATTTGCAAATCAAATTAGGCTTTGACTCCCTTCATACTGTAGACCCTTCTGGCTATAGTGGGGGTCTTGCTCTTATGTATTCCCGTGATTATCCGGTTCAATTCTTGTATGTTAGCAATCGTGTACTTGATATTGAAACAATTATTGAAGGAAATCGGGGGTTTTTATCCTTTGTGTATGGTGATCCGGTTGTTCAAAACCGAGAAGAAGTTTGGGAAAGACTAACTCGCATAGGAATCTCTAGATCGGAACCATGGTTCATGATTGGAGATTTTAATGAAATAATCGGAAACCATGAAAAACTAGGGGGGAAAAAACGATCTGAATCCTCCTTCCTTCCTTTTCGGGCAATGATCAACAATTGTGGTATGCTCGAATTTCCCTTCCAAGGAAACTCACTCTCTTGGGCCGGGCGTAGAAAATGTGGTCTTATCCGGTCCCGACTAGATAGGGCCCTTGGAAACGAAGAATGGCATAATATTTTTTCCCACACAAATGTGGAGTACCTTAAAATGTGGGCATCTGACCATAGGCCCCTTTTGGCTACTATCAGTAATAAACCTCATAAATTCATCAAGAGCTTTATGTTTGATAAGCGTTGGATTGGCAAACCAGGGTTTAAGGAAGCAGTTAAAAAAGGTTGGTCCTTCCCTAGGCAACGCATAGGGGGTTTTTTCCCACGAAAAATCAGGAATTGCAGAATTTCGATTTCAAAGTGGAGAAAATTAAATGTTACAAATTCTCAAAAGCTCATCTTATCCCTCCAATCCCAGATAGATGCAGCAAATGAGAATGAGAACATCTCCTCCGAAGCTCTTCTAGCTTTGAAGTGGAAACTTTGTGATGCGTATCGCGAAGAAGAATTATATTGGAAATTAAAAAGCAGAGAATCGTGGTTACAAGCTGGAGATAAGAATACTAAATTCTTCCATGCGATTACCAAACAACGAAGAGCCAGGAATAGAATCACGGGCCTACTTAATAAGGATAATCAATGGATTGCCAAGGAAGAGGACATTGAAGAGGTTGCGGTGGAGTATTTCTCTGATCTTTTCTCGTCTTCCAATCCTCGTGATATTCAAGCTGCCGTCCAGGATGTACCTGTGAGTATTACCGACGATATGAACCAAAAGCTCCTGGAGACAATCTCTTCAGAGGAAATCAGGAAAGCACTATTCTCTCTTAATCCCGAAAAAACCCCTGGGCCTGACGGATTAACAGCTCTATTCTACCAGAAATTTTGGGATATTGTTGGGTGTGACCTAATCAAACTTGTCCAAGACTTTTTCACTACGGAAACCTTTGATAATTCCTTAAATGTGACAAACATCTGCCTTATCCCTAAGACAACACGCCCACGTTCGATGAATGAATTCCGCCCAATTAGCTTGTGTAACGTAAGTTACAAAGTCATCTCCAAGGTTCTTAGCACGCGGCTAAAGAAACTACTTCCGGATCTTATATCCGAGACTCAATCGGCCTTTGTGTCAGGGCGACTTATCACTGACAATATCCTGATTGCGCAGGAAAATTTCCATGCTTTACGGACAAACTTGTCGTGTCGAAAGAATTTTATGGCTATTAAGACTGACATGAGTAAGGCATACGATCGGGTGGAATGGCCCTTCCTTGAGGCATTAATGGCCAAAATGGGGTTTACCCAGAAATGGATTAACCTGATTATGTTCTGTATTAAATCCGTTTCGTACAAAGTTCTCATTAACGGCTCGCCAAGAGGCCATATTCAACCCTCTAGAGGTATTCGACAAGGTGACCCGATCTCGCCCTTTCTCTTCATTTTATGCACAGAAGCCTTAGTTGCCCAACTAACTGAAGCTGAATGGGCGGGAAGAATTCAAGGGCTACAAGTTGCGCGGGCAAGTCCCTCGACTTCCCATCTCCTTTTTGCGGATGATAGTTTGTTCTTTTGCCGGGCAACTCCTGCTCAAGGCCAGGCAATTTTGGATATAATCCGCTGCTATGGCGAGGCCTCTGGGCAACAACTAAATGAAGCAAAATCTTCAATTATGTTCGGACATGAGATTGATTCTCTTACCCGGATTACTATTAAAAACACCCTTAATATTCACCTAGAGGGTGGGATGGGTACCTATCTTGGGTTACCAGAGAAGATTCATGGCTCGAAAACCCAAGTCTTTTCCTTTGTTCGAGACCGCCTTCAGAGCCGTATCAATACCTGGTCGTTAAAGTTCTTGTCTAAAGGAGGCAAAGAGGTATTGATTAAATCAGTGGCGCAAGCTCTTCCGACATATGTAATGTCGTGTTTTCTATTGCCTAAGGCAATTCAAACCAAGCTTAGCAGTGCCATCTCCAATTTCTGGTGGAGTTCCAAAGAGGATAGTAAAGGCCTCCACTGGTTAGCTTGGGAGAAACTCTGTACCCAATACTCAGATGGGGGTCTAGGGTTTCGGACCTTGGAAGAATTTAATCTAGCATTATTAGCTAAGCAAATGTGGAGACTCTTAAGGTTTCCAAATTCCCTTTTGAGTAGAGTCATGCGGGGTCGGTACTATCGCTTTAGCGATCCCCTTGAAATTGTGAGGGTCAATCGTCCCTCTTATGGCTGGAGAAGCCTTTTCGCGGCCAAACCTCTTCTAGTCTCTGGTCTGAGGAAAACTATTGGGTCCGGGATGCTCACCCGGGTCTGGAAGGACCCCTGGATTCCAACAATTCCTCCTCGACCGGCTAAGAGTATTCTTGACATTCGAGACCCGCACCTTTATGTCAATGATCTAATGATAAGAGATACACAAAACTGGAATTTACCCCGCCTGCGGGAATTGGTGGCTCCGGAGGACATTCCGCTTATTTTGGGCATTAGACCTAGCCGAACCTACCTGAGCGATAACTATAGTTGGGTTCATACCAAGTCAGGGAATTATACTGTTAAATCAGGATACTGGGCCGCCAAAGCCCTTTGTCGCCCATCTTGTGACCTCCCTTCTCAGGGACCAAGTGTTATGGCACTTCAGGCACATGTTTGGAAAACTAAAACCACAAGGAAGATTAAACACTTCCTATGGCAATGTCTATCAGGTTGTTTGGCTACATGTCAACGCCTTCACTACCGTCATATTGGACGGGATAAAGGATGCCCCCAATGTGGCGCTGAAGAAGAAACAATAAATCACCTTCTTTTTGAATGCCCCCCGGCTCGTCAGGTCTGGGCCCTCTCTCCCATCCCGACCTCTGGGAATCACTTCCCAAATTCCTCTTTATTCTCTAATTTTGACTTCCTATTTTGGAGAGGTCAAGATACGGGGATAGAAGTCACAGCATTACAAGCCTTCCCGTGGATCCTATGGTTCATTTGGAAGGCCCGTAATCGTTTTGTTTTCGAGAATCTCCGGGTCTCACCGGATGAAACCCTTAGCCTAGCTGTGCAAGAGGAGGATGTCTGGCGAAAGGCCACTGCAAAAGCCTCGGAACCAGACTCCTCCGTACACACCCAGGTTAATCCTCCAATGGCCTCTCATACTGAATTGGAATGTCATTGTGATGCCTCATGGTCCCCTTCTGATCCGCTGTGTGGAATGGGATGGGTGCTGACTGGAGATCTCTCCGTCAAACATTTAGGACTACGGAGTATTCGACGGAGTCTCTCTCCCCTCCACGCCGAGTTTGACGCCCTACTATGGGCTATGGATTGTATGATTCAACTGGGACAAACTTCTGTAAGTTTCGCTTCAGACTGCTCTGATCTTATTGCTTTAGTGGAAAACCCCAAGGACTGGCCAACCTTTGCTGCAGAAGTCGCCTCTTTCAAATCCCTTCAAGCTATGTTTCCGACGTTCCGATTACGTTTCCTCCCTCGTCTTTCCAATCTCCGGGCTGACCTCCTCGCTAAGAAAGCCCGAGCCCGAGACTGCATCTTCTCCCATATGAGCACTTCGACCCCTAGTTGGCTCTTCCTAGCGGAGAGTATCTTCCCGATAGTGTCATAGACCCTTTGTTTC
>NW_006238756.1:5072-7145 GCF_000375325.1 Capsella rubella | reverse complement strand
TTCTTCCACAGCCTTCAGATGATCATATATAGATCCATTAGTTATCATTGTCTTTAATTAGGAATCGACAACAAATAAAATTATCAAGGTGTTAAAGTACATATATATACATGTGTTAGGTCAGAGCCCTTTATATTTTTAAGTCTCCCGTAAAAGAGAAGATGTTCCCTTGCTGTTAGCGTCTCCCAAAGCAAGCTGAAACCAAGAATGGCATAAACACAAAGTTGCTCATTATTTGCATTGTCATGAAAAACTAAATACAAAATTTATCGAGACGGTTAATTATTTACTCGTGCTGTGGGCATACGCCCATGCTCGTGTAAACTTTATTCATATCCTTGCATATGTCCAGACCCTGAACCAAGGATGTTCCAGATGAAGGTCTGAGGAGCCCCGTCATCTAGCGCCAACATAAGAAAATGCAATATATCATTAATTTGATACTTAGAAACGTTAATTTGTTTCCCAAAAACTAACCATGCATACTGATAAAAACTAACCATACTGATGAAGGAAGTTTTGCCAGCACCATTAGGTCCAAGCATGCCGAAGCATTCTCCTGAAGGCACACTTAGATACAGCCCTCTTACTGCCATTTTTGGCGGGTTACCATCTCTACTTGGATACACTTTTTTGAGATTGTCGCACAAGATCGCATGCCCTGTGCTACCTTCATTCCTCAACTTTTGGACCTTTTCCCTCTAATTTTTTTTTTTTTTTTTTTTTTTTTAAATTGTTGATCAGAAGGGTTTTGAAATAAGAGAAACACGGAAAGAAACAAAATAAAAAGAAACTTGACTTGTTCGAGATACCTCTTGAGTGACATCAGGTTTTTCCATATCTATGAAGACTTTTTTAGAATCCAGCCTTTGCACAGTAGGCTTCCTTGGTAGGGAAGAAGGTTTCTTGAAAGGGTTAACCAAGAAAAAGAAAGGGGACTTTCCAGATGAGAAAACCTGATCGATATAGTAGGCTACAATGAGAGCAAGGAACCACTCTACAGACATGATACAGAAAACTTCACCCATTCTACTATCGTTGAGATCTTGCCACGTCATCCCGTTTCCCCTGGAGGCGTATTGCGAGAACTCATACAACCCTCGGTATAGAGAAAATCCCGGATACAACTCCAAGCAAATAATCAATTCTTCTGCAAATGTACGTAACTAAACACATTTGTATATAGGACTAGTAAATAAGCAATAATAAACATGAGCATTTTTTGTGGTTTTTTCTAAAAGTTTTTGACCTACCAGAGGCTGATTGGTTTTCAAGCAGTGGTTGGAAAAGAAAGTTTCCCAAGAGCCCAGTTCCGTACACCAGTATGTAAGCAACGACTACAGTTAAGCCATAAATTAAAAAATAGAGATAACCCATTCAAATTTCAACCCTGACAGCATGTTTTTGACCTTAACCTTTGAGATGTGATTATATGTTAGTACCTGTTACAGTCTTAACCTTTGAGAATATCGAAGAAAGTAGAAAGGCAATGGAGATTTGCAGATTTAAGTAGATAAAATAGAAAACGAACTGAATGCTATAGTCGTTGAGCCGGAAGTACTTAAGCCCTATAGCAGACCCGAAGCCCACCAAAGAAGCAACATACAACATAGATATGGTGAGAAAATAGGCATAAGAAATCATCCAATATGGACCATCGCCTAGCCCGTGCATTTTCATTATAATTCTTAGACGCTCTTGTTTCTCATACACCAATGATGTCAAGATCACCTGCATGATTCATTTATATCTTAGCAATTATTAGATATACAGTACATACAATGTGATGAATTAATCCCTATATTAGTAAAAGAGAAGTACAAAAAGTGTTTCCGGGTCGGGTCAATTTCAAAAAATTACCCAAAATTTGTAATTGGATCTTTTAAAATTGGATAGATTAATGGGTTTGGATACATACACCGGATACTTTCCAAATATAATTTTAGGATTGTATTATTTCCATAACTAATTATAAGATTTACTAATATTTCTCTAACTAATTTAATACAATCTATTTAAAAATATTATTCTTCTTTCACTTTTATTTGATATTAATTTTAATTTATGATATTA